>NC_068404.1:1889078-2256578 GCF_023724105.1 Carassius gibelio | reverse complement strand
CTAACCAGCATTAACCAATGGAACCTTATTGTAAAGTGTGTTATAGATTTATGAAGCGTGTTCTATATATGTTACAGGGTTAAAAGCTGAATGAAGATGGTCATTTTCGTAACTGAACCATAGCTTGATGGACTGTTTATTATCTGACGCTCAAAACATGCTAGCAAATGACAAAGCATTCAAATCTGTTTTATAGCACTATTTTCATTTGTTCTGTAAATGGGATGCTTGTCCAGAAAAATGTTCCCATTCCCAGTGTCCTCTTTCCAGCAGAGGGGGTCAGTGAGCACCATACACTCACACGATTTATGTTGCACACAGTCTGTGTATTAAGTATGTTCTGTATGTGTAGAGTACCAGGATGACTACAGACTACCAAAATGTGCACTACACAACAGTACTCTCTCTCTCTCTCTCTGAAATAACAAAAAAGTGTGTGTGTATGTGTGTGTGTATGTGTGTGTGTGTGTGTGTGTGTGTGTGTGTGTATAGATGACATTTAAAAAAATTAAAACTCATTTGAAAATGAATATATGGGTCAAAGACGTTAAGATGTAAGCATCAAAAAATTTTGTCCATAGAAAGCACATTAAATGTAAGTAAAATGTCTACTTTTAAGGTTTCAAATAAGTTTTTGGAGAATAAAATGTTAAATTTGGTTGAAATAATGATACATTGTCATTCAGTGTAACACAATATTTATGCAAAAATTCAAACAACATGCTTATTCTGACGTGTACATATTAAAATATCTAAAAGAATAATGGAGCATACTACATTTGATTGTGTTTTAAATTAGTACAAAATTCTTACTGACAAACGAGCAAAACCTAGGATAGTGGCAAATGTTAAAAATGTAAAATTACAACTCATTAGTGTTCGGGGTGAAAGTAATTAGTCTTTAAATATGTCATAAATTGATATTTGTTGTAAATATACCTGACAAGATTGTCACACTGAATGACATTTCACTGGGTGTCTTCTGTAAATCAGGGGAAAATGTATGATATTTATTTTTTGCTCAGAAAAACAAAAACAAAATTGCAATTAAATAATACAGAAAACTTTTTGCATTCTTTGGGAACTACAACAGTTTAAAGCAGTATTACACTTTTTTTATGCTTAAACATTTTTTCGTCTTTGACCCACATGCATACATATAAACATTCAAAAAAAGCATAATGGTGACTTTTTTTTTTTTTTTTTTTACATGTAAATTGGATTTCATGTGTATTCATTGTTTCATGTATGTATCGTTTTAGTCTTTAAATTTTTTCCCATAAACATTTTAAACAAGAAATACAGCCAAAATGAGCAGGAAAGTGCTTTTATGAGGAAGCCTATATTACCGATTATTCTTCAGGGAGCAATCTATGGATGTTTAATGGTCAGATTTGCAGTTAGTCTCTCTCTCTCAATGTCAGTACGATCAGGTTTATCCTCTGTTTACCCTCTTGATCACTTTCTCTAGTCTATATTCCAGTTCTTTATGGTCCTCTCAGCACTCCTGCAGCTCATTCTCATGCTCGACTGTCTGTTTTCTTCTTTACTACACATCCCTTCCCCCTTCAGCGAGCTGAACATCTTGAGAGGGTGTATTTGCATGCGGCCCTCATCAGACAGCACACACTCTCACACACACGGGCGGCTGATAAAAGGCATTGACCCCCTTAACCTTTATGAATTACAATTTGTGCCAGCAGCACATCCTGTCAGAGGAGTGGGCACCTATGGAGCTGTGTGTGTGTGTGTGTGTGTGTTGTGCAGTTGTTAGAGAGGAAAAAGCCTCGTGCAGGTTCTGGTCAACACCTTTGACAAGCTGTGAGAGGCGTTTAGCACGCTGACAGCACCAGCAACAGAGAGAAACACACACACACACACACACACACACACACACTACATCAATACATAAAGACAGGCCCTGCACATGCAGATAGGTTTACATGCTCCTGCTTCACACACACACTCAGGAAGAGATTTCACAGGAGAGATTTTAACACTGCACCCAGCACACAATCAACCACCTGACTGATGCTGTATAACACTGTACACATCAGATTTGATCTTCATTATATTTACCATCACAGCACATACCTCTTAAATCTATGTTTTTAATTTAATATTTTAATATTTAATATTTAATATTTAATATTTAATTTAATTTAATTTAATTTAATTTAATTTAATTCAATTTAATTTAATTTAATTTAATTTAATTTAATTTAATTTAATTTAATTTAATACTTTTAGAATTAAATATATTTATATCTAAGTTTGGGGTTGGTAAAATGTTTTTTTTCTTCTTCTTTTTGACTGAAGTCTCACATGCTCAACATAATTTGATCAAAATACAATAAAACAATTATACTGTGAATTATAATAATATAAAACAACTGTTTTCTGTGATGTTAAAATGTGTGTGTGTGTTTGTTTGAGATAAAGAGTGTGTGTGTGTGTATGAAAGAGTGTGTGTGTGTGTGTGTTAGTGTGTGTGTGTGTGTATGAAAGAGTGTGTGTGTGTGTGTGTTAATGTGTGTGTGTGTGTCAGTGTGTGTGTGTTCGTGTGTGTGTCAGTGTGTGTGTGTCAGTGTGTGTGTGTTTGTGTGTGTGTCAGTGTGTGTGTGTGTGAGCGTGTGTGTCAGTGTGTGTGTGTGTGAGTGTGAGCGTGTGTGTCAGTGTGTGTGTGTGTGTGTGTGTGGGCATGTTTTTGTGACATATCAGGACTCAACTCTATATAATGACATGGGTATGACACAGGTATTACAAGGAGAGGGTTTCTTATGAGGACATAACCCATGTCCCCATTTTTCAAAACACTTATAAATCATACAGACTGAGTTTTTTTGAGAAAGTACAAATTTACAAAATTTCCTGTGAGGGTTAGGGTTAGGTGTAGGGTTGGTGTAGGGCCATAGAATATACAGTTTGTACAGAATAAAAACCATTACGCCTATGGGATGAACACACTTTACACAAAAACAAGCATGTGTGTGTGTGTCCAGCAGTGGCCCAGCTGGCTCTTCTCTGGTCGGTGTGCTCTTAGTGGACATGATTGGCTCCTGTTTGAAGGGATTCAGAGATCTAAAGGTCGTTAGTATTCTTCTCCAGATTGATTTTCTGAGCTGATCTATAACAGCACTGATCTGTGTCTGCCACAGTCAGGAGAAAGGCTGAGAGCAACACAATAATCCATTCCTCTCTCCTTCTCGCTGTCTTTCTCCTTAATCAACTCTATACACAATAGAAACAATATCGTTTAACAATACAATTTTTCTGCAATGAAAACAAACACAATGTGAACTGTTTGTGTGTGTGAGAGGAAATGAACTCACAGCTGTACATGGCTAAGGGGAATTTCCTAATTATTTTAGCATCATGACTCTGTTGGTTATTATGGTCTGATAATAATGAAACTTTCCTCATTGCACAAACAAAAAACACACAAAAAAGTAAGGGTTTGTGTGTGTTACCGTCTATCATGCATGCCACCAAAATCTGAGTTGACTTCAGAATATTCTCACTTGATTTCCAACTCACCCACAAAATAAATCATATGCATCTGTCAAATACTGCATGAGAACTTACTACAGTAAGCAACCCAAACCCAGTAAAAATGCTTTCAAGCTGCCATAACACACACACACACACACACACACACACAGAGAGAGAGAGAGAAAGAAAGCAGGAGAGCAGCCCAAGAGCTCTTTATCCCACTAGTCATATGTTATATACAGTTATTACTAACTGTAGTGTTTTTTTACTACACTGCAACTTCATTATCATAAATGTGTAGTTACAAATACAGCACTTTAACCACATCTCAAAGACAACAGAAGTAACGAAATCACATAAAGATGCACTTAATAAAGTGGATCAAAAACACTCAACCAATAGCATTTAATCTGAATTTTGATTATAATTTCAGTTAGTAAAATAAAATTGCATTCTGTTTACAGTTAAGTATATCCTGTCAAAGTATATTATTTCACACTCTTTTTAAAAAGTGTGCTTCTTTTTCACAATGGTTTTGGGCTCCATATAACCAGAAATCATCACACACAACATTCATTCCTGTTTGTCTAATGTGATGCATCATAAATCATTGTAGTCTTAACCCTAAGCCCAAAAAGCCAAGTTATTGCACCTATTACTTTATTTGGTTCTCAGCATTATATATCGTTGTATGCGGATGATATCATTCTATACCTTTCAGACTTGAAAAAAATGTCTTATTTTTTCTTATTTGTCTTAAAGTCTTATTTTATTCAATTTAGCAGCACATCTGGATACATGATAAATTGGGATAAATCCTCCTTAATGGCCCTTAACAATATCTCTCAACACATTTCCTTTCCTAACAATATTGTGTTTACTAAATCATTCACATACCTAGGAATCAAAATAACGGAGAATCATCCAATCAGCCAGAAGACAAAACTTGATCTTGAAAGATGGACTAACCTCCAAACCTCAATGCAAGCCAGAATCAGTACAGTCAAGATGAATACTCTACCACAACTGAGCTTCTTGTTCTTTATGATCCCATTCACACCACCTCCCAAATCTCTGCAGTATCTAGATTTGTCTGGAATGGCAGACAACCCAGAATACGTTTTTCTGTTTTGCAGCGCTCAAAATTATAAGGTGGTCTTGCCCTCCCTAACTTTCAGATCTATTACTGGGCTTTCCAGATTAGAGCTGTAAGAACATGGACGGACAAAGACAGTAAAGTGCCATGGAGAAGCGTACAACAAAGCTATTGTACATCCCCATAGACTTCAAGATCTGCCATTCACAGGTTTAGGATGTCGCAACTCGCACCATAAATTTGGTAATGTTATCTCATCCACTTTAGCTGCAGTGCTGAAAAAGCAATAGGCCATTCAAAGAAACTCTCTCAGCAATCTCCTCTATAGAACCATGCTCACTTTCTATCTGATCAACAACCTTTTCCTTACCCTTTGTGGCACCTTAAAGGGGTTTCCACTTTTTCCAATATTTTTGACGTGATATCCAAGCAGTATACAGCCTACCTGGCGTTCTGCCATGAAAGCTTATGATTAGAAGATGATTCATAGTTTCTACTTCACACCTTACAAGCGATATCTCATGAAACTTATACCCAATCCATACTGCAGCTTCTGTAACACTGAAGCCTCTGGTACATTTCTACATTTGTTTTGGGACTGTCCAATGATTCAACCATTCTGGAAGTATGCGATTGTTATGTTACATGATCTTACAGGTCTTTATCTGGATCTGGACCCCTGTTTACTATTATTGAATGATGATTCAAAGTACCCGTTTTCTTTAGGTGACAAAACAGTGTTGATAGCAGGGTTCACAGCTGCAAAAAAAGCTATTTTACAGCAGTGGATAACCCCAGATACAAATCGGAAACAATTTTGGATCATCTCTTTTCATTATATAGTTTGCCTTGAGTGTACAACTGCAAAGATCAATACGGGAAAGACAACCACTGTGAATACCTGGATGAATATAGCCTCTGCCCTTAAAGAGCTTCTTTGAATGTGCTACAGTCAATGTGAGTTTGTGTTTAAGTGTGTTGTGTTCTGTGTGCATGTGTGTTCTTTACTTTTATTTTACTTTATTTTTATTTTATTTCTATTCTCAAATCTGAATGCTCTCATTGGATGATATGTGTTTATTGATGGAAAATAAAAAAAATCATAATCACAAAAAAAATAAATCATAGTAAGCTTCATCAGATCTTCACACAGCTCTGAGTGACACAGAGAGACCCCACGAGGAGAGAGAGAGCAGCCGGTTTTCTCTCGTAGACGGGAAAGATTCCCCTAGGGGCGATGAAATGTGTTTTTGACTGGAAACTAGAAATACTCAGACATAATAATACGAATATCACAGAGTGAATCATCAAGCCGATCGATGCACTGAATTCATTAAGCTGGAGGTGAACAGAGAAAATGACCCGCAGAGGCAGAGAGATGACCTGTGTGTGTGTGTGTGTGTGTGTGTGTTTTCTCTATGAAGTGTTATTGAAATCAAATAGGCTGCAGAGTGAGGAGAAAAAATAACTATCAAAAACACATGCTGTTATCCACACTCTCTCTCTCTATTTCTGAGATTTTCTGCTTGACACAGAATGAATCATTCACCCCAAAATACAAATTCTGTCATTATTAAATCATCCTCATGATATATCCCTTGCGAAAAAGAAGTACACTTCAATACATTTATATATATATACACATATGGATAAATATACCTTTAAAGAATATACACTTAAGAGCAAAATAAATGTGTTTTCAGACATTGCACCTTATCTGCAATTAAATTAAAATGCATTATAATGTAGAATTATATTAAATGCAATTAGCTGGAGTGTTTTGGAACCACTTAAGTAAGGACTTCAGTTCATATTTATAATATAATATAAATTATATATATAATTATATATATATAATTATATATATATATATATATATATATATATATATATATATATATATATATATATATATATATATATATATATATATATATATTGGAGCTTGACAACCTCTGGTTAGCATTCAAAGCATGGACATTGTACTTCATTTGTGTTGCATGTGAATATATATATATATATATATATATATATATATGGGTTTGTATCAGCTGAAGCTGAGTAAATGCATTAGGTGAGGTCTGGGTGGGAGTGCGGCGGACAGGGAGCCGAGCGATGATTGGTTTACAGATGTGCACTTCCCTTCTGCTCTCCAAGGTGAGCTAGATTTATGACGATGGAGTTTAATGGCAGATTTCTGTGCTGTTTAATCTCAGCCACTGCAGGATGATTAGAAAAAACCCAGATAATGGAAGACACATGACCTCTCCGCTTCTCACCGAAATGCATTAACACTCAAACGCATGAAGATGGCTCTTCTGAAGACATCTGGACTCAGACACGACATCACGTGTGTGTGTTAAATCCACATACATGTCGTAATTGTGATTTCCCAACACTTAAGCGGCGGCGTCTTCAAAGAAGGCGATTCATGCGGACTCGCTTTGCGCTGAACCCTGGGTAGAGACCAGGTGTCATTAACATGTCAGTCACAGTAATAACCTGTCCAGCTTCTCTGAGTTTTAATGGCCTGACCTAATGTCAGAGAGAGAGACAGCCGAGGTGTGTGTGTGTGTGTGTGTGAAGCCCTGTGCTGCAGAATGTCAGCAGCAGATGCCAAACTCAGCAAGTTCCGGAATGCTCAATTAGTCTCTTTTATAGGCCCCATTAATAAGCATTAATTTTCTCTCCCCAGATATGAGCACAGTCAGTCTGCTCAGGGCCGTTTGGTAGAAACACTGGGCTCTAAATCCACCAATACCTCCAATAGTTCAAAGGCCACCACGAATCTGCATCTCGTCTGTGGAAATGAAGAACGTCTGGAGCTGTAAAAAAAAAAAAAAAAAGTTGTACAGTGAGGTGGTCTCATGATTATGGTAATGCAAACGTTGATTTGATCCCAAGTGGTGGTGAACTGTGAACAAGAGAGAACATTTTCTGTTTTGCAGATCAAGAGAAGCTTGACTTTACGAGACTTCAGAATGGACGTAACTCTCAAGCCCAGTTTTTACTGGTGTTTGCACAATGTGACCCCAGTAATAATATCATGGCTAGTTTATACTATTTTCTTTTATGTCATACTATATGATATGGATACTACGATTCAAAAGTCTGGGGCTGAAATAATTTCTAAAGAAGTGTCATATGCGACTCCAAGGTTTTGTATTTATTCATCAAAATACTGTAAAACAACAAAATATTATGCAATATTAAATATCATAACTGTGTTCTGTTTAAGTATGTTGTAAAATGTATTTTGTAAATCTAATTTACTGTGATACTTTTTCAGGTTTATGTACAATAGGATTTGTTAAAAAATGTTTTATTCATTTTCATTTATTTATTTTCTGCAATCTTTGGTGTAAATTTTATTCAATTTAACGAATCCCTGCTGAATGGATATTATTATTTTCTTCAATACGACATGAAATAAAATAAGGAAAAATAAATAAATAAACCTCAGGCTGATTAAAAGTTTAGAAAGGATGTTTTAATCATGAGTTTTGATAATTTTGATGTTTTTCCAACATATTTTGGTACAACACTGCCAGAAACAGAAATTTAAACCTGTAAAACTATATCAGTTTACTTCAGTCTTGGTAACACTTCTAAACTTGTCACCTTTATGTGTGTGTGTGTCTGTGTGTGTGTGTATATACACTGATTGGCTCTTTCCACTGAAAGGCGGGGCTTCTGTTCCTAGAGCTTCCAGATCGGTTCATGACCTGCACCTGGATTTACTTTTCTTTCTCAGAATCGGTGGCAATCACTGTGGAAATATGTCCGATTTGTCCCCATTGGCCTCTTACATCACATCTGATTGCGTCTAGTTTTATGGCTCTGTCTATTCTGGCTGTGTTTAAACCAGACTCCCCTCACATAAATGCAAACAGAATGGAGATTCGGGTGGTCCAGAAACATCAGTTCAGCGTCACCTCTTTTAATCTGTCAGAACCTGCCGTGGCTGTGACCTCTGTGACCTCTGAGCGTGAACACTTTGTTCAGGAAGGCTCACCTGCGATCGGCCACCGGCCACGAAATCCCTGGCTCTGTGATCCACTAGCCGGTCTGAATACAGAAGGTGTGCTCATACTAATTACACACAAATGTGGCTGTTCTGGAGTTTGTCAAAGTCACTTTGCAGGCCTTTCATGAGCTCAGGTGAGTGCCCTGCAAAAGCTTTTATTTCAAGCTTCAGGACAGATTTATGTAACAAGCAATTAGAAACAAAGAAATCCAGAAACTGCTGGGAGACCTGTATAAACCGTGGAAAAAGGAAAGATCTTCTTGGTGGTCAAAAAACAAAAACAAAACAAAAAAACCTGTATGCTCCACCGTGAAAGCATATTTTACTTTACTTGCAGAAAATATAATATTACTGAAATAAAAAGTCACTTTTACAATTATGTTTTAACCATTCTTTAAAGAAGTACACTTTATTTTGATTTATTAACTAACAGTACTAAAGCACTCAAAGTATTTGTAACTACTTATGTACTAATATCAATAATATTACATTTTAAGTACATTTTCTGAATGTATTAAATCAAAAACTTCATCATTACAAATGTGCAATTACAAATCTATTGTAGCTTACCATAAACGATTGTCAGTTCATTAGATTTTGAGAGACAATATAATTCTGAAATTACATACATGCACGTTTTGGAACAACTTGACAGTGAATAAATTATGACTTTTTCTTTTCTTTTTTTTTTGGGGTGATCTGTCCCTTTAAGAGGGTCAAAATGGCACTCTTAAGACCAACTGCATTTAATATAACTGTAAAATATAAAACATTTCCATTTAATTGTAAATCATCATTTTCGAAAATATTACATTCAGTTCATACTTAAGTATAATTATATGTCATTATTATATAAAGGTAAGTATATTCTCTTAAAATAAATAATTTTACATAATAAGTACTCGACTTAAAGTCTGCTGAAGTCTACTTTTTTTTCACAAGGGTATTCATAAAGCAAGCACATTGATTTTCCACCGTCTTCTGCACCGTTAAAATGGAAAACAGCAAGGTGCAACTATTTAAATGGGATTTTCTACGCAATAATAATGAATAAATGAAAGCAATCTCACAGTCGGAAAGAGGTGATTTTTACAATAACGTCTGTATTAGGACTAATGTCTGTATTTGGCGGAAGTGGAGTTTAATTAATCAGGTGGTAAATAAGAAGCGTTCACTACAAGCGGGAAAAAAAATTAAACCCCAATCAAAGTCCATTTCTAGCATCATAATTCCTGATCGTCAGCAACACCTTTCCACACGTAGCATTTAGCCTGGTAACAAATCTCCGATTTTATTGACTGTCTCAATTTGTTGCCTTTCATATTTCATAGTTACGGCTCGCTCCGACACAATCCTGTTTTTTAAATAGGTAACCGTGCCATTTCTGATGCGTAGCATAATTTATTAGACGTGGAGGTATGAGAGTGCTGGTCTGAGACGCGGTTTAATTGATGGCAGGCGACTCCTCGCAGAAAATCATCCTGCCTCACTGTATCTATCTGCATTAAAGCACACAAACCTGGGCTGCACTGCTCGCCCTCGCATAAGGTGAACCATTAATCCAGGTTTAATTTTCTGAAACAAAAAAAATCAAGGATGTAATTAGCTTCCTATAAAAGTGGCGGTCAGATTGGCTCAGTATTTTTAGAGCGGGGATCCGCACTATAGACGTGCTTTATGTTGGCCGAGAGGGCTATAAGTTATGGCGTGTCAGGATTCTATGCATTCTAATTGAATGGAGACTGTTTAATGTCTGTGGAAACTCAGCTGCCTGATGCTCTGCTCCCCAGAGAGCCGTTTCCTCCGCTAACACTCCACGCAACCATTAAACCTCAAAATGGGACGATTTCACAGAAAAACAATAATAAAAACAGGATTGTGCTATTCAGGCAACAGCAAATTCAACGCTGAGTTAACACAGACGAGAAAAACCAGAGAAACATGGCGGCTGTCTGGCTACTGACAGAAATGCTAGCGCTTAGCCTAGCTTAGCATGCCTCAGTGACACAGGAATACAATCAGCAGCACGATGAGGCTGATTCATAAGCCACTATTCTGAACACAATAAATGTTATTATGAATAAAGGAATAGCTTGTTCAGTGTTCTTCAGATACATATACAAAAATATACCTGAGTATATTACAAGGTACCATATCAATAAGGTAATAATTCATTACTTTTGTGGGCCTATATATATCATTACCTTTTGAAGCCATAATTTACCACGGTTCCACCTGAGTACTTTTTGCAGAGTATGTAAAAAAACGATTTGGGCAAGTAAATACTGCATCACCACACTTACCCATACTCACATATATTCAGTTTGCATATGAAATATATTGTCCTATGCATGCAGTAAAACTATATATGAAATCTATTGGAATTTGGAACAATTTAATATATTGATTTATATTGCATTATATTGACTTCTTAGCAAAAATATGTTTGTAGGCCTATGTATAACACTTTTTTATACTTATATATCATCTATCTATCTATTTATCTATCTATCTATTGTTCATTTTTAGGGACTAAAATTGAAAAATCTAATATTTACGTAGATTTAGTCAAATAATCATAAAAAAACAAACAAACAACAAATCAAATGGAACTATATGTAAAAACGTACAGATTTTTAATGATATAAAAAGACGAATCAGTCCCAAATTAATTCCCTGAATGTCAATGTTTGCTCTTAAAGTATTACTTATTGAGTTATGCTGTCCAGCTTTCAGATTACAGTTTATGTTTGATTTTTGACTTGAACCCTTCCACTGCTTCAGTGGCTTCATGCTGCAGAGATGGTTTTACCATAACCTCATTTTCAGTTTAAATGTCATGCCGGCACTGCTGTCCTTTAAAAGGATACACTTTCGTCAAGCATAAATACACTCTCATTTTAAAATGGAATTTATTCCTTAAATTGAATTCACCCTTATTAAACTTGTACACGTGTCTGTGTATTTTTGCATGTGCACCAGAGTGAGTCAGTGTGTGTGTGTGTGTGTGGAGGCACCACGCTGAGAATGAAGCAGATGGCAGCATACAGCTCTCATGTGACTACAAAACTGTTTTCCATTGATACCGCTAAGGGGGGAATCGAGGGGTTTCTTCTCTCGTTCACTGTAAATCTCTTCCGTACAGCCAGTGGTTTCACACGGTTTGGTTTTCTTTTTCCGACGGACAGCCGTAGTGGAAAGAGAGTGAGAGAGAGCATTTATGACACAGTTTTCTCTGCCATCCTCTGTCAGCGGCTGTGATGAGCAAAGCCAACATGCTCTAATTCCTGTAGATAGAATGACATTTTTTCAATTTGGACCCTGACACTGCCTCCATGATGAACGGCTGAGCGCCTCATTTCCTTAAACCATTTCTTCTTAACCTCTCCTGACAGTTTAGATATTGCCTACCTGGTAATTTGCTTGACAATAATTGTTCGGGAGAGATTTCCCTCTACCTTTAACTGGCATCCTCACCTCCCTCTGTAGGTGACAAAATGCAATTACAGAACCGCGGATCCCTGGCGTGACCGGCCAAGCAGTGGCGCCGAAGAGTCCCGCTGCCATTAATGGAGGGCCCGCATCTCGCAGACACGATTCCACAGAAATAAAACTTTAATTAAAAGATCTGACGGCATTTTATTGATTAATGGTGATTGAAGCGTACGGCTGGTGTTTTTCGTGGATGGAGGTTTGGCCCCCCTTGGATTCGCCTAATTGTCAGCGGTCTGTTTATTGATAAGACTCATGGATGAATACAGATGTGGGCACTTGCTGATGGAGAGATCATTTTGCTCGCAGCACCGGGCTAGAGAGGGACCAGCTGTTGCTGCTCGCCCCCGCTGGGACCGTGCGTTTCACAGCCACCCCAGGCATGCACACTGCGGCGCGCACCACGCTTAATGCGCACGCTAACATTTCCACAACCTCCCTTAACAACAGTATGAGTTTTACAACCCGTGGTGGAGCACACGGCTCTTAGTCTCACACTTAAAACGTTAATCATCAGTCTAATTGCCGCAACTCTACTAATTTGGGTTGTAATCCTTCAGCGATTATATGTTATGCTCAGTATCAGGTTTGTTCATTAATTAAAAGGATTATTAACCTTTGCATAGTGCCCGTTTGGGATTTGGCCCTGTAATGTTGCTGCAGGAGAGCTAAAACCCAGCGAAAATGAGAAGAAAACAAGTAATTTACTCATAATCAGTGGCGCGGCGGTGGTGAGCCGCTTCATGGCCTCTCCGCAGGCTGATGATCCTGTGGAACGGTACAAATAACTGACATAGACTGGCCCGAGCTAAATTAGAATTCATAGTGGGCTGACATCTCGTTACGACGGCCTCTGTAGGCAATTGGCGGACGGGGGGAGGGCAAAATGATGCCTGTACAAGGCTACCAAACATGAGGGATGTGGGAGGGAGAAGGAGCGGGATGGAGACAGAGGTGGTATGTCAATGACAAAGCAGTAATTAGAACACGGCCCAATCAAATCTTTGAAACAAGGACATGTGACCTCCGACCCCGGGTAGCATCAGGTCAAAGGCTGCTGGAGGTAAAGGCCTGATGAGTAATCGCCCGGGATGTTTGGGAGTGTTAAGGAGGAGGTGTCTGTGTTTCCGGGAGGGTGTATTGATTATGCTGTGTGGTGCTGTAGTTTTTAAATTTGGAGGAGAGGAGGCTGTGGTTACTTGCCTGTTCAAACTCATCCTCTCATTTTGCTGTTATGATTTAATGCAGCAGGATGCAAAATGCAAATAACAAAATGCAACAAACCATTTAATCACTGCATTGCATCCATAAGCTATTTTCTGTAAATGTGCAAGGTTTCCGATTCATTTGCAGCTATAGGTAAGCAACTAGAAGAATAATAATGTGCAGTAAATGGCAACAATCTTTGCACTGCAAACTAGTGTGTTTATAATGACGACAATACATTAAAATAATATGATAAGAAATACTATTTTGCAATATAAAGCAGCATAACAAGCTGTTTTGTACCACTAAAAATAACCAGAATGTTTAGCTGGATATTTCCGTTGCACATTTAATTTATAAGAGTGCACCCACTCTTAAGTAAAAAATAAGGTGGATAGCAACATTAAAACGCTTAGCAATTTTTAAAATTGAGGCAAAACACTTCCCATTTGCAATGTTGTTTATGTCAAGGACAGTGTATCCAATGAAAATCTGTGGTGCTTTAGTACATTTTCTTTCACTTAAGCAGCCAAAACAGACAGATGGCAACATTTATATATTGCACAACATCTTGAACAAAACTACTATGATAAAAGATTTGTTTATATTAAATTCATGATTTTGCAATTAGATAAATATGGTTTATATTGAATTATTGGCAGCTTAAATCCAACATACATTTAGAAACTGAAATAGTCCTGTTCCTGTTCAGCTCATAGACCATGTACGCAAATAATACTACATATTGTTGGGTCTATGCTGTTCATGGTAATAATATTAGATGTTATTGTATGCTATTAAGAAAATGTTTTGTTTGTATGATGTAAATCAGTACAGTTTTTAAAACACTTTTCAATAAACAGTTCCTTAAAAGAACCAATTTTTTTTCTTAGTGTGTAGAGTATTTTTATAATTTAAACAACCCTTTCCACTACAAAGAACCTTTTGTGTAATGGGAAGGTCCTATGGATGTTAAAGGTTCTTTGTTCAAATCATCAATGCCAATAGGATTATAGGCTTGAGAGCTGGTCATAGTACAAAGTCAATGTATTGAATTTCTCAAATTATATTTTATTAGCTGCCAATTCTGCTAGTCCCGTTGTTCTTTTACTGTTAGATCCCAATGTTGCTTTTGACACGGTCGATCATGGCATTCTCATTGATCGTCTTAAAGACCAGGTTGGTATCCAGGGTCTAACCTTTGATTGGTTTTCCTCATATCTTAAGATTAGAACCATTTCAGTCAGTCTGAGGAACTGTTCAGCTTCTTTTATGCTACTAACATGTGGGGTTCCTCAGGGCTCCATTTTGGGACCTGTTATGTTCCCCCTTTATTTGCTTCCATGATTTCAGAGGATTTTAATACATATTTATTTTCTTTATTTGCTTGGAAACACATGACAAATGGAAACAATATGTGCATGGAATCTGAAGCCATTGTCCTCCATCATATTTTGTGTTACAACTTCCCAAAATCTGCAGAATTTATCTGACTTTTGGCAACTAGCATCGACTCCTGCCAACTGGGGTAAAATGTGAAGTTTATTTTTTTTCTAATATGGTTTCTATAGGATATTCAGGGTTATTGCTAGTATGTTACTTATTAGCCTAAGTTAAACATGTTCATCTCCAAATCTCTGTGATCTTCCCCACCCACTATCCAATCTGAAATCCCAACTTTCCAAATGTATTTATTTTACACACACAGATGGTCCAATCAGCTGTAACTTAGCAACATCAATTAATTGTGTGTGTATTGGTGGGTAGGGTGTGATGCGTAGGGATAGATGGACAGATGTTATGATGGCGGCACTGCAGGGCTGCAGCAGTCTGTTTTCATTTCACAAAATAAAGATCCCTCAAAATCACTTTGACTCACTTCCAGTTTCAATTATAGGCTGTTAATTCCTCACCAAATGTTAAGTTGGAGTCATCCTCTCACCACAAAACCCAACACTACATTTACAAAAACTTTTGGCACTTTTCACAGTATCAGACTGAGTTTCATGCTCAATTACTTTATAGCGCCAGAGGCACAGATTCCATATTTAGTTTGAGCCCTTGTGAAAACGAATTAGGCTTATACTTTACTTTTAATAAGAGTAATGATTATGGAAACATACTTTAAAAAAAAAAATTGCGACTATGTGAACTGAATGTAATTTTTTTTAACTTATTTGCATGTTATTTGCAATAACAACCAATAACGTATTATATTAATTTATATTAACTGCAATTAGTTGTACTTAAATAGTTATTTAACAGTGCTGTTCCTCTTATACATACTATGTACTTATTATAGTAATTACAATAACTATGTAATAACTAGGTACTAACCCTGAACCTACCCCTAAACTTACCCCATGTAGTTGCCTTGTTTTACCAGAACTTTCTTAGATAAATAAACTGTAAGTACACTATAAGTACATGTAAGTACACTTACTGTAAAATTAAGTGCAACCGTAAAATTAAGTTTTGACCCACTTAAGTAGGACTTAAATGCATTTTCATATGCAATTTAATCATTCTAATGTCTTTGAAATACGTTTTTTATGATAGTGCTAAACTATCTCAGGTTTATGTCTACAATGTTGCAATGTCCAGGAACTGAGCAAAGCTCATTTAGATAAACAGAAAATAAAACATTTACTTTGACCTCCTAAAGCTGACCAGTGATTATCTGACCATTGTTCAGTGATTTCTGAGTGAGTTTCAGACCCAATTTGTGCACGTCTTCTGTAGGACACTGAGGACACCTGCTGCAATTTCACAACATGCAAAACGGAAGACAGCAGCAAAGAGAGGAAAAAGTGAAATCAGAAAGAATTACAAAGAAAGAGAAAGGGAGAAATAAGGTTAAAAATAGTTAGCGTCTGGCACAGTATGATTGAGCTTCCAGGGCTCTGAAAATTCACTCTAATTATTCAACGGTATCCCTCTGTCATCCTGGCCTCTGCATTCCTGCTCTGGCAAATCCGAGTCACTCCCACTATTATACATAATTCGGCTGCTTAATTGGCACGGATCGAGCAGAAAGTGGGCTGTGGAAAATCCTCCGAGACTCGCAGGGCCACATCTGAGTGGCTCCATCAGCGCGCCAGTCCCTGAGGTGAGAGAAGTCAGAAAATATTTCATCTACTGGACTTTCAATGTGCTTCACCTCTGGAGCCTGTTTCGCTCTTCTACTGTGCGCAAGCGCGGATGCGGGCCGACGTGGTGACAGTATTATTTATAGCCGGAGAAGGAAGATGACGGATGTTAATGCCAGTGAGATTATACGGTTGCTGCCATAACGATATGTTGGACTTGAGCGGAGAGGTTAACTAAACTAGTCATTTAAGTTATAAGTGGGCCACTGGCATGTAGTAAAGCAGCCTTCAGCCGTTCCTCGCACAGGCCAAAGAAACGCGAGGCAAACTGTTTATGTAACATATTAAAATAGATTCTAATGGCAGTCCCCAAAGACTGTCTTTTCTCAGATCTGGGGCTGTGAGAGGTGCGAGGGAGCGAGTTTATTGCTAACCTTGATCTCGTGAAGAGAGTCATTAAACAAAGGAAGAGTGTAACCTTGACCAGAGACTGAGGCTGCTATATATCTACACCCTCGCACTCTTAGAAGCGCTTTACCTACAAAAAAAAAAAACAGGATGCGTTACCAACGAGATCTTTTTAGAGAAGACGAATTCCCGTGCAGCTTCACGATGTCGAGATTACATTCCCTTCTGCGGGAAAGGTCAGTCAGTATCATGGCGACTGAAGAGGTTCACGCCGTGCCAATACAGATTGCTGCCACGATAAGAATCAATTTTTGTCACTTCACCCCTGCGAAAGGGTTTACCAGCGTCCCAAGACAGGCCTCTGGTGGAATGGGCTTCAAGTGAAAGTTTTAGCAAGAAAAGACAGAGTTTATCACATGCCCACATACAAACACAAATATTTGAGTAGCGAGGCATTGTCATGTTAGTTGAATATGTAATTAGTGCAGAAAACATCTGCCTACTAGCATAAGTGTTATACATATTGCAGTTTTCTAGTCAGCATGTGGAATTATGTACCATACCTTTCTGTCAGATGCGGAGCGAACCTTACATGGCCTGCTAGTAGTTAATTATTATTAATGGTTACACTTCTACCGGTTTTACTGAAATACAGTAGAATGATGTAGAATAATGTTAATCAAACCTAAATACTAATAGGATTCTAGAACTGTGATGAAAGGGACATTTTCAGTTGATCTAAAATTAAACCTATTCTCACACAATGACTTGACAAAAAGTCATATAGGCTACATGTAAGATTTTTTGTTGTTGTTGTTGTTGTTGTTGTCATTTTCAAGCATTACAGTCCATGTCAGTGTATGCTTCTTCTTCTTCTTCTTTTTTGTAAAATAGCAATGCAAGTATTTGTGTTCCATGGAAATCAAACAGCATACATGTTGGATGGGTGAATTGAAGGCCATTCACAGCATAGATGATAACTATAACAAAAACTGTAACGTTTTAATAAATATTCTAACTTTATTAACCTGTTAATTGTCACCCCGTCCCGTATACGGGAGGCCTACGTTGACTATACTATATTACAGCCAAATCTAATCTAATCTTGACAAACTATATATCGTTGGAAAGGTCTAAGACTCCCAAATATATATTTTACCAATTTTTTTGTTAAAAATTATGTAGGAAAAGTAATAGATGAATTTATGACAAGAGTGCACCCTCAGAAATCTACATTACAAAAGGAGCTTTGACCTTTGTTTAAAATAGTGAAGACCACACCACAAGTATAATAATAATGACACAGAAGAGTGATAATGTTGCAATCAATTTCAGAATACTTTAATATTCCCCCAAATATTATTATTCGTTTAATAACAGAATGTCAATGTCTGTTGGTGTGGATGATATTATAACTAGTTATTGTTCTTGGTGTGAACAGGCCTTAATCGTTTTCAGAATGATAAGCAGGAAGACAGTGATGAAAGCAATGGGCTACAGCATCTATAACAGCAGGTCTTTTCTTAAAAAGTCCAACATCTGCCACATGAGCAGTTTTCCTCTGTCTAGATCTTTCCATAAGCCTGCGAGTGCCTGACAATAAGCCAGAGCAGTCTTTAGCGGTCTCTGTTTGGAGTGACACATACTGTAGTGATATCTACTAAACACTGGGCTGCTGCTGATCGTGTGGCCACAGATACACTAAACCCATCAGATCACCAGATCAAAGAGGGATTATGGGTAAACCACAGACATGAGAGCTGGTGGCTAGACAACACATTCCTGAAAGCACACACACACACACACACACACACACTATCTAAAATACTTTATCTACTAAAATATCTTATACTTATATATATATAGCATACAGTATATAGTATATATAGCATGATTTGAGATGCTCCAGAGCTTTTGGTTCATTGGGAGCAAAACTACGTGATCATTTGTACAAAGGAGGTAAAAAAAATGTAATAAAAAAAATATATATGTATTGCGTGTACATAACACAAACATAGAAATGTAAAATACATGCCAACTGTCGAACAATTCACTTAATTGAATTGAAAAATCTGAATTGAAATTATTCAGTGTTTTATGCGTCGAAAAATACAATTATTTATCTGTTTTAATATATTCTCAAAGATTTCACTCCCACAAATGGACACATAGGGGAGAGCAAGGGGCGAAAGTACTTTTTCAGAAAAACATACTTTTAAAAGATAATCTTGTAGACAGAGATATATTTATGCTGTGGTCAGTAACTCAGAAGTGTGGTCTAACAATACCAGGTGGTATTTTGTAGAAATGTAGAAAGACTTCAGTTTAATTTCACTTTGAACATAAGTTGCACATTGTTATTTTGGACCCCATCGGTTGGGACAAAAGTAACACAACAATATAAGCTAGATTTTTTTTCTGTTACTCTTATTTTTATTAAGTAAACCTGACTATGGCCTTGTTATTATGTAACTGCAAACATATTTTGACCTTTATTTTTGCAAAAAAATTATTAAATTACATTTTTATATTTTTATTTTAAATTTAAGTTTCATCAAATGTCTCAAAACCCGACTGTACAAACTTGATTTTTTTAATAATTTTTTTAATTTCAGTGTATTTTTATAAAACATTTTTTTCTTTAGAAATAACAATATAATATATATTTTTTTATTTCAGTGTATTTTTATTAAAAAAAAAATTCTTTAGAATTAACAATTTAATAATTAAATTACATTAGCATAATACACATTCTAAACATAATGTAACAGTAGGCCTATTCATTTTTCATCCAGTTGTTTTTATGCATAAATTGAAAATGTGCATTAAAACATCTGGAAACACTGCAAATTCATAGCTGGAGGTGTAAAGGCTAAGATATGGCTAAAACCTAAACATAACTAAGGTAAATGCGAGGTAGGAGCTGCACAGATGTTCCTCTATGTCCAGAAAAAAACAAGTCTCTATGTCTCAAAAACATGTGGAAAAACCAGACCTCTGTCTGTCTTTCTGACCTTCACTAAGACATATTCTTTTGGTATAAATGATGCAAGACAAAGAAATTCACAGTATAGCATGCACAAAATAAATAAATACTTTTTGTGACTGTAGCGGGACAAAAGTAACAACTGTTACTTTCGTCCCGACAGGAACTCCTGACATTTAAATTTGATTTAATTTTATACTGAAAAAATCTGAAAATGCAAACTTTAGGATGTGTTAAAGCACTAAATAACCTGTAGATTGATCATTACTGTGACACATGTAAGAAGAAAAACAACACGACTAATTTGAAAAAATTACCGCTTCAATAATTTACTTTTTGTACTCGAAAACAGTTTTACGGACCTAACCTCGGGAAACGATGAGGAAATCACATGATATTTCTCAGGTCCGTCAAGGATTGCATGCTGAATATGCTGTCATAGCTGGGAATAGAAATACTAAAAGAGGTTTAGGGAAAATCGCTTTGTTACTTTCGTCCCACGTTACTTTCAACCCCAGTCTCCCCTATAGGGATACTATAGTATACTGTATGTAAAGCTTCCAATAAAAACTCAACCCCAATTCCCAACCCACGGGAACCCAGTCCACTGGATTCTACAGAAGAACAAACCAAATACTGAACACCACAGACAGACAAATAAATATGAAAGTGGAAAAGGAAGAGAAAGATAACATAGTGGATGCTCACACTCAAATAAAGACAAATGAAAGTTTTAAAGCTCACAAGAGGATGTGGATGAGAACACGAGGAAAGAGACAAATAAAAGTGAATGACAGTAGAAGTCACGGGGTCTTTATGAATGGGAGCATTTGTTTCCTTGTGACATGATTCAAATCTGTAAAAATACAAAAATCTGTCCGTTTCCGTCTCGTGTCTGGGATAATTCACATAAGTGCAGGAAATGCCAGTACAAGACAATATGCCAAATTACTGCGTTTATACCCCTCTTCCTGTTGTTGAATGCAACTTCTGTCTGTGTGTGTGTGTGTGTGTGTGTGTGTGTGTGAATTGTTGGGAGAAACAGGATCTAGAAGTATTAGTAACACTGCACAAAACTGAGTTTCCTGTGTTACTGCTCTTTCCTAAAGGTCTGAACTAAAACTTTCTCACACACGCCCAGACAAGAGCTTCCCAGCCACTATGACTGCACTTAAAATATATGTAGAGGTGCATACTTTTTTTTTTTTTTTAACAAAATAATAATTGTAAACAGATATTTGTGAAATCTGAAAATCAAGATAATTTTTACAAGGTTAGTGCGTCAGAGTTTTGTGTGAAGCACTTAGAAGCAAAAAACAAAAACATCCACGTGGATATTTACAAGCAGAAATGTATATTTTTATTGCAGAATAATCAGTACTTAATACTTCTAGACAAACAATGTTCACAATGTATATTCAAATTGTCTGTATAACTATTCAGTTTTACGATATTCTATTGATTTATAATCTAAAAGACTCCAAATAGCACGTAAAAATAAAAAAGATAACTTCACATGTGACACAGACAGTCTCTTCCAAAGTAATTTGTTCATGTTCACGATGTGTTTTACTCTATGGTTGTTCTCATTATGGAGGCTGCCATATTGGGATCACATGACCAGTACAACATTACTCACTTTGTTTGGTAATCTCTCATTTTTAAACTTTGGATACATAAATGATGCACCTGATAATGCACCTCCAAACTAGGAAAACTGCTTCAATTTGATGTTGCAACACCCATGTGAACAGTGATGCATATAGGGCCTGTCCCGAAATCCACACTTGAGGTCTTGGCAACTTGAGAGTGTGTGCATGAGACTGAAAGTGTGTAAGACTGTCCCAGCTCTGATTAATCCCAAAGCTAAGTGCTCTAACGCACACCAAATCCACACCAATGATGCTTCGGTGTAGTATATGAGGCTAATCGTATCCCATCGTTCATCATGTTCAGGGACTTTCCACTGCGAGTGAAATGAATGATATTTAAGACATATTTTCGGTGCAAAAATAAGTATGTGTGTTTTGTACACTGTTACCATGCTTTTATGAATAATTAGAAGCACCAAAATTATCAAATAACTTGTCTGTTACATGGAACTACTGAAAAACATTTATACATTTATTTTAAAGTGTTATTTATTTTTATTTTATATTAAAGACACACTACATCAATCATGCTTTTATTGTCATGTGACCAATCAGCGACATTGATTCACTAGCATTTGTAAATCCTCTCCTGTGGCCTCATGGGACAGTGAAACTTTCATCAAATGCACACTTCAGAAGTAGTAGGTCATCAAGTTTTGAATATTATGAATTCAGACATATCATTCTTTGGTGAACTGTTTTTTTTTGCAAACTACTGTATATAGAGAACTATTTACTTTCAGATGCAGCAAATGTCTGGCTCTATAGCCACTGTGATTAGCCAAAGACAACCCACTTAGTCAGGAAGAGGTCATCTGACTGATAGGTAAAGTTTTGTTTTGTTCAGTGGCATGTTGCTAAATGTCACTACGATGGACCCTTTTGGCATTTCCAGAGCAGAAGTCATCATATTTGGGTAAATAGAAACTTGCAGAAGTCAGCCTGTCAGATTAAGACTTTGTTCAAAAACATTTCCAGTTTAGTTTATCAAATGCGTCAAGTAAAATTTAAGTCAACATTATTTGTATAGTGCATTTGACAATGCAGATTGTGTCAAACCAGCTTTACGAGAAAAAAATTCAAAATAGTGAGCCGTTCTGCTCTGGCCAGACAAAACCAGCAGTGTAATTCTAGGCTGCAACAAACTACTGTTTGTATCATAAAAAGCGCTATACAAATAAAATTGTATTTAATTGAATGTGATTACTGTGTTGTCAAAATATAAAACACAGATGATTGTAAACACAGGATGTTGTTCATGTCGGACAGAACTTTACTTTTGAATATATTTTATGATCAAAGAAAATGTATGATCTGAAATCAAGAATTTACACCATATTCTCACTGCTTTCTAAATATGCCACTCCTGTTTTGTGCCTCCTTGTTCCCTTCAATTCAATTCAATTTAAGTTTATTTGTATAGCGCTTTTTATGATACAAATCATTGCTAAGCAACTTTACAGAAAAAACAGCAAAAGAGAGACATAATTAGCATATGTTCCTGCTTATGAACTCCAACATACCTTAATACCTTCAAATGAAGCTGACTGGTTGAAGAAGACCATTGGTTCACCATTGGTTTACAGACTGAAAACAAAAACAGACATTCTATACCAGGCCTGTGGCCATTATTGATTAATTCCCTGATCATAGTTATTCAATCTAATCACCATTATTTGAGATAACTGCAATAATTATGCAGTTTAAATTTCAATAATATTTTGCCATCTAAATATGGGAAATTTAAGCCATCAAAATAGGTTTCCTTTTCCGGAATGGTAGGGAGAAGCAGGGGAGTCAGAATCTAGGGAGAAAAATAAAAATAAAGTTGAAAAAAAAAAAGTAGTGGTTCCCCTGTGCTCTTCATGACTTCTGAAAGAGCTAATTTTTTAAAAAGAGCAAGACACGGTTGTGACGTTGCGTCTTTTTAAAGATGCCATACCACCCTTGTGTTTCTGGAAGTAACCTCCGTGTCCTGAACTGTCGATGTTAGATGATTGGTATCTTGGGGGCGGCCAGGGCTGCCCTCCAAGCCAGTGCCATTCTTCCCAGAAGTGTATGAGGAGGTGACTAGAGCCGTGGAAGGCATCTTTTTCTGCCCAAAAGCAATCTGGTGCCTCTTCCTCCATCACTACCCCTGATAGCGGGGTAGGGAAAACGTGGTGGTCCAAGGAGTGTTTCCATCTGGAGAATGAACCACTGTCTTCCATCCAGGGCCTATAAGTTCTCGTCCATGCTTACGGCCAAGTCTTACGGTGAAGCTGGACAGGCTGATTTCACCCTGCACGCCATGGCACTCGTGCAAGTATACCAGGCCAAGGCATTAAAGGAGTTGCACGAGGGTAGTTCTGACCCAGGGTTGATGCAGGAGCTGCACATGGCGACGGACATCGCCTTGAGAGCGAAGAAAGTCACTAATTTTCACAGACACTAGTTCACGGTTCGAATTAAGTGGCAGACCTACTTTTAATTTATTCGTCCAAAATTGACGAATTCTGTGGCATTCTGCACTATATAGTATACTACATTTTTATAAAGGGACTCCGCAATCCCATCTGCATTTTCACAGAAACCATATGGCCCTAGAAATGTAACCACACTTCAGAACATTTTGGCTTGCCCTGTGTGTTGTTTGAAGGAGTTGCAGAGGTAACATCACGTCACAGGGTGGGCGACACCAAACACGTTTGGTAGGAATTATAGCCTTCATGTAGAGCCAGTATCCTCTCATGTACTTGCCTCATGTAGCCTGTGAACCAGAGAGACTGTTCACTGTCTCGCTTTCTGTGCCATTCCCCTCTACAGACCGGATACATGCATTTATTCTGCTCTTCAGTTTAGTTCCCCCACAAAGAGAACACTGTGGAGTTCCTCCCTCACCCTCGGCAGCCGGATGTGGCAAAGCGCCCAGCGCCAGGCCTAACACAGGTAAAGTTGCCTGTTAGTTAACCTAGTGCTAGGCTAGGTACCATATGTTGGGATCCCCATGGTGATCCCATGTGTGTATTCTTCCACAGTATGGTTCCCCTCTTGGTGAGCCCGTGTCTTTCCCTTGAAACTACCGTCCCTACCGGTGTTGCCTCCCTTCTAACTGGGCCAGAGCCACCTCAGAGATATTACATATGTTGTACTGCCCTTAATGCCCAGTCCATATGAGTAATCTCCACATGATACCTCCCTGCAGGCAGGATGTGGATTCCGCAGCATTCCTGTAAAGGTACGCTTCCCCAGTGTTATCTAATAAGTCTTACTGTATGGGTCTAGTCGAACAACAGCAATACAAACTTTCCACGTAATCCTTGTCCTATCTTCCCCCCCAGTGTCTGCGATTGGACCAGGTTGCTTACTAGGGGTGCTGGAAGGGGCAACAATAGTGTTGCTTTGGTAGGCATCCAAATTCTTTGGTCACTGACATGACTTGGTTTGACCGACTGAAAGGGAACTTCCCATTGCAACAGTTGTGCTACCACTGTGGGGAGAGACGGGTCAGTGGCTCTACTCCTCATCAAAAACCTGTATATGTGTTGCACCTGCTGCCTACTTATGGTTGTGCCATGATGAGCAGCAGCTGGTCACAGTTATCGCATGCCAATGTAAATTGGCTCGTTTAGTTTATACTCGTGATACCCTAACCCTAACCTAACCGATGTGACGTCTCCATTCCCTCCTTCAGGGAACGAGGGTTAAGTACGTAACCCAGACATTTTCCCTTTCCTCTCTTGTTTCCTCTTCTCTTTCATGAGCTCTCTTTCTCCTACCTTTCAGCATTCTAAAATAATTGCATAGTTATCCTCATATTAATGCCTAACTGTTTTACAACACACTGAGAGAAAAGGCCAAGCCAATTACTATTCTGCGTTCACCTTACAGAAGAGGATATTATGCTAATGACCCTCCCTACATGAGCATAAAAAAGCTTTTATTTCCTCCAACAGATGCTCTCTCTCTCACTCTCTCTCTTTGAGTTAAATGCATTAAATCACTGAATCATTTTTTTTCTCCAATCAGGGAAGGCTATCCAGACACGCATAGATGTTCCACACATTATCTGTGGTGGTGACAGTAAAAATATCATAGGGAATAAGGGTCAAGTGTGAACTTTAACTCAAGCAAGTGTTGTATGTGTGTGTCATACACATGTCCATTTTTGTTAGCATGTGCGTGTTTGTGTTGTGTACTAAGATTGTCATATAGACACCGCAGGACTTTGTTGACACAAGGCAGACAAACTTCCACACTTTTATACACATGTGGACACACATCTCCTCACTGTCCTTCTGCAAGCACAAAGTGTTTATTAAACTGAGACCAGATGAACCATAAGAGCTTTCAGCCACTGCCTGAGTTTTATAAAAACATTAAATTAGTAATAACATTGCAGAGTCACTAGATATTTACAGACAGAACCGAAATATAATCATAATCCAATGAAATAAAAACATGAAATTGTTATTGCATTTTACAAGGTAAGATTTTTTCAAAGAAATAAATATATGGAAGATTTGTTTAAAATAACATTTTGTAACATGCGTTTACAAAATAACTTTTCATTTCATGGCAATTTTAAAGAAACAGTTTAACCAAAAGTGTAAATTTGCTGACCGTTTACTCACCCTTAGGTTCTAATATCACTTGCTAACCAATGGATCCTTTGCAGTGAATGGGTGCCGTCAGAATAATAGTCCAATCAACTGATAAAAACATCACAATAATCCACACCACTCTTGTCCATCAATTAACATCATGTGGAGTGTTTGTAAGACATAACCTATCATTAAGAGGTTTTTAACTTCAAACTATTGCTTTAGAATTAAATATAAGGCAGTTATCGATATATATAAAGTCTGTTAACCTCCCTTGATAAAGTCCATCCCCCATTGTCGTCTCACATCAAAATTCCCACATATTTGTTTAGAGCTGTTTTGGACTGTTTTCAAATGTAAATGATTTGCATATTTCTCACCTGATTCAGAAAAGATGACCTTTTCACTGGAGAAAGCAATTTTATGCATAGAGGACATGCATTTCAGCCAGAAGCAAGTATTTTATTTTTTCATCATTTTTTTATTTTTTGGGTGAAATATTCCTTTAAAGTACAGTAAATGTCATGTGTTTTTTATGTGCCAATACACACAATACACGTATGCACATAATGCATTCGTGAAGGATTTGTGTAATTACAATATCACCATCTTATAACATGTTTGGTAAGCCAACTGAGATTCTCCTAACCAGGTTCATGGTTGCCAATCCAGACATTACTTATTCAGATATGTAACATGGCTTTTTATGCACCTCAGCCTGACATTAGGCTTGCATGTTAAGTCCGGCATGAGGCATATTCATTTATCAGAGCACAGACGGTCTGTCATTGTGCTGTAATGAAGTCCAGGAGCTGATGGACCCAGATATCACTCCAAACAACAGACAGCACAGCAGCATCATAAATCTAATGTCATATTCCAACCATTCACCCGCTATTAAGTCTGAGCCAATGACCCGAAGACAGATGCAAACCAACAGCATTCACGTACATACAGTATCACCAGAGGTTTAGCTCACAGACATTTACTCTTAGATATGAAGAGGAATAAAATGGCACCAGTCTTTTTCTCTTTTCTCGCTCTTATCTACTTTTCTTGTTTTCAAGAGAAAAAAAATGCTAATGAAACATAAACAATGAATAATTCATGCGAGTAAACATTTTCCTCTATCTGAGGAGCTTATGCATAATTTATATGATAATTTCACTATATTTCAGTATTTTAGAGCATTTCCTCACTCATACTGACCCATTTTACCTTACTTTTCTGTTCATAATTCATACAGCGTACAAAGACGTTTGCTGTTGTCTCACTGTATCCTCCATATTCGGTGGCTTTGGTAAGAACTAGAATGCTGCAGACTAATCACACCCATGTCTGCCATAACCGGTCTCAAATATAAACATAAATTTACAATCAGCCAATCACACAGTGTGCAGCACACCCAGAGTTTAGGGTGCATTATGCATCATTATGAGCTAACATGGGAGGGTGGATGCCTTTAGTTTACTGCACAAATAGATTTATGTGCAATGAGATATTTGTGCATTAGCGCATGCATGTGTTAGCATTTCACTGTGTGCATTTAAAGCTAAATAATTACAGATGGTTTTAGTAATCTGTGTTTTTTTCATCCCTACTCCTTCTCTTTTGCTGTCTGAGAGAGTCTGTAGGACTGTTTGCATTCACTGCTTGAGGCAAAAATAGTAGAAGAGTTGGAAACCTGCTCTGTCACTGAAAAGTTATATGGATTATTGATTGTAAGTAGCATACAAAATATAGAAGAAGAAAAAAAAACATTAAAGCTAGAGGTTCTTTGCGGATCTTCAATCCTGTATGAAGAGTGTTTTATAAGGAACTGAGGTCAAAGCCACTGGGGATTTGCAATGGAGAAAACCTCATTTTTGCTCTGAATGCATTCAGCAATAAATCTGTCAGTTCGTATGGTCTTAAAATGTGGCCAGAGAGCAATGTTTTTTATTATTATTAATATTGTTTTATAGACTGTGAGTAACTCAATTTTTTTTTTTTTTTTTTTTTTTTTTTAAGCTTAGAGTATTTACTCCTGTTGATTTTATCCATTGTTTTATTTTAGAAACAACATTTAGGCCTATAAAGATGTGTAGACAGTTAGTTGATTTTCTTAGAATAATTGCTATATATTTTAAAAGGAAGAACACTGGCTGCATTTATATAATATATATATATATTTAAATAGATTTTAAAATGTAAGTCATACCTGTGATCAAAGCTGATTTATCATTATCATTACGCCAGTCTGCAGTTTCACATGATCCTTCAGAAATCATTCTCATATGCTGATTTTGAACATTTCTGATCATTATCAATGTTGAAAACAGTTGTGCGGCTCATATTTTGTGGAAACTGTGATAAAATGTTTTTCAGGGTTCTTTTATGAATAGAAAGTTCAAAAGTAAATAATTTTTTATAATATTTTTAATGACTTTACTCCCACGTTTGATAAATTTAACGCATCCTTGCTAAATAAAAACATTCATTTATTTAAAAAATAATAATAATAAAAAAATAGTACCCTTAACTGTAAACTGGGTCATTAATGTTTAAAAAAAGTAATGTTGAAACTTGCAAAGTTTCTCTCTGTTCTTCTCTCCCACAATCTCCTCCAGTCGCCAAGTCACAGTCGGAGAGCACTTACCGTGTCACCATACTGATTCTCTCTCTTCCTCATCCTCATCCTCTTCTCTTCTTTTTTTGTAGTTCAGATGCAGAAATGGCCAGACCTCAGTGTGCGGACGCTGCCCTCTGTCCTCTGCTGACCTGAAGATGATGAGATTGTGAGATCCAGAAGACTTCAGCAGACAGTGACATTTAGACAGCTTTGCTGATTAGAACCATATCGTTTCAGTTTTGTCATGTCACAGTGTGGATGGAGTGAGAGATGGAGCAGGAGAGATAGAACAATTAAATCAAATAAAAAAATCAAATGGTTCAACTGCTAAAGGACGGTGCCAAAGGTCACGAGTTAGATTTAAAATTATGTTTGAAAGCACTGTAAATCCAGAATCACACTTTACGAAAATAACACATTCACAAATGTTTACTTGTGAGGTGCAATGAATAGATGGAGACATTTTTGAGCCAGTCACCTGATCAGTACATGCCACGTGACTAAAGCAGGAAGGAGCCAGCAAAATGGCTTCTCGACAACGCGATGTTGTTTAATTTTCGGAGGACATCAAGAGTCACTAGTTCCAAGACGTTGACTCGCTATATCATGAGCTCAAACTGGGAATTAATGAAACATTAGACTAATCTAATAAAATATTTAGGATACATATTTCGGATACTTTTTATTCATTCATTTATTTTATTTTTTTCGCGTTCAGTAAGGCCTAAATTTATTTCGTCAGAGATAGGTTTTTAATGCAAGCCTAAGTACGTGACCCATATTGCGGTGTACGGCGTCTACCAGCAGGGGCTGACTGCGCCACAAACTTCGCTGTTCAGAGGCGCGCGAATTCGAGCTTGTGTAGAAGCGTTTGCGTTCACGTTTTTGCAAATAATGTGCTGGGCCTTTGGCTTAAACTTTCAAAAAAAAAAAAAAAAAAAAAAAAAAACCTTGCATGAAGACACTGCATTAAAACAGCATCACATCTGTAATTCCAGGAAACTTCGCCTCATCCTTTGATTGTGCTCTGGGCCTTACTGTTTTTTGAAGTTCAATGTAGCTTTTAATGCATTAAGATAAATATAATTTAACAATAAGTATGCAAATGTTTTAACTGTAAGCATTTTATGGCACTGTGCTCTGTGCTTTGCCACATTCCCTAGTGACAGAACTGTGTTCTGCCTGATTTTCCCCTCTGAAGAAGACTGTGGGTGCACTAATGTGATTAATAATCATGGTACAAGACTGAAATTAATAGCTACTTAAGTAATTAGGGTGAGGAGAGTACTCATCATATTATTCATTTGCATGCTTAACACTTCTCATTACGCACCTGCATGTCAATAATGCTTTTAGTTGTGTGTGTGTGTGTGTATATATATATATATATATATATATATATATATATATATATATATATATATATATATATACATACATACATATATATATATATATTAAAGTATTTACTATATAAGCTGTGAACCTACATTCCTCATGCCAGTTTTGCGGTTTCTGTCCATTCGTTTACTTCTACTTTTGTCCCGTTTTTTACTTCTACTTTTGTCCCGTTTTATGAATTGGCTATTTTAAAGATGTTATATAAAAACTATTATTATTAGGATATTATTATTAATGGATGATATGAATGTTCGCAAAACAATATTTCTGAAAACAAAAACAACTTTACTAAATGCACAATATGTAAAATGGGAAAAGATAAAGGTCTATTTGTATTGCCAAGGAAGCAATACTATCTTCATAGAAGTATGTTGGGCTATCATTTGCATCATTCATTTATTTATAATAGGCTATTTAATTTATACATCTATTTATAATTATAGTTTGTAGTTATGTTATTGATGTTGAGTTCAAATCAGTATAGGCTATAAAGCCATCGTAGATATAATTATATAATTTTACCGCTTAATTTCGGTATTTATCGTGGTCTAAATCAACACCAAGAGTGATCCTCTGTGTTCTGATGAGAGAAGTGCGCCGCTGTAGTCTGCAGTACCTCTCTTGATCTACAGGGGGCTCTAGTGCACCACAGAATCCAGCGGCAGATGAAAGACAACACGACGGCCTCTCAAACACTTTCACCGCTTCTGTCAATGGCGGCTTTAAGACGCACGAAAACAACCCAGATAAACTAACACAACCCACAGTGGCTGAGGAATGAGTCTATATGTTTAAAATCACCTGTAAACCAGATCTGATATTCTGCAAGTAGCCTAGTGTGATATGTGTGGACTTCGTGCGCGTGCATTTTACCGTGAGAGACCATTCATGCGCGCGTGCGTGTATTTGTGTAGCCTGTGTGTGCGCATGTGTAAGGCTTGTGTACATGTGTGGCGAGCGTCTGATGAGCAGGCCAGAGAAGCATCTGAATTTTAATGATGTTGAAGATGATATTGTGTGTCCTTCAGTCTGTAATACTGACACAAGCTCTCCATAAATCATCATATAAGCCCATCGTAAAATCAATACAAACTGCACGCTCAGCGAAGACGCACTATATGCCTCTCACACACCTTGCAGCCTAAACTTCAGGCGTAATGCCGCTCGACCCAGAGGTTAAGATCAGAGCCTCTTTAATTTGTATTGTAACAGAGACTTTCTAATCCGTAATGAAATGTCTATTAGCCGGGCTTTGCTGGGAACACTGGCGATCAGCTCGCGAAACAGACACGGCAATTACGTTTGTGTCTTTGTCCTGGAGCGAGTGAAGCCGGTTTAGCCGCTCGATAAATGTTAATCCAGTGAGGAGAGATCCAGGACACCAGGCTCTGATCTCTGCCCCTCGTCGGGCTTCCAGCAGAGCACAGACAACCTCCAGGTACACACACACACACACACACACACACACACACACACAGTCCCATTAGCTCCTTATAACAGAGTTGGAAACAAACGCAATGAAGGCGACCTGTTGCGAGTTTGTTTACACTTGAGTGTAGCTAAAATACCGCAGTAGTTCTCAGTGTTGATGAGTATAACATGTAAAGCTGTTACGTCATTTAATGACAAATATATAGGCCTATGTGTTTTTCACACCCACCCACATGATTTAATTGACTTCTTTCATAAATTGCTCCAAAATGGGTAAATTAGGATAACTGTTTTGACATATTTGGGTTTATGCTTTCTTTTAATCTTTGTATATATTTGTACTGTTTTTATTTCCTTTTCCCCAATGCATTGTTAGATGCCAGTGTTTTCTGTCATAGCTATGCAAATATTTGATTTCAAAAACCATATCACAGCAATTAAACAATTTCTTGTCATGATTTTAAATCTGTGTTTAAACTTTGTTTGTGTGGCTGCGTTTTAAATTAAATTATAATCTCAATTAATTCAAGTGATGAAGGCTTCTGAGAGTCTGACAGTGATCAGTGTTGAGTAGCACTGCTCTAGTTAACCCTGCCTGCTTTGAATGTCTCAAAATTGATTGAAAATGTTAGAAATTTAGAAAAGTAATCAAATGTAATCCGTTACATTACTTTAATAAAGTACTTGAAACAGTCACTCTACTTATTATATTTTAAATAGGATAACTTTTAATCTGTATCATATTACATTTCCAAAGTGACCTTCCCATCATTAGTAATTATCCTCCAAAATGACAGAAAATTGTAAATCTGTGGAATAAAACACTTTCTCTCACTGCACATGCAAAGTGGACGGATTTAGGATTCAATATCACTTCATCCTTTTTTTCTTTCTTTCTTTTTTTTACCTCAGGACCAAAACAACCAGAAACAAACAAAAATGTTCGGAAAGGAAACAGCAGGACTGTTTTTATAGTGATCCCTCCAACCATCAACTCTGACATACAAAATACAGCATGTAAAAGACCCTGGCGGGATACACACACACACACACACACACACACACACACTCGAAGCCCTTTTCTTTGCTCAGCCTGTGAGCTGTAAACAGCTTATGAAAGTCAAATGGAAATGTGGCATAATCTGACAAGTGGAGTCTGTGCTTCAAAAACAGCTCTAACAATCCACACACACACACACACACACACACACACACTGGTACAAACACATGCATGTACACGGATCAGAACCGTAACTTGTGCCACAGACTGTGTGTGTAATCTGCCTCTGCAGGTGCTTCAGTCTTAAAAACTAGAATTAAATAAACTACAATAAAAATGATATTCAGACACAGGACTCTGAGTAGGTTTAATTAACCATGTTTAAAAGCCTGCATTTCTCTGGATCTCATGTAGGAGATGTGGAAGAAACAAAAGGAGAGCGAGAGAGTTGGTCTTTGCTAGTATTAGCTGCATCACACGAGTGCTGTTGGATCATAAACACAGTTTAGCTCCCTGCTGAGATACTTAAGACCCAACAGTCTTCCCATACTCTCACTGATCACAGGACAGAACCTCTTCTTGGAGATCCTCTCCTTGCACAAACAACCCTTCTATTAATATCACATCTATATAAAAAAAAAAACTTTTAAAAGATCATATTTTATTTCTTTTATTTTTTGGAATAAAATGTTTTTAATACGTTTTATTACAGAATAAAAAAAGTGTCTTAAAGTCAAGTTCATACAGACAACACGTTTTTCAAGATTATTCCAGATTCCTCAGACTCTGAAACAAAATTCATTCAAATTTTATTTTTATTCCAGAATTTATTTTATATAAATTTAATATAAATTGTCGTGCATTTTATTTCTGAATTTCAGAGTCTTCAAGTCATCATCTCATTGTCTATACGAATTATAAGCTTTTTTTTTCTCTGATTAAAAAGTATTATTTTATGTATGTATGTGTTTATTTATGCACTTTATTTTTGTGTGGCATAATGTGACAAATGTAATCATCCATGTACAAATCTCTAAATTCAGTAAATATAACTGTACTTTTTCATTATGTGGTAAGATTAATCCAGTCTGTCTTGTGTAATAGGGCTATCCTTAACCCCCAAACAAAGGAAAATAAATCTAGTACTCAATATGAGTATTTAAAAGCATTACATAAAACATTATATGTCAATTTGACATTTCTAAGTACCATAACCAGATTTAAAATGATGTTTCTTTTTCGTTAACTTGGACATTCTTATACTTATCATTTATTTATCATGTTGAGTCATTATGATGATCAGTGGCTCTCTCTCTCTCTCTCTCTCTCTCTCTCTCTCACACACACACACACACAGAAAGAGAGAGAGAGAGAGCAAATCCTCCACTTCTTTCCTGCAGATCTTGCTGTACACTCTTTTACACACATATAAATGAGTGTGTCTGGGCAGGGACACTGGTACAGTGTCATCAGCAGTGCTGTAGTTATGCTCATGAGACAGAGGTGGTGTGTGTGTGTGTGTGTGTGTGTGTGAAACACACTGTGCAAAGGGCAGAGCGTGTAGGGCAGCTCACACACCTGACAGCGGCAGTGAGATGTTTTACGCACCAGTTCATCACTTCACCACAGTTCATTCTTCTTGATTGGATTTTTAAGAAATCATTTTTAGAAAGAAAATAACGTAAAATAACTTCCTCTGTGTCCATCAGTGATCACTTACAACAGAGATAGAGAGGGAGACTGAGAGTATGTGAGGATGACAGGGCGTCCCATGAGGCCGTGCGTGGGTGACCGGGGCTCTGTGGGCTCAGTGTGTGTGTGTCAGTGTCTGGGGTCACACAAAGCATGACCTCTTACTTCTGTCTGCACTGTAAAAAAGACACGCACATCATCCAACTGCTGAGTACCACAGAAAATGACATCCTTCTTTCTGTCACGCTCACATACCGTCTCCAAATCTTTCCACCGCTTCCCTGGGTTTGTTCTTTTGATAGAAAGAAATACATGAGTTTAATTAATAAAGGGAGTGATCTAATTTTTGCTACTATATGATCTACTTATACGGGATAATGTACAGTCAGCTGACAAACTGAATCAACCTGAAGGGGTTTATTTTTGCAATAACTGTACATTATCTCGCTTTTTATACAGCTACTTACTAAGCAAATAAACAATAAATGAATGACAATGTATTAATACATAATTCAATAATTCTGTATTTTGGTGTGCATCAGTATTTTTTTTTTTTGTGTATCATTATCATACTATTATAGTTTTGTTCAAATTTTGAATTGGATTGTTTTTATTTATTTTTAGTTTTTACTTGCATTTTTGGTAACATTTCAATAATTCTGTTGTGTGTTTTGTAATTTGTGTTATTATTCTTTTATTAATAATATATGTTTTTATTTATTTATTTGGTAACACTTTAGCATAGTGGCCAATTCTCTCTATTAACTAGTACTTATTAGCATGTCTATAATTAACATATTGACTGTTTATTAATGATTATAAAGCACATATTCTGCGTGATTATATTCTACATCCTTAAATCACCTAAACTTAACAACTATACCTTACTTATTATTAATAAGCAGCAAATTAGGAGTTTATCGAGGCAAAAATTATAGGCAATATTTGTTAATAGCAAGAATTAAACCATAAAATAAAGTGTGATATTTTTATTTATTTTAGTTTAGTTATTGTAGTACTTCAACTTAAACTAAATGAGAAATATTGCCTTGGAAAATAACTGAAGTAAAATACGTTTATATTACTTATATATTACTAAGTATTATTATTTTACTTAATCTTTAATTAAACTAAGATTATTGAAGTAAATTTTACAAATAAATTACTTTTTAATTTTTTCTTCAGAATTTATTAAAATTGTGTGTTACTTGCAGTTAATTTGTAATTGTTTGGAAAATTTACAAGGAATTTCCGACTGAATTTTTTTTCTACACCCTTCTCGTTCAGTATATTTAGCCACAGTGCACTTATCTGATAGCGCTGAGGAAAAAGCATGAGCAGAGAAACCCGAGTGTTTCCGTGTGATGAGGCTGGCACACACTTACCTACAGAAAACTTTAAGAGAAAATATCTATCAGGAGGAAAGAATTAGATTGACCTAAGCAGAGGGAGAGAGTGAAATGAAGCAGGATTTTCAGCATGGGCCGCTACATAACCTTCAGGAGGACTCTATTTTTCATTAGAGAGGTGTCAGACGCTCTCCTTTAATACCCTCATCCTGGCTGTGAGGAGAGACCTGCCCCAGTCTCAGCACATAATGAACAGAGCCCAGTCACAGTCAAACCAACACACACTTCAACACATTCATCTCATGCTGAACTGTCCAGGAACCAGAGTAGTAGATATTAGATGCATCATTTTCACAAGACCTGCTCATTTCAGTAAATAATCTATTGTAGTTACTTCTAAAACACACAAAACTAAATCTGTCCTGTCCGTCCGTATACGTATATTTTAGTTCATATTTAGAAGTCAACTCCTTTGCAAGCTGACTTGGTAACATCAGTCAAAAAGTCATTTATAAAGAGAAAAAAAATGATTGTATTTAAATAACGTGCACTGATAAATCAAAAATGACCACTCAGTCATTACTAAAATGAACTTACAATGCTTTATTATTTATAAACAATTCTTTCTATTGGATTGTTGTTGTTTGAGTGACATCTTTTGTTTGCTGTCCATGTATGATAGCTCACTTTACATAATACAGCTTGCGGTGGTTTCTTTGTCGAAGCAGACATCATCTTAAGTGCTGCTACTGCAAGTGTAATGGTAACAGCTGTCCCAAACATTAGATCTCACACAATCTGTTAGCTGTTGTGAAAGAGCAGTACTAGAGCACTTAGACAGCACTAAACAGCTGTGGCATAAGAGTCACTTTCTTTTATGACCAGATGCAAAACGCCTTTGGTAGTTGCTGGTAAATGTAAAATCGGAAAATGTATGCTGATATATCAGTTCATGACATGTGTAACACAGTTAGCTGGGTTAGGTTATAATTCACTTAATTTCATCCTATATGAAGTATCTGAGTAGAGTTAACCAATGGTTCAAACATTGCATTAGCCATGCATGATAAAAAAATCAAGTTCGGCTGAAGAATTATATTTGAGTATATCGTATGTTAACAGTTTAGTAGTTGCTATCAGCAGAAAACAGGCTAACTACATACGATATGATCTTAATTAAACATGCTGTATAGGCCAGAGGTGTCAAAACCTGTTCCTGGAGGGCCCAGGGTATTGGTTCAGCTCATAAACATACCTGAACCATTATTTATTAGTATTAATATTTTACATTTAATTTAATTGTTTTATTAAATTTTATTTTATTATGCATGGTTCTATAATTTTTATACAAAATATGAAATATATATAAAATTTATACCTAATTTTTTAGGAGCAGGTGCTACACGGCCACAGACAAGGTGTTTTTTTTTTAAACACTGAATAAGCATTGTGGATGTTGGCTTTATATATGCATATATATATATATATATATATATATATATATATATATATATATATATATATATATATATATATATATATATGCATACTCATTCATCTGATGTCAGAAAATTACCAATTTTTAAATCATGATTGTGTTTCAGTTTAAATGCCCAGATGTTTTGAGTTCTGATTTTTTTTTTTGGAGCATTTTCATGGTACAATGAACACTTTTAAGTTCCAGCATGCCACATTTTGTGGGACAGTTTGATGTAAATTTTCAAAAAGTTTGAAGACCATTATAAAAAAGAAGTACACTTTAGCTTACATTTTAAGGGAATAATATACTAAAAATAACAAGTGCAAACTTAGTTGCATTAATATAAAAAACATATTATAATTTAAGTGAATATTAAATAAAATGATCAACCTTCTCGTGACTTGATGGACAAACTTGTTGACCGTCGAACAGGCAAAGGCTAAGTACATGTGCTAGATAACTGAACTAACTCATCTGTTGGATGATGGACAATTGTGGATGTTCTGAATGACTATTAGTTTAAATGCTCTTTTTTTTTGAAGAAAAGAGGAAGTTTTGAGTTCATAGTACAATGAACTTTATTTCAAGCATCTGAAGAAAACCTGATTCCTTCCTGCTCACTTCAACTCTTCAACACAGCAAGCAACTCCAAGCAGCAACACAGGTGTGTATCTTCCCACTTCCACATCAGTTACTGAGTACTAGCAGTGCTTCCTCCTCCCCTGCAATGCTTTCTGTAACACAGCGCTGTTAATTATCCTCGTTAGCGTCTGAGTCAGCAGCACTAGGCTAACGAGTGTTGGCTCTCATGATCTGTGCATTTGAAAGTGATCTTCAGCAATAAAAACATGTCAGCCAACCCCGCACTGGAAAATTGCAAATTGGTGAATGTGCTGAGTGAGCGCGAATGTGTGTGTGTTTTTTTTTGTGCTGACTGTATGCAGGACTGTGGTGATGGATGCTGGCTTGACACAGCCTCAGTGTTTGGGATGTGGGAATAATGAGTTTCAGTGTCCCCTACGCCCAATATGCACAGACACCGAGAGCAGAAAGAGAACACTGTGGCTTTAATTAAGGGAGAGCGACACCTACACACACTCACACACACTGACTCAACGTGATGGTGCTTCTCATTTCTGTCAGTGGTGAGTGGAGTTGTAGTCAGGTAGGGGCCGGTCCTGCAGGACTCTAATAAGGTGCTGTAATGTCAGGGTGGGTTGGCTGTTCGCTGGATTTTACTCCGGGAAGACAGGAAGGTTCTCATCCACACAGACCATGCTAATTCATTAAAAGAACATGGCTTTTGCTGCCATTTGCAATACTGCATCGAGAATATCTTTATCTATTATATATACACAACCAGTTTGTTTTATATCATATTAGAATAACACATACATGCAATTACCAGTGATGAATGTTTACGTTTGCTGTACTGCACTTTGCTCAAACTGAAAGGTTAAGTAAATTATTTTTATTTTCTATGTTGGAAACTCTGTTTTTTTATTTTATTTGCATGGCTCCATTGACATTACATATTGATATATATAAGCAAGTTTTGCTTAATTTTGAAAAGAACATTGGGAAAATCATTGGCCTAATATTGAACTCACATAGTGCATATAATAAAATAATATTAAATTAAATTCACGTTAATCTGTGTAGTGCTTTTCATGATGCAAGACGTAGCAAAGCAGCTTTACACAAAATTAAAGTTTCTACAATATATTTAGTGATCTCAATTTGATGTACATATGGCTGAAATGTACAGTAAAAATCAAGCAGCTAGTTAATGTTATGTAATCAAACAGATTGTGAACTCTATTAACAGCAACGATTTTATGTTGTGATCAAACCTTTAGCAAAATTTGGTAGTTTTGTATGTTGTGTGGGGGTTGGCGTCATCTGAGGTCCTCATGGGGGTTGGCATCTTCTCAGGTGTTCATTCATCTCTGGTCTTTGTAAGGGCTGGATCCAGACTGAAGTTTGTGTAATTCCTAGTTACCACGGGATAATAGAGAACCATTAACTTAGCCGCTGTTCCAACTGATCAAAAAATGATGTGTTCAACCCAAGCAAAAAAATGAAAATGTGCATTTGATCAGACGTAACTGAAATACAAAGTTATGAGATACATTATGTGAATGCTTGGCCAATAAGATGTGTTTTTAATCTAGATTTAAACAGAGAGAGTGTCTCTGAATCCCAAACATTATCAGGAAGGCTATTCCAGAGTTTGGGAGCCAAATGTGAAAAAGCTCTACCTCCTTTAGTGGACTTTGCTATCCTAGGAACTACCAAAAGTCCAGCGTTTTATGACTTTAAGGAGCGTGATGGATTGTATCATGGTAGAAAACTAGTTAGGTATGCATGAGCTAAACCATTGAAAGCTTTAAAAGTAAATATAATATTTTGTAACTGATACAAAACTTAATAGGTAGTCAGTGCAGAGACTGTAAAATTGGGGTAATATGATCATATTTTCTTGACCTGGTAAGGACTCTAGCTGCTGCATTTTGGACTACCTGTAGCTTGTTTATTGAAGATGCTGGACAAGAAGAAGCTGAGATATATAGCTGAGTATCATCAGCATAACAGTGGAAACTAATCCTTTAATTTCTAATAATATTACCAAAGGGCAACATGTATATTGAAAATAGCAGATGACAGATCCTCGTGGCACTCCATACTTTAGAGGATTTAATTGAGATGATTCCCTGTTTAAATAAACAAAGTAGTAATGATTGGACAGGTAGGATCTAAACCATCTTAAAGCCTATCCTTGAATACCTGTATAGTTTCGTAATCGATCTATGAGTATGTTATGATCTACAGTTTTGAATGCAGCACTAAGATCAAGTATACACTCAAAAAAAAAAAAAAAATGATTTTTCAGTTTTGTTCACCTAACTGAACAATTCATGTTGAATTAATGGCATTTTGGCTATTTTTCTTTTCAACATGATTGTGTCATGCTAAACTGACTTAAAACTGTCACTCGTTGGTTTAACATAAAGTTTTCATTTTGAAAGAATCAAGTACCTCAAAATAAGTTTTACACTTCCCATCATGCTTTTCACAGGACTGGATATGGGGAGAGAAAATGTTGAAATAAAGTGTTAATGTGATCATAAGGAGACTTTTTCATGTATAATGCTCTATTATGTGGGCATTTTAAAAGACTTTATATTGGTGTATTTTGTGCGAGTTACCATTGTGGTGAATTGTGGAGCTTGTGGTTTGGGTTGAGGACCTGGACAAAAGAAAGTCTAAAATACTTAATTTAAAAAAAAAGCAACTTTAATGAGAGTGCTAGTGCATGATGTACACATAGTAACATCCTTAAACTGCAAACAACTAACATCATGTGTAAATAAATGTTATATCTTACTTAATAATATTTTTATAACACTTTGGCTAAACTTGCATGGACAGTGGTTCTACATGATGTAAAATATTATCTCTACTCAGATATTTCATGTAGGATGAACTAAAGCAAACTGAGTAAACTCAACTAAAAGTAGACATGTCCTTATAACTTGATTTATTCATGTCCAAATAACATGGTACAAACATGTGGAACCACTGTCCATGAAAGAATCATGTTCAGCCAAAGAGTCTGCCTTGGTCTGACGCAAGATGCAAGTCATTTGTAATTTTAGCAGGTGCAGTTTCTGTGTTATGATGGGTCCTGAAACCCAACTGAAATTCAACGGGTATAAATAGGGCGACAGGTGCTTGGCAAGATGATGGGGAAGCAAACCTTAGGAAAAGGTTGCTACGGAGACCACATCGTACCCGTACGGAGGTGACATGTGGAGATACTGATATGGACTGACCCAGGGGGCAGTATTACATATGGAATGGGTCTCTGAGGTAGGTCCTACCTTAGAGTAGGGATGGAACAGCTGCCAGAAGAGACTGACAGAGCGTTTCTGTCAAGGGAAGACACGGGTTCCCCAAGAGGGAAACCTTACCGTGTAAGAATACACATATGGGATTACCTGAATGGAATCAAGCCATATGGACACCTAGCCCAGTACAGGGGCTGACCGGAGCTCTGGGCATGCTTACACCAGTACTGGGCCTGGCAACAGACTGCTGAGGGTGCTGGAGGATGCTCGACCGGGGAACTCTACTGGGAGAAGAAAGGCGCTCGCAACCCATGTTAAGGGGAATGGCACAGCAAGCGTGACACCCAGCCAGCCCTTCCTGCCAATTACCTGTTACCCAACACACGGGAAGAAACTGGCTCTACACGAAGGTTGTAAAACCTTGCGAAGGTGTTTGATGTCGCCCAGCCTGCAGCCTGACAGATGTCTGCCAGAGAGGCGCCATGCGTCAGTGCATGGGGGAGGCCACACTCCGTGTGGAGTGGGCCCTCACCCCCAGGGGGCACAGCTTGTCTTGGGAATGGTATGCCAAGGTGATGGCATCCACTATCCAGTGGGACAACCTCTGCTTGGAGACAGCCTTCCCCTTCTGCTGACCTCCAAAGCAGACCAGGAGCTGTTCAGAGCTTCTGAAGCTCTGGGTGCGGTCCATGTATATGCAACGCTTGCAGGTTCACCACTTGGTCTCGGAAGGGAGTGTTGGGAACCTTTGGCATGTATCCTCGCCGGGTTCTCAGGACAACGTAAGAGTAGGCCGGCCCGAACACAAGGCACTCTTCACTTACTGAAAATGCTTGGAGGTCCCCGACCGTCTTGATGGAAGTGAGCGTGACCAGGAGCACCGTCTTGAGAGACAGGAACTTAAGCTCGACTGAATCCAGTGGCTCAAAAGGATCCCTCTGAAGTCCTGCCAGAACAATAGAGAGGTCACAGGAGGGAAACAGGGGTGTCCTAGGAGGATTTAACCTTCTGGCTCTCCTCAGGAACCTAACGATCAGGTCATGCCTCCCCAGGGACCGGCCGTCCACTGCATCACAATGGGCTGCAATGGCAGCCACATACACTTTCAGGGTGGAGGGTGACAGCCTACTCTCAAACCTTTCTTGCAGGAAAGAAAGTACGACTCTGACCGGGCATCTCCGGGGGTCTTTTCAGTGAGAAGAACACCAATTCGTGAGCAGACTCCACTTCAGAGCATAGGACTGCCCTATAGGGGGCTCTAGCCTGAGTGATAGTGTCTACCACTGCTGGTGGCAGATCACTTAGGTCTGCCGCGTCCCACCAGAAGCCACACGTGGAGGTTCCAAAGATCTGGACGCAGGTGCCAAATGGTGCCCAACCCCTGGGAGAGGAGGTCCCTCCTCAGGGGGATGCGCCAGGGAGGGCCTTTCACGAGGAGCATGAGTTCCGAAAACCAGGTACGGGTGGGTCAGTAAGGCGCAACCAACAGGACCTGTTCCTCATCTTCGCTGATCTTGCACAGCATCTGTGCAAGCATGCTCACTAGGGGAAACGCATACTTGAGATATAAGGCCAGAGCCCGAGGCCAGCTGTGTGCCAGTGCATCTGTGCTCAGGGGGGCCTGGGACACGGAATAGTACAGCTGGCAGTGGGAGGACTCGTGGGAAGCGAACAGGTCTACCTGGGCTTCCCCAAATCGACTCCAGATCAGCTAGACCGTCTGGAGATGGAGTCGTCCAGGTGAGCTGTCGTGAGAGCATGTCGGCTGCATGATTGAGCTCCCCCGGGATGTGGATAGCACGCAGTGACTTGAGCCACGTCTGACCCCAGAGGAGGAGATGGCGGGTGAGTTGAGACATGCGAAGTGATCGTAGACCGCCCTGTCGATTGATATATGAAACAGCCGCAGTGTTGTCCGTGTGGAGTGTGGCACTGTCTCCACCAGCTTCTGAAGAGGAGTCTCCCACATTCTCTCAGTTTCCCATGTCAGGGCCGCTTGGTCGTCTTCCTAGAGGAAGAGCTCTCCTGTGCGGGGCTCGATGCGCCAGCCTCAAAGAACTCTCAGCACTGGCCGGAGTTGGTGTCGAGGACATGACGGAATGGTGGCAACCGGAGGATCATGTCGGGGCAAGATGTGCTGGATGGCCTCAGTCTGCTTTTGCACCGCTGAGAACTGCTGGTCAAAGTCCTCGACTGTCTCACCGAACATGCCTGCTTGGGAGATGGGAGCATCGAGAAAGCGGGCTTTGTCGATGTCTCTCATCTCGGCCAGGTTCAGCCAGAGATGGTGCTCCTGGACCACCAGCATGGACATCGCCTTCCCGAGGGACCGTGCTGTGACTTTCGTCGCCCGTAAGGCGAAGTCAGTCGCTGTGTGCAGTTCCTGCATCAACCTAGGGTCGGTACCACCCTCGTGCATTGCTTTTAGCGCCTTGGCTTGATGTACCTGCAGTATAGCCATAGCATGCAGGGCAGAGGCAGCATGGCCCGCAGCACTGTAATCCTTGGCAGCCAGAGCGGCCGGCAGCTTACAGGCCTTGGACGGCAGGCGCGGACGATTCCTCCAAGTGGCGGCGTTTTGCGGGCACAGGTGCACTGCAACCGCTCTCTCCACCTGGGCAATGTCAACGTGCCCCCTGGCTGCCCCGCCATCGAGGGTGGTGAGGATGGAAGAGGGAGATGAGCGGCTTCTGGCCATGAAAGGGGCCATCCACGACTTCGTCACCTCTTCATGCACCTCCGGGAAGAAAGGTATCAGGGCAGAACGAGGTTGTGAGCCGCGCTCTGCACCGAGAAACCAATTGGGTGGTGTAGTCGCCTCCAGCACGATACTCAGCTGCCCGGGAAAGCATGGCTGACAACTCCAAGTCAGATTCGGCAGCAGCAACAACACCCAAGGGGGGCAGCCCCGCCGAATCCTCATCCTCCGAGGCCGATAACCCATCCCCCGATGCAGCAATTGACATCTGATCCTCGGGCAGCACACCGAATGACACGCCGCCGTGAGACTGCCCAGCAAAATCAATCAGCAGCTGCACGGGACACGCAGTGTTTTTGTTAGTTTACTGATGCTTAATGGGAGTTCAGAAATATCTAACAGATAGATCTTTGGCAATAACACCTCAACTTTTTTTAGTGAGAGCAGAAACAAATAGTAAATGTAATGAACAGATCAGGGCAAGAGTGAACTCCTTCAGGGCAGATAACCGTTTCCCATGTCATTAGCCTCTGTTCCATGAACTACTTTTTTCATTCATCTTTCTTCCTCACCTCTTGTCCTCTTTTTGTCTATTACTTGGTCCCTCACTTTGTTCTCCCCTTGTTTTATCCCCTTTCTCTACGTCTACACAGTTAAGTGCATATCAGACTGCTGTGCTAATGTAGAAATGGAAGAAGAGAGACTATAATGAGAGAGAGAGAGAGAGAGAGAGAGAGAGAGAGAGAGACAGGGACACAGAGAGACACTGACGGGCAGAAATGGATAATTAGGACAGAAAGTTTCACTGCAGTTAGCGACACAGATCAAAGGAACAAGGACATTAAGTTCCATTGTAAAGTTTTTTTCGACCTTAATTGCTCTTGGTCTTTTTAAACAGTGCTTACATTTAAGCTCTTGACACCTAGCTTTAACTGCACATGTAACTCTGGCCTTCCAGCACTGCGTAAATGTCAAAATGAGTCAGAATAAACCCCATATACAATGCTGTGTTGTATTCTAATATGGAGTATTATTTAAATTAGGCATCATTATGAGTGTGTCCTTTTCTCAGGGCACTTTAGAAAACAGTATTATTCCAACACGTGAAAGGTCAGTAGCACTAATTCAAAACGGTAGTCCGAAAATATGAAAATTAATGGTCATCTAATAGACACTTTTAACCAATGCATCTTGCACTTATTATCAGTGCACTTATTCTACTGGATCAGTTGAAGTGTATAGTCCACTCAATCTCAAAATACGTTTTTGCATTTTTGGCTTTTTATTTTTTGGTTGTAAAAAAAAAAGACTATCTTCCTATAAACCTACAGCCTCAGGTTGGTACACAGATCATATGAAAACATACAAATGAGATTGTACAAATTCATATAATTTGCTGCCAATTGACCAAAATGTAAAATACAATACAAAATGGAACAGAAAATATAAAAATAAAAACTACTCCAAAATATTAGTAACAACCGATGAGCAATGCCAACCAGTATTGCTTCAGTATGAATCATATATGATTCATATTGACACCAGTCCTTATTGTTAATCTAAATTTTACTCCGTTCCTTCATCAAAACCATCACATGGCTTCAGATTAATTACTGAAATGCACAAGTTAAAAGGACGATGCGGCTCTTTACATGTTTTATTATTATTTCTAGCTATCATGATATGTTCAGAATTTCTCTTTATGTGCGCCTGCAGAAGAAAGAGTTGTGCGGGTTTGGATCACGACTGAATGTTGACAGAACTGTATTTTATTTCTGTAGACTGTTCTTTTAAAGCATAGTACCAATCAGTTTATCTGACGTGCATTACCCTGAAGTTTGTAAACAGTAGGTTCACATTCAGAGAATCGACTGGCTCCTCTGATGAGGAAGAGTTATCCCGGTCAGTTAAATCATTGTCCTGTTGCCTATTACGGCTTTAAGACTCTGAATCATTACATTGTTTCAGCTAATACCCAATATTGAACCAACAATCATTTTGCTGAGGTCAAATTCAAAATCTATCCCTGTTTATCTGTTTGCAAATGACAGGCTCTTTCCTGCCAGCTCTGACTTGAACCAATTTAATTATGGCTCGTTAAGGTGCTGAGCGGTTAGCGCAAGCCTATCGACAAGCGGGAAGGACACGCTAATTAAAGGCCATTTAAATGTTTATCCCAGAGCAGTAATGGAGAGACACTTATCATTTAAATGCTGTTTGGAGCAGATCCCTCTCCCTCCGTCTACAGGAACGACGTGTGGGAATGAATCCCAGTGGATTTCCTAATGCAGTGGGAGGACATGCTTGTCAGGTTCACGGTTAACACCACCTAAATATTACAGAGGTCATGATGTTTGGGACAATGAAAGGAGGAAAAGAAAAACAATCAGCGTGTTATGCTTGTTACTTGATTATTACTGGTGGCACAGTGTAATCCCAGGGAGAAAACGCTGTCCTACATTTCTTTTTGGCTGTTTTTGTGCTCATAAACCGGTTTATGCTGCATGAGAGCGATTATGCACTGAATAATCAGTTATTCTGTAGGTCAGGTAGTCCTCAGTCAAACTGCAACATGTGATTATAGACCTGAAACATATTCTAACGACTGATTGATTTTCTCCACCCAGATTTCATATTGCATTTAAAAAAAAAAAACTAATCACATTAATTAACATGTCCTATCGACAGCCTTCATAATAGCACAGTTGTGTATGTGCATTGGTTAGCATTGTGATTTTTATGTATAGTGACTATCTAACGTTAGGAGAATAATTTAACTCAAGGCATCAGTCATGGCCTTATTTCCCTTATTTCCAAAATCATCCATGCATCTGGGGATCCTACACCGCATCGGCATCTCAGGCTGCAGGTCAGTCCATCACAGTAGTAACACACAGACATTAAGTACAATGTAATTACAATATTATTACAATGCATTACTTCTGTTGAAGAAGAAACCTAACTAATTATAATAAAAAAATTGCATGCTATCTTGAAATAATGTAAGACGAAGACCAACATAAAAACCCATATACACCAAGACAAATCTCGAAACACTTATGGTATGGTGTTTGTCACTGATGTCAGGACAGTAAAATAACCTTTGCTTACCCGACACTTTCTTTCCAACCACACAAACACAATAAACAAGCTCCGACATCTCTATTTCATATTAGCCAAACTGAAATCAATGTGGCACATTTGTCTTTATTACTGAAATAAATAGCTTTTTCATTATGCTGTGATCTCTCCCTCTCCCTGCTTCTGTTGCCATTACTTAAGGGCTCTCCTTGGGCCTGAGAGGACTCTATCCCAATGTCATTCATTTGCCACCAGCGGTAACAAGCCTGTAAGAGTGTAGAGACAGAGCGTAAGCAGCCATTTCCTCTCGTGAAGGGAGAGAGATTGAGGAGAAGAAAGCTGTAGGAGGAGGGGAGATGATCGAGAAGCTGAAATGAGCAGAGGCCCGAAAGCACAAAAGAAAGCTGAGGATGTAGATTAGCATTTTCTGTGGCCCGGCCAGTGTGTGTGTGTGTGTGTGTGTGTGATTCATGGGCCTGACAGATGCCGGGTGCAGCTGGCTCTGTCCTTGATCAGCCCTGTAGCCCGGACAGCGCTGTCATTCACCATTGCCCAAATTATCTCTGTATTGACTGCACAAGCCTCTGTGACAGCGACGTAATGGCTAATTACCCAGGATGCTTTGGGTACTTTCAAAGCCCAGACTCTGCAACCGAAGCAGAGCGAGTGAGAGAGTTCAGGAAATGCATCTTAGGTGTTAGGAAAACGAAACGATAGAGGAAAAAAAAACAGTTTTCAGGGTGACATTCTGTGTTATGCTATGATATTTGAAAGAGATCCTCACTGACTATCTGATGCATGTTGCACAGAAAAATCACAAGTTTTTATCTGACTGGTTGCCGGTGGCTTCTAGGAGTCACAGTACACAGGCTTTTACAAGGGAGCGATAGTTCCCCCAAAAATGAAATTTCTGCCATTATTTACTCATCTTCATGCCGTTCCAAACCTGTATGAGTTTCTTTATTCTGCAGAACACAAAATAAGATGTTCTGAAGAATGTTTTACTTCCCATCGAGACAGGAGACATGAATTAAGCAGTGCTTTCTTATTTTTTATTATGCCTATACAGCCCTTAAATGTAAATGTAGATGAAATATATATATATATACTTGAACTATACATTAATTAGAGATATTTAGTTCTATTTACCATTGTCTGTGGTTCAGGTACATGATGCCATTTTGTCTGGATTTATTAATTTATAAACAAATAGAATTAATTAATAAATATGCAATTAATGCAATTAAAATTCTTGAACAGAAACCTTTTAGTTGATTGGTAAAAACTTTTATTATTATTTCTTAAAAGTAATGTCTAGATAGACTAATGAATAGATAGATAGATTTAGAGGCCATTAAATAAGTATTAACTCACTACAATGTGTTTTTTTTTCGTAAAAAATAATATGTTTAATTAAAAATAATAATAATATTTTAGATTTACTTCATATTTTACAGAATATTTATTAAATAATATATATTTTATAATATTTGCCTTTGTCTGTGGGTCAGCTACATAATGCTTTTATTTTATTAAAAAAATGCAATTCATATTTTATTTTATTTATTATTGTAGTTTACCACATTATTATTATTTCTTAGAAACAATACAGTTAGACTAACAAATTAATAGTTCAAGTTTTATATAATATATACATTTATTGAGTACATAATGTTACTATCATGTACTTTTTACTTGCCATGTGTTCTACAATGAAAAATATTTAAATAAATATGTTTTTCTTTTTTGTGAACACACTTCTGTTATTAACCCTTGTGCAATCAATTGTGGAGACTGTTGTGGATTTTTTTTTTTCTTTAAACAGCAACCACTTTAGTGCACACCAGTCTGTTACTGCTGAGCTAACATCAGTCTTAAGAATCCTAAGATGTCATGAAATCCAAAGCAACAACCTTATATAAACAGCCTGTGTCTGCACGTATAAATTAGTCAAACATATCAATAATTGTTTTCTATTTGTCTGTTCTGTTGAGATCTCAGCTATAAGTTCCTAACACGCTTACATTTTCAATAATAGATCCAAAAAGAAATATATCGAAGAAATTCACTCCAAATGCCATATAAAGCAGATATATCTGCTCTCGACAGCACATGACAGATGAGTGTCAGAAAAAGACACAACTTAAAAAGTAGAACGGCTCCAGATCATCAGAAAGAGACACACAGAGAGAGGGGAAGAGGGAGAGGAAGAAGGTGAGGGAATAGAGGGTACTAAATCCCACTCTGACTGTTAGGGAAGATGATGAGATCCCGAGAGGATGGACAGAGCACAGAGAGAGAGAAAAAAAGAAGAAACAGAGAGTGAAGGAGCAGCCTTTTCACACAAAAGAATAGCCATTCGCCACAGTCTGTCCCGGCCTGCCATTAGCAGTACTCCAGCACTAATTACAGAGACAACAAAACACAGAGCCACCTCTACTCTACACACACACACACACACACACACCATTGCTGGAGAAAAGACTCGTTTTAAACTACTCATAATTTACAGTAGTTATGCTACAATAGAGCTGCCCTTTTAAAAAGTAGCTCACTACATTTAATATACTAACAAGAATTGCTTGCTACACTGAGGATACAACTGTCTTTTTAAGATTACCCAGTGACACTTATTCATTTTCTGGCATGCAGAGTTTAGAATAACAAATAACGCATGCAGGTCAGCATTAGGCAAACATCCTCTAAACATAAGGAGACAAAAAAGGGCGATTGAATTTGGAAACATCTGAAACTCAGTGAGCCCCAATCATATCATTATAAAGCCCTGCAGTACCAAGAGATGAGCAAAGACTCAGCTGCTCCAGAGCTTCAGTCCTGATGCTTCACTAACATCTACTGATGCTCTGAATCACAACATCAGAATCAGTCAGATGACTGCACGAATCAAACTGAACTACATCACTCACTGGCAAACCCAAACACATCAACAGAGTAAAATATAATGCTAACTGACTCTAAAGAGAGAGTACAGTATGGCAGAGTATCTGTACATGGTCAGAAAAAACCGAGAAGCACACTGACCAGATACAGACTCAGAGGACACAAGCTGATGATAGAGACGAGCAGACATAGAAAAAACATGGCTGCCACCCGAGCAGAGACCGTGTTCACTTATTTCTGACTTAAATACACTCATTCATTTTGCAACTACCTGCTTTATTTTTTATTAATGTTACCATTATGCTTATCTTTCTGTAAATACATATGTGCAATATTTGTAAGCAGCCCAGCTGTAACTGCTTTGGCAATAAAAATGTACAGTTTTTGTCATGCTAATAAAGCTCACCTAAATTGAACTGAAAATTGAAATTGAGAGAGAGAGAGGAAAAAAAAATAAAGACATCACTTGCTAAACTATAAAAATAAATGTGTAATTTATTAAAATGTTATATATAGTAACACGTGTGTGCCTACAAATGAGGGATGACAGATTATAATCCTAGAGGAGGTGGTTTTAATGTTCACAAAGGCGAAGAACAAACACATAACTTCATTTAACACAATGATACTTTAAGAACCGATAAACATGAACTAAAGAGACTGGGTTTATAAAGACAAGGCAAGGAATAAGAAGAACAGAAACAGGTGGGGAGTAATCTTCACTAAAATATTTAGAAAAGGAAAATTACCAAATAAGGAAAACTCAAAAGGAGAGGGAGAACAGTAGTCCATGACTGTGACACACACACACACACACACACACACACACACACACACACACACACACACACACACACACACACACACACACAATATATATATATATATATATATATATATATATATATATATATATATATATATATATATATATTTTATAAGGGCACATTTATACATGTCCAATGTATGGACTAAAATATACTGTCTTCAGTGTCACACGATCGTGTCACATGATCTTCAGAAATCAGTTTAATATGATGATTTGATGCTCAGGAAGTTAATAACAGTGCCGCTTAATATTTTTGTGGAAACCATGATACATTCTTTTCAGGAATGTGTATTTGATGAATAGAACGTTCACAAGAACAGCATTTAATTGAAATGGAAATATTTTGTAACATTATTAATTTTGCATTTTGAAACACTAATGTAAGTTAATGAGGAGCAGACTTCATGATGATGGTTAAAGCGTGAATCTTAATAAGTTTCCAAACATAAATATACACATAATTCATAGAGAGATAAACGTGATTTGGCCTCTGTAAACCATACTATGTTTAAAGAAGTCCCAAAAAAATATGTTTAAAGAGTTAAATTACCTTAATACATTATTAATTTCTAAACTGTTAAAATTGCATTATAAAATACTCGTAAACATCTAGAGTTTGTGTGTGTTTTGTGGTCACTGATGATGTGAATATTGTGCATGCTGTCCAAAGATGAATTCCTCTTGGAAGAAAGAGAAAGAATGTGTGTGTGTGTGTGTGTTTGGGGCTGAACTCTGTCTGCAGGGACACTTGTCTCTGTTGAGTGCTGTCACAGAAACAGCTCCTCGGATGTGTCATGATTGCACTAATTACTGAGAGTCAGTGAAAGCTTTGACAAGGACGACCACAACACACACACACACACACACACACACACACACACACACACACACACACACACACACCCAGAGCACAATTATGGATTATTAGAGCTTTAACCACAGATGCCAATAAAAAAATGACATGGAATTTTCAACAACAACAAAAATTCCCCCCAAAACAAGGAATTTTATTCTGCATGTAACGTTCAGTTGATTTTTAAGAAATATTGTGGTCTTTAGTTTTTGCAGCACCATGTGTGATTCAGTCAGTTTCCAGGGAAAATAATTTAGACTTCAGTCCTTCAGCTTGTGAAAAAATTATAAAAATCACATTTACTGTAATTAAATTGAAAGTTATGGGCTAACTGGCAAATAATTAAAATAATTAATTTGATCAAAAAAGAACGTAAAGAAATTTGTAATGTTAAAAAGATTTACATTTAATCTAAATAAAACATAAATACATTTATACAGATCAGCATATCAGAATGAGTTCTGAAGGATGCTGTGAGACTGGAGTAATGATGCTGAAAATTCAGCTTTAAATGACAGAAAGAAATTACATTAAAATAAACAAAATAAATACAATAAAATAAATTAAAATAAAAAAACATTTTACATTTTACACAAGTATTTACTATATTTTTGATCAAATAAATGCAGCCGTAGGAAGTGAAAGAAGATTTGTCATAAACTAAAAAACAAAACAAAAGACTCCACATTTTTTTTAAATGTAGTGTATTTTAACTAGACGGATGTACTGTTACTTCCTCTACAGTCAGAAATCTGGGTGTTATATTAGACAGTAACTTGTCTTTTGAAAATCATATTTCCCATGTTACAAAAACTGCATTCTTCCATCTTAGAAACATTGCCAAGCTATGAAACATGTTATCTGTTTCTGATGCAGAAAAGCTAGTTCATGCATTTATGACCTCTAGACTGGACTATTGTAATGCACTTCTAGATGGTTGTCCTGCTTCTTCAATAAACAAGTTACAGGTAGTCCAAAATTCAGCAGCTAGAGTCCTTACCAGGTCAAGAAAATATGATCATATTACCCCAGTTTTACAGTCTCTGCACTGGCTACCTATTAACTTCTATATCAGTTACAAAATATTATATTTACTTTTAAAGCTTTAAATGGTTTAGCTCCTGCGTACCTAACTAGCCTTATACCACGTTACAATCCATCACGCACCCTAAGGTCACAAAACGGTAATTCCTAGCATAGCAAAGTCCACTAAAGGAGGTAGAGCTTTCTCACATTTGGCTCCCAAACTCTGGAATAGCCTTCCTGATAATGTTCGGGGTTCAGACACACTCTCTCTGTTTAAATCTAGATTAAACACACATCTCTTTCGCCAAGCATTCACATAATGCATCTCTTAAATTGTGAGTGTAGTTGTATCTGATCAAATGCACATTCTTATTCTTTAGCTTGGGTTAAATCAGTTTTACTTTGTTGGATCAGCAGCTATGCTAATGATGTCTCTATTTTGTTTCTCTGTTTTGCCACGAGATTTACATTTACACAAGCTCCAGTCTGGATCCAGAACACCTGAGAAGAGATGATGCTGACCCTCAGAGGACCTCAGATGATGCTAACCCTCAATCAACAACAGAACTAACAAATATTTCTACTTACTATGTAATCACATTATAATTGCTGTTAATGGTAGTCATTGTCTGGCTGACTATTTCTGGTATAAATGTTTCTGAAAATTCCTGTCATTTGCAAATAAACTGATCACCACTGATAAGCTACTACCAAATTTTCTGTAAAGTTGCTTTGCAATGATTTGTATCATAAAAAGCGCTATACAAATAAACTTGAAACAAATTAAATTGAATATTTTAATGTAATGTATTATTATGAAGTACTAAATACTAATAAATCACAATGGCAGCACTTACAATTAAGTACTGCTTTCATAATGGCTTTTCTTTCATTCTTTATTATTATTTTTTATCATAATACTGTTAAAAAAAAAAAAATCTTTAATTCCAAATATGGACAGACTCTTAATCGCTCTTAAATTAGTTGGGTTCCTGGAGTTCTTCGCTTTACTTGGTTCTTCTGCACACATTCTGGCCCGTCAGCATTTGCAGCTCTCTTTTCCCAAATAACAAAGGCCAAGAACCTAAACATTTCCATCTGTTTATCAAAGCAGCTGCTCTCAGTCATACCCACAGAGGGGACGAAAAAATCAGAGGACGCGCTGTTCAATCCGATGAGAGGTGACAGTTTACATCTCCGCCCACAATTAACACATCTCTCCCTCCCTCCCTCTCTCTCCCTCTCTCTCTCCCTCTCCCTCTCCCTCTCTCCCTCTCTCTCTCTCTCCCTCTCCCTCTCCCTCTCACTCCCTCTCTCTCACTCTCTCTCTCTCTCTCTCTCTGGCTGTGATAATGCCTGTTGTCAGCTGTGTTTAGCAGGCCAGATCAGTGTGAGCGCTGGGCTGCTGCAGTGGCTGACAGATTGAAGGTTCAGCACTGGGGCTATCATGACAGATGGAGACTGGCATCAATGTTCAGAGCGCACCAATCACAGGGGACCTGCTCCCCTCATTCGTCAGGCCGCCGTTCTGAACCCTCCCCCCGCTTCTGACGGGCGGGACGTGTGTGTGTGAGTGTGTGAGTGAGATGGCATTGTTAACCGGTGCATCTGTGAGACTGACTTTCTTCTGATGGAAGCATAGGCTGGAGAGAAAGAGAGAGAGAGAGAGAGAGAGAGAGAGAGAGAGAGGTTGGCTGGTCACTGCTGCAATGCCAGTCTTTGATTTGATAGCAGCTCCGCTCCTGGGAATAACCGCAAAACTTCCAAACATTCAGAACAGAGGGAAGACCCCAGAGGAGTGACAGAGAGAGCGAGAGAGGGACATGATGGACAGATTTACCCCTCCTTCTCCGACTATCTTCCACTGATCCACTAATACTATGCTAATTACCCACTCCAAACACTGCTGTTCAGTTGCACACGACAAAAAGAAGAGTTTAGACTTTAATGGGAAATTTCAGCTTATTGCACAGCTCTCTGGAACACTTGATTCAGTCATTAATGGAGAAATTAACCCTATATCTTCACTCTATTACAGCAGTTCAATTCTAAATCTCTGGAAATGTTATTTTCCAGAGGCTTCTCTTTCACAGCTCAGGAGATTTTAGAGTTAAAGTAAAAATAGCGGAGAGATAGGGACACACTTTATTTGACAGCGTTCATGTTGAAAGGCATTTACATAAATAATAGGCTTATTCCAATTAATGACATGCACTTGGTGTGTTATTATTATTAATCATAATTTTGAGGTACTATATAGGGCTTTTTATTCAAGTATTAGTTCTTTAATATGTAATATTTGAAACATGAACAAAATGAAACTTTGGTTTCCCTACAATCTTAGTACAAAAAGTATCACATTATAAAATGAAGACAGATATTCAGATAGTTTTGTCTTTGGGAAATTTGATCTAAAATGTTTCACTTTCACATTGAAATCTGACTTTTGTTTGCAAACTCTTGTATCTTGGAAAAGTTTGAGACAACCAAAGGGAACCGTTGGGGAAACCCAAGAAGCTGCAAATAAACTGAAGCCATTATTTGCTTTCAATTGAATCTAACTGATGTCTAAGAAGAAACAGTGGAGATATTACAACATTGCTTTTGATATTATTTGATATTATATGTGTGTGTGTGTGTGTTTGTAGAAAAAAAGGAAATAAATAAGATTAATAAAGTTTATTATAATATTTTTTGTTGTAAAAATACAGAAAGTTGCTGTGTTGTTAGGTTTAGGCTGTGGCTTAGGGTTATACTGTAATATGTATTACTAACTGTATGTAAAAACAGAAGAAGACAGTCCTCTTTTGGATTATCGTGTGTTGTGTTTGGTGTTTGATATGATATGCACAAGCAATAAAAAAGGAGAATGAAAGCAAATAATGTGTATGTGATGGTGTGCATATTAAATGTCTGTGAAACAGATCAGATAGTGTTTGTGTTTGTGTGTTGTAAGGAACACATTGCTGATTCCGGACGCTGTTGCAGAGTCTGTTGTGTTTCAGGCATGACTAGTTATCAGGGGCCGAGACCACCGAGGACAACACACACTCACACACTCACAAATACAGATTCACAAACACTGGAGGCCTCGACAGACTCGAACATACGGGAGAGCTGTGGGTTTGACAGTATGGAGGGATAGAAGTTAATAAATAATACAGAGTAATACACTTTCAATGGAAGTCTGTACTGGAAACACATTACACTGAAAAACTCCTCAGATACGCTGTATAAGGCTTACGCATTATGTGTGGTAAAATGTGCCTAGTTTAATCCTTTTGAGGCTTTATCCAAACATAACTTTGGTAATATAAGGCGTATAACAAATTTAATAACAAGTCACTAAAAGCTAATTTATGGAAAACAGAAAGAATGAGTTAATGTTACAGATAAAAAAAAATAATAATAAAAAAAATCCTGCAATAATTCACACAAGCACATCAGTGAAATTAAAAGCTCTACATTTCTGCTTTTACAAATATTTTATAGAATATAATTAATTAATACATTTTTTATATGTGTGCAAGAAAAAGAGGTTTGCATTCTGGTGTCCTATTTTTTTAAAACATTTACATGATGTAAATAATCAAAAAAATAACTAAATCATCAAAACGAGAGACAATGATGTGAGATGAGCATGTGTTGTCTGTCTGATGTTCATTCTGTCAGACTTATTCTAACACCATTACAAACGTCTCCAAAGTTTTCCCACTCTGTTATGGTGAAACAGAGGAAGCACTGGGAGTGTGAAATCTTTGTCTTCCTGCTTCCAGACATCAGCGTACCTCCACAAGCCCCGGTGAAGAAAAACACAGCAGCCGCAGGGAGAGAGACAGAGTGAGACGCAGCCGACGTTTCCAGTTCATAAAAGTGCGCTGTGCTCCCCTGAGAGTCTGTCTCATCTCTATGATGGCCAATAATAGCCCATTGTAGTCAAACGCTCCTTTTCCTCCTCGCGACAGAATGAGGACACCTTATTTACAGAGGACAGGACAGTACTAGCAGAACAGCCCCTCTCCCCACACGGAAATACTGCTGACAGAGAGAAAGAGAGACATGGAGAGAGAGAGAGAGAGAGAGAGAAGTAAAGTCTTGGCTTTCTCCTTCGAGGAGTTGTTGCACATCTCTATGTTTATAGTTGCATGCGTTTAGGAACATGTGGACCTGTGACTGTGGATCTGCCACACCTCCTCAAACCTCACCAAACCCCACCAAATCTCACCATCAGCGGACACACTCACATCTCTGTCGAATGAGCTCCGCAAACAAATAAAGTGATTTTTGTTTGTTTCCCCAAAAGCCAGAGCAGATGTTAGAAAAGTAAAACTGTTTGCTTAATTTCTCACTTCGCAATTTGTTCTCTTGTAGAAACTTTAGTGTGTAATTATATTTAATTAATAAGCAATATGTGATATTTGTATAACATGGGTGAAAATTATTGATTTTTCTTTTATGCCAAAAATCATTAAAATATTTAGTAAAGATCATGTTCCATGAAGAAATTTGTTAAAATTCCTTCTGTATATTTATATATATAATATTTATATATATATAAGTAAAATGCATTGCTAAGTATTCAATGGACAGTTTTAAAGTACATTTTCTCAATAATTTGATGTTTTTTTTTGCACTCTCAGATTCCAGATTTTCAAAAAGTTCGCCCAAATATCGTCCTATTCTAACAAACCATACGTCAATGGAAAGCTTTTTTTATTCAGCTGTTAAATAATAATTATTCTCTCAATGTTAGATTATTAATAGTGATAACTAAAGCGAGAGGATGAGTGTATATAGTGTGTGTGGTTGTACACGAGTGAGTATCAGAGCAGAGAGGGACGCCCCATTATCCCAACATCCCCTAATCATTACACTCACCCTGCATATTATTAAGAGGAAAGGTTGCATCACACTCTGAGTAAAGGACACACACATAAACACCCACACAGCTCCTAAATTGCCTGGGTAAATTGCCTGGGTAGCCATCTTTGATGGTGCCCCGCTGTTTCCCACCTCTCATAATCCCAGTGGTTCCTCAATTTGGCTCTCGTGAACCTGTCCCTCGCACAAACACACTATAATGGCTACTTATGCAGCGTGTGAGGATATCGAGCCGTCTGACTCTTTTGACATGGCTGTCACAGGCGGAGGGGTCACGGTGAGTGGCAGGTCGCGGGACGTCTGGGGTTTATCTGTCTCTCTGATCTGTTACACTCTCTCAGCACTACTTAAGTGGATTCGCAAAACCTCCTGCTATCAAAAGCACAGCTCAAGGCTGACTGAAGAGATAAAAGAACAGTTTAAAGATCTTCATGCAGTATTTCATCTCCGACAATCGCTCAAACATTAAAGGCCCTTTCACAAGACTCACGACAGAGCTTCGGTGCAACTGAGAACACTTTTAGCCTCCGAATGTACATTTGCCTCCTTGTTTTCAATTGCCAATGAGATGTCTTTAGCATTGTTTGATACTCATCATAGACTTCTGTGCACTGCAGAAATTTGAAAAGAAGAAGAACCCTGTGAAGAGCTTTAAAAGAAAAAACTACTTTTGATAAGATTTTTTGGAGGTAAATTTTTTGGTAAACACTAAAACACTTAGTCAAACATCGACTATCTTGAAGGACTTTTTAAGCAGAACACAAGGAATGCACCAACATAGTTTTGGCCAATACCAATAATTACTAGCTCATATTTAAGAGCTGATATCAAATCTAGTGGCTGATTTTGTGAAACTGACAGTGCTCACCTTAAAAGATCTCGCTGTGCTTTGAATGACACCATGTTAAATAATAATAATAAAACTATTTTAAAACAGCTAAAACTACAGAAAACAACTTAAATCTAATCCTATAGTCTAAAGACAAGCTTATACATATGAACAATTTTCTTTTATAAAAGGAAAATATACTTTTACAATATAAAAAATAACGAATAAACAAAATGTTTAAGTGCTATGAAATATTACATCTTACAATCTAAAAATGTAAACACTTTATTTCATGTTTGGTAGTAGGGCAACTTTTTTTTTTTTTTTTTTTAAATGGTTCCTTAATTAATATAATGTTGAAAAGAACTACAATTACTTAAAACACTTCTCACTTTTCTCTACTTCATAAAACCCCTTTAAAACCGTTTGTTTTAGTTTCCTTTGGAGTTCAAACCTGAACGGTGGGTCAGACCCCCAACCCCACTTTAATTTTCCCCCTGCTCACGGCTCCTGAAAGACCCTTTATCAGCGATCCCAGCTGGATATATACTTATGAGAAGAAGGAGATGGAATAAAAGAAGGAAAAGAACTGAAAGGAAGAACTGACAGAGGCATACACGTCATTCACTCACTCTCTCTGAATGTATGGTCAGGGAGAAGTGAGGAAACGAGAGAGAAGAAGAGGAAGTGTTGTTTGGCAGTCCATCATTCTGTCAGGCAGGTATGTGAGGCTCGCCTCAGGTAGATGTGCTGTCAGGTAGCAGACGGTATTAACCTCTCCCAAAGCCAGACAAAGACCGATCGGACGCACGTTAAACACGAGAGACATTAGCTGGGAGGGCACACTCACCAAATTCAGCGGCTGAGGTATGGCAGATCTTCAGAAACACACAGAATTATCAAAAAGAAAAGGTAAAAAAAAGACATTTTCAACCAACCAAAAAAAAGCACCAATCTCTCTGATTATGACTGGGTTTGAAGGCTCTGCTGTTTCAAAAGCCCAACCTTTTCTTTAAGGGGGTAAGATAATGATTTAGGCTTTGCAGAGGTGAGCGTTCCTGCACCTGTGAGACTCACGCTGGTCTGATACTTCCCAGGTGAGAACAAGTGTGTGTGTGAATCCCTGTGGATTCATCCAAGGAAGCAAAAGTACACGAGGGCACTCAAAAATACAGCGAGTGTGTCTTTGTAGAGAATGTTGTGACTTTACACACACAAAATGTGTAACACCTGTATACTGTTGAAAAATGTCTGGCATAGTAAGCCATAAAGGGAAATTTCCATCTCACATTTACTCACTAACATGTCAGTGAAAACCTTTAAGACTTTCGTTCATCTTCGGAAAAAACAAACAAAGATATTTGCAATATTCTCTTATTATTTTTGTTCATCCATTGAATTCATTTATCCATTTGGGATTTTATTCACATATAAACAATGATCAATACTAAACTAATCTCTGCAGGAAAATGGATCTCATCGATAAACCCTTAGCAAACGCATCAACTTCACCATAGTTATAACTGCATCACCAAATTAGACATTTTACTAGCTATAAGTAACTTTGCAGCGACATGTCAACTAACGCTCATTAGAGTATTAGTAGACTGTTAGGGTTAGTAAAATAATTTGATAGTACTTGAAACTATCTTTTACTTAAAGCTTCTTCACAAAACAAAACATTTATCAGTTTAAGCGTTCAGCAGTCAGACGAGAAAAAGCTTCAAAACAAAACAAAACAAAACATTTATAAGTTTAAGCGTTCAGCAGTCAGGTGAGAAAAAGCAAAACAAAGCAAAACAAAACAAAAAACAAAACAAAACAAAACAAAACAAAACAAAACAAAACAAAACAAAACAAAACAAAACATTTATAAGTTTAAGCGTTCAGCAGTCAGGTGAGAAAAAGCAAAGCAAAACAAAACAAAACAAAAAACATTTATAAGTTTAAGCATTCAGTAGTCAGATGAGAAAAAGCTTCAAAACAAAACAAACCAAACCAAAACAAAACAAAACAAAACATTCAGCTTCTAAATAATAATAATAATAATAATAAAAACATTTTATGGCATGTATCAGGCAGCTTAAAGCTTTTCCACAAAACAAAACAAAACATTTATGAGTTTAAGCATTCTTCATTTTTCACGTGTTTAAGCATTCAGCTTCTCAATAATAATAATAATAATAATAATAACAATAATAATAATAATAATAATAATAATAATAATAATAATAATAATAATAATAATAATAATACTACAAATTATAGAAATAAAATATGAAATTTTTCAGGCAAATTAAAAAATGCTTCTCATCAAATCAGAAGGAAACAAACAAACACATTTTCACATTTTACAGCTTTACAGATGGAGCAAGAGTTTATCCACAAAACAAAACAGAACATTTAATTTCAAACATTTCATGTATGTATAAATTTTAATTTTATTCATTAAAAAAAAAAACCCTCTACACTCAAGTACTGAGCTTGAATCTAGACTCACAAATCAATAATAGTGAGTTTCTGATCAAGTAATTAATTGAGCTCATATTGTAAATCCCAATATAGTGATTGTCTTCCTGGCCTGATCATCTGTGTGTAATTATGTGAGTGGTAAGAATGGACCTGAACACTGAAATGAATACGAGTGGTGTGCTCTCGCCGGGACCGCAGAGTTGAGAAAGCTTGCTTGAGCATTATAGAGTTAATTAGCTGAAGATTACTATGCAGTGTGTGAGCCTGAGCCCCAGAAAGGCATCATTAGAAGCGGCGATGTGCACATGCCTGCGGTGCATTGATCCAGCGGCTCCAGGAACAATGCAGATTGCAGATTTTATAATTGGGCCTGCGACTCTCAGATGATTTGGCTTGTGTTGTGTAGCATGTGTTGAGTGGCTTATGTTCACGTAGGCATGCGTGTGAGAGTGTGTGCATGTACAGGGGAATCTCTGGGTTGTGTGTGTGTGTGTGTGTGTGTGTTTGTATGTGTGTGAGAGAGAAAGACACAAAGAGAGTTCAGACAGACGTGCCCTTTGCATGCCTGGAAAGAGGAATGTGGTGATTCTACATGAATTATGCCACGAGGAATCCCAGATTGACTAACAATCATACACACACGATGCATATAAATACCAGGTCAAACATTTGATTTTCCAAAAGGCCGTCTGGACATTTATGACATACTAATTAAAGGGGAAATATCTCTTTAAATGTATTCTCGCTCTACTACGAGAGAGTATAGGCTCATTAAGATTGCATTCTGATCAGGACCGGACACCATACTGACCAATACAATAGTATTACAAATTTATATAATAAATTACAAATAGGCTCTCAAAATAAATAATTTTGTATATATATATACTTCCTTCTATTGCAAACCCTTCTGATTTAATTTCATTTATAAAATGTGCCATGCCCAATCAGATTTCTTTTTACTTACTAACTAAAGTATCAGATCTTTACATTTTACACTCTGCACAAAATGACAATTTATTTAATTAATTATAATTTCTTTGCCCATGTCCTATTTTTTATAGGGTATCAGGTGAGCCGAGGCTGCAAAGAAATCTCTGCAGGAGGTACATTGTTTTTATTATGTAGTTCAATATGCTACTGTTGGGACATAATGCAATGTCATACATTTGCATCTTGACCCCTTTGTCACACAGGAGTTTGCATATCACTCTGGGTGAGGCATATGTCGCTCTGTGATGCTGTTACATATTCAACTGGCAGGCGGCTTTATCCAAAGTGATTTACATTGCATTCAAGGTACACTGGATTCCCTGGGATTTGAACCCATGACCTTGTGTTGTCACAATTTAAAACGATCAAACTAAAAGACCATTTGGAATCAGTATTGTTGCTTTTAGTCTGTCCATGAGCTCTGACTCCGGATATGCAATATGCAAACTTCATCCAGTAAAATGCTCTCTATAATAAGAACGTCCTCCAACACAATAGACAACTAGCAAAAGCAGTTAGAAAACTGAGATGTAAATTAAAGGTGGAAAGGTTAAAAAGGTGTCAATAAAATTGTTATTAAAGTCTATATTCAGCAATTATACATTAAACTGATCAAAAGTGACATTAAGGGCATTTAAAACATTACAAAAAGTATCTATTCCAAAACTAATAATAGCCTACTGAAAACAGAGCAAAACACTTTATTTACGTTAACATACGTTACACTTTATTTTAAGCTGTCCTTGTTACAGTGTAGGTACTGAGTAATATTAATTAACTACATGTACTTACACTATGTTTAAGGTTAGGCTTAGGGTTACTTGCATGTAATTATGCATAATTAATTGCTAGTATAATAGTAAATGCATGTAATATGTGTAACAAGGACTGCTTGAAATAAAGTGTAACCCAACAAAACAACATTTTATTGAATAAGGATTTAGAATATCATAACACTTGCCAAAAACTTGCTACATGCTAATGATCTGTATGGAAAGTTTGAATGCTGTGCTTTCAAGTCATGCTGCACATGTGCTGTGAATATCAGCTAATGCTTTGAGCCTAACTCATAAAAGAGCAGGGGATGCATCTGACTGTCCTCCTCTCATCTCCTCTCTCTCTCTCTCTCTCTCTCCCTTGTCTCAGTAGGAGTCTGAGTTATGATAATCAGCTGATTAGTTGCTGTAGTCCTGCTCCCACAGGCTCTTTTGTGTGTAAAATCCTCTCGCTCAATTGACATGTGGACATCATCAAGCTGATGAAATGCAGTTGTAATGAACAAGTGGGCCGGAGCATCTGCACAGGGACCCCAAACCCTCCAGGACCCCATTCCACACTCCCAGCCATGCTAATGCAGCGAGCTGCTCGTCCTCCGCGTGCCGTCCCTGCGGAGCGCCGCATGGAAATGCTCGGAGATGCATATTCAAACAGCACCTTCACTGGAGCACGCCGCATGATGAGAGACGGAGAGAGAGAGAGGCTGAGAGCAGAGTGGCCCATGCTAATTTGGAAGCTGATTATTTTGCATCAGGCACAGTAATGAGGTGACAGTTCATTTGTGAGCGTGTGGGAGGATGAGAGGAGAAGTGGAGGATGGGGTGGTGATGCTTGGCTGGACGCAGGTGTTGGTCCGCTCTGCTCAGAGCTGTCAAAGCTGGTCTGGGGGTTGCTGTCAAATTATCCTTCCTATAAAAGGCAGAGGCACGAAAATCGGAGAGGCATTTAAGGAATTAATGCATTCATATTCAACACATATTGCAACCAGCATTTCATTAGAAGTGCACAGCTCGTATTAAAACTGACGGTTGACCTTTCACACTTCCCCTCTCCTCTTGTACCGCTGCACTTATTACATACGTGTTTGAGTCGAGGAGGAGCTAACATGATAAGCGGCTGTTATTATCCACGCCGACTGACGAGGAATATCTGCTCTGTGTCATTTTCACTTTAACGCTCGTGGATTAATGTTATAGTGTGTAATGATACGCAGGTCTGTGAAGAAAGAGTGGAAAACGTATGTGTGTAAGTGCAAACAAAGTGTAAAGGTTTTTAACCACAGCTACTTTTATGATCCAGAGCTTGAACTAACAATTTTCTTTCTTAAAAAAAAAGAAACAGCAACAAACAAATAAATAAATACAAATGTTAAAAAAATGTATAAACTCTTTTGTGTAAAAATTAGTTGGACCCGAGATCATACAAATTGTTATCATTATATACATCTTCAGTTGTGCTATTATTTCCACCAAAGCAAACAATTTTGCTTCAAATTCTGCACTGTAGTTAATTTAAGATCTGGTTAAAAAATATTTTAAAAGCAAAACACAAAACAAAATGAGTCCAAAACCAACACAAAACACAAAAACAAAACCCAAACCTAAAACCAATACTAAAACATAACGCAAAACAAATACTTAAAACAAAACCAATAAAAACACAAACAAAACAGAAAACAAAACCAATACAAAACACAAAACAAACAAATAAATAAACAAAATAAATAAACAAAATAAATAAATAAATAAATAAGACAAAACAAAACAACACAGCTGTTGTGTGTCAGGTTGCATCAGACGAGTCCTGTCTATCGCTCCATCCACATCAGTGTCGGTGTGATGAGAGGAAGATGATCCAGCAGCTGGAGAGAGAGTTTTGTTCTGAGATGTCTGATCGTGGCCTGTGTTGTCTGGTCTTGAGATCAGGGCTCCAGATGTGTGTGTGTGCTCGGGGTAAAGCCTCTGCCCAGGTGGGCTGCTCAGGCACTCACAAACCAACGCGACCCTAGACGTCCCACTTTGGCCTCTTGTGCCTCTCCCCTGTGGATAGGACCACTCTAGTACTACAGTGTGTGTGTGTGTGTGTGTGTGTGTGTTTATGTGTTAGAGAGAGATTGCAAATGCATATGTACTGTGTGTGTATGTGTGTGTGAGGTCTGCCAGGTGTAGTGAGTTGATCGTGTGTCTCGCGGGCTCCATTGCACCTTCAACCACTTGGGAGACACACACACACACACATGCAGCCACGGGTCAAACACAGAGGTGTGCCGGACCAGCTGGCAACTTCCTGTTCCTCAAGGCACTGAGAGCAGAAGCCTTTCAACAGGACAGATGCACACTCTCACTCTCCAGCCAAAACCACATAACACAGACCATCACCACAATATGGGGTTTCAATAAAGAGGGCTTTTAGGTTCCACCCCTGCGAACAAGTAAGAGAAGAACATTTGCATACTCAGCAACAACACATCTAATTACACTTAGGCTACCACACCATTAACATTTATTTAATGGCTATATACATGCACGACTGTGACATATACTAGGAGAATTTGAAAAGCATTGATCATTGTATAATACATAAGTGTCTCAATCTGACCTGAAGCAAGACTAGTTGATACTATTTATTTAATGTAATAGTTAGAAATGGTTTCATATAAATACTTTCAATAGATAAAGGTGGATAGGTTTGTTTAGCGAAAAATCTGGGGTTGGCTTTATGGCAGCAACAGATGCATGTGTACAGCCAAAGGAACAGTACAGGATCCACTGTAATTATGACAGTGATTTATTTAAGACAATGAATTCCACTCACTTAACTGTAGGGGGATCCAAAGTCACTTAAAAATACACAAAACTCCTCATAGTTGCTGTAAGTACAATGTTAAAACATGCATTTACAAAAGCGTATTGCATTTATTATAAATGTAACTTTAATACATTTTAATTTAACTGTACATAACATGCAATCAAGTGCCCAAATATATTACATTCAGTTTGGTTTACTGTTTTCAAGTTGCCTATATTATTTTCAGAATAAGTGGGCTATAAAAGGTATGCTTAACTGTACTATTTATTTTCCACAAGGGAAGGTACAGGTTTCTATAAACATAAAAGCTTCAGGCTGCTGCCATGAGCATGTCCAAAATACAACATTTGTCATATTAATCTGCCTTTTATTGTTTTGTTTTGATAGATACATAGTATATATTTGAAACAATTGCTGTAACTTATATCAGCTAGCAGTTTTTATTCATGCAGGAAACATTATTTATCGAATAAATCGAACACCTTAGGTTATGCCTGCAAAAGTCATTTTTAGGGGCCAGATCAGGTGGCTCCTTAAAACACTGCAGAGTTTAAGCCGCGCCGTGCACAGAAGTTTGTGCAGTAAGTGATGTCAGAGGGTGAATCGTGCGGGTTGTGATCTTTTCTGCTTTTAATCTGGAAGATTAAAGAGCTCTGCTTCATTAGCATGTGTTTCTGCATCTCCCTGCAGAGTCCATCCCTACACACACTCACACACACACACACACACATGCTCAGCCTATTACCCACTCTTGGGGCCATTAAGGCCTCACATTAATGATGCATAATTAGCATATGATGACAAATAATAGGAGTGAGCAGTATTAGGTGTAATGGAGGCTGCAGCAATAACATGGTATCCCACTGTTACCCACCACCAGCCATCCCCCAAACAAACACACACACACACACACACACACACACACACACACCAGATACTATAAGTCTGCCAGCAAATATGCTGCTGAGAGAGGGAAAAAAGCTAAAGACCATCCACATTCATAAATTATTCAAATGTTATGTTACTTGTAAGACAGTACAATGGCATCCATAAGTCATTGTAACTTATGCTGGGTAAATCTAATCAATGAATCACACGATTATAATAATAATGGAAACGGGCTGTGCTAATTAAGCATGTCCTGTGCATTTCGGTTCTGAATTATTCATAATTGCAAATCAAAATATAAAGCACTTCTTCCCATGCGAACACTATTGGCCAGACAATGAAAGCTTTCTGTTTATTTGATCAAAACAGCAGACAAACGATCAGTTTCTCAAACAGTGAGTTGCCCACTTCTGTCCAATCATGGTAAAGCGATCCAAGGGGGCCGACAGCCAAGACACACAATTACAGACACCCAGGCGGGTTTTCTTATATTGATATGCAGTTGTGTTAGACACAGCTCTTCTCATTCTCATTGTCCATCAAAACACAGCTACTAACTCACATTGAAGTACACACACTCCTCCCCAATTAGATTTAAATAGCTTTTGTCTAAAGTTTGGGTTAATATTTGCGTATATGAACAGGAAAGTAAGGGAAATTACTTCACACATTTGGACAGAATAAATCCAGAAGATTATGCTATTTTTTTTTTTAAGAAATCATCATCTGTCATCCAAACCTCATGTTTTTATGTGAGATTTATTTATTTTTTATTCATGCAATGGAATCATTAGTCACCAAAACTAAAAGAAAGAAAGAATAAAGAAAGGGCAGTGCATCATTAATAGACAAAAATGCAGAACAAACGAATAAATAATATACAAACAAGATGAACTATTCAGTAAGTAATAGTGAATATAGGACTGCGATAGATAGATAGATAGATAGATAGATAGATAGATAGATAGATAGATAGATAGATAGATAGATAGATAGATAGATGGATGGATGGATGGATGGATGGATGGATGGATGGATGGATGGATAGATAGATAGATAGATAGATAGATAGATAGATAGATAGATAGATAGATAGATAGATAGACAGATAGACAGACAGACAGATAGATAGATGATAGATAGATAGATAGATAGATAGATAGATAGATAGATAGATAGATAGATAGATAGATAGATAGATAGATAGATAGATAGATAGATAGATAGGTGGGTGGGTGGGTGGGTGGGTGGGTGGGTGGGTGGATGGATGGATGGATGGATGGATGGATAGATAGATAGATAGATAGATAGATAGATAGATAGATAGATAGATAGATAGATAGATAGATAGATAGATAGATAGATAGATAGATAGATAGATAGAAGCTGAATCAGAAGTGTTCATGAATTTGTGTCACAGTAACTTTATAAAAAGCACTATGTGACTATTTGTTTTCTAGCTCTCTTCATCACCTCTTTCTCTCCGTCTCTCGTTCACATGTCTGTTTACGGCCTCCTCGGCTCAAATTGACTTGCTAATGTTAACTTTTATTCGGTTGCCATGGGTTACAGCGTGCTGAGGTTTGACAGTGAGTGTGCGGGCAGTGCTGATTAGTAGCAGGCAGTTCTGTCCATCTCTCGCGCATGGCTGAACCATCTGGCCATTTACTCGCTAATAAGCCCCTAATGGGCCAGATATTCGCAGCCCTGTCACACGGACGAGGTGCAGGATGCCTACAGCCCTCAACTCCCTCTGACATGTTGCTTGTTTCACATCAAAACTCGTCATTTACAGGCAGGGAGCTCAGAGGACGTAAAAAGTTGACCTAATCTACACTGTTAACACACACACATAGACACACACACTTCAGGCTTTGTTATGTGTCAGACAGACTGAGCACATGGTAATGCATTCATCCCTTCACTGTCTCTTCTCTGATCCTCTCTCTCTCTCTCTCTCTCTCTCTCTCTCTCTCTCTCTTTCTCTTTCAGTCTAATTTTTTATCTCCTTCCCTTTCTCTCGGTCACACTGAAGCGAGAATATGAGTGCTGTCAATATGTTTGATTATGCACACATCGATTCCACTTTTCCAATGAGCGGATTATGCATGGATAAAAATACAAGGAAGGCAAACGAAAGGAAATGGAGACAGAAAAAGAGAGTTGAGGGATATAACGCATAAATCTGCAAAGCGTTCACGTCTGCCGCTGTCATTTGTCCTAGAAAGCATTGACTTTTTGCCGTGGATCTTTTCAGATGAACTGATCCAGCTGAGATTGTAATTGGTGACATGCAACTTTAAGTTTAACCTTTCCTGAGACACTGGTGGCAACCAATTAACTGGCCATTGAATAAAAAACATCCCTAATTATCAGTCTCATTACGGCTGTATCGGGCTGTGTGTGTGTGTGTGTGTGGAGAATGTGCAGCAGAAACAGAACAGAGCTCACGGCCTTCACCGGCGTCTGAACGGCTGCCGAGCTGATTAAAGTGACCAGAGACTGCTACAATACAGAACAGAGGAGCTGGGAGAAACCTCGCAGTACTTGATCATTGTCCCTTTTTCCAGAGGAAAGCTTATCAACAGAAGTTTGTTTCAGTGACTGTGAATCCATGATGATGTGGCCTGTCCTCACAGATCTCTGCCGTGACTAAAGTGAAAGCGTTGAGTGGATGAAGGCCAGCGACCGCAGAGAAGTCTGCAACCTTTAACAGCACTGTCAATCACACGGCTGCAGAGATGTGAGAGACTGACAAGACCAGACGAGACAAGAAAATATGAAAGCGAGACAAAAAGAGACTAGATGAGACAAGAATAATGTGACGAGAAGACATGAGAAATCGCAGATGACGTATCATTCAAAAAAAAAAGAAAAAAAGATGGCAGCTCTGAACTCACTGAAGGGATTTAACCGTGTTCTTAAAGCACTCAAGAAGAAATCAGCTTTTCACAGTCATCCGCGATATGCTATGCACCATTATAATCGCCTCACGTAGCAAAAATAAAAAATTCTCTCACATACATAGAAAATCAGAGATGCCGGAAAGCATCAAAGTTTGCTACGAGGAAAGTTTGGCTGCTGTTAATTTGGGCGAAGCGGCCAGTCGCAGGTCAGGTCCTCCGGATAACCAGAGGGAGAAAATGGAGAAAGAAAATACAAATAATAGAGTCTCCAGTGCTTTTAATTAGGCTCAAACACACATACACACAACTCCAGTGGCCTCTCTACTGTCTGTTAGCGTAACAGCACTGGAAGCTAATTTATGTAAACTTGTTCCATTATGTAGGCTGCTGAGAGTGTCATTACTCCTTTGGCTGGCTTTGGGGCTTTTCCCTACACAAACACCAGTTCAGCTGCTCATTTGCTCGGTTTGCTGGATGTGTATTCTAATGAAGCCCCTAACAACAACACGGCCTGCCAGGGCAAATTATTACCCCAAAGTCCAAACAAAACAAAGTGACTCTCTAATAGCTGCAGAAAGACCTCCCGAAATCAACCATGTATATCTGCCTGGGCTAAACTATGCAACAAAGCAGATGACACGGTTTTGTGTTAGTCTATTACAGATGAGCTCTAACGTCTTTATGAATCACTGCTAATATTTGTGGCTCTTTCTTCACATTCGGAAAAAAACAAACAATCAAAAAACAAACAAAAACAACAACAACAACAACAACAACAAGGGATCAGATTTCTTTCTGATGAAAATCACGTTAAACTGTCCTGAAAACTTTTTCAGATGTCTTTTACTTTATGTATAGATTTAATTGATTTGCTGGACATGTCATGATTATAGATTGTGATTATTGATCATAATAATTAAATCTAGTAATTATTTGAGATTCCCGCAGTAATGCAGTTTAAATGTCACATTAAAATCAATCACATTTTGCATTCTAAATAAGTTAAATTATATTGCTGATAACATGTATAATATGTATGTCATTTGTTTTAAAGCATTAAAGTAAATAACACATGCATGTTTTATTATAATAATTACATTATTTTATAAATAATTGAGTTAAATTATTTGATTGCAATTTACTGTTACTTAATCATCAAATGAAAAATGTGAAAATGATCAGTAACATTTTAGTATAGGGATCGATTCTCACTATTAACTAGTTGTTTATTAGAATGCATATTACTAGCATATTGGCTGTTTATTAGTAATTATAAAACATATATTCTGCATGGCCATATTCTATAACCGCAATCACTTAACTAACAACTAGCTTACTACCTATTAATAAGCAGAAAATTAGGAGTTTATTGAGGCAAAAGTTGTTGTTAATAGCTAGTTAATGGCAATAACTGCACCTTAAAATAAAGTGTGAGCAAATTATCAAATTAAAAAAATTGAGGCATCATTTTCTCCACAAAGAAAAAAAAAAAGGTCATAATTGAGTTGTCAATTACTAGTGTAGGGATGCTTCTTTACCTTAGAAATGACATGCTCAATGAAGGGACATGCAATGAAGAAATTGCAGGATAAGATAATTAGGTGCTTCTTCCAAATTGTATAAAATAAAAGCTTTGAGACTAGCCTGAACGGTTTATTCTAAAAACATTTAAAATGATATTTCCTTCACATAAATGGTAATGCACATTTGATGTAAAGTTCTCAAATGTACAAATTCTCTTGTGATGCTCATATTTAAACTGTTACTATTGTAAGGACAGAAATGAAAGTGAAGTGTATGTTTTAAGAGCTTATCACTTATAAAAGTCCGCAGGAAGGAAAACTTTTTACTTTCCTCTCACACTTTTTCATTCTTCCCCGGCTCTCTGTCTTTCTCTCTGCCACGGCTCAGTCCATTCTGGACGAGTGTGTGTTGAAATGGAAGGGTGCTGTGGATCCGGGTTTGACTGGCATCTGGGACCAAGAGACTTTCTGTGCTGTTTCAGTCAGAGAAAGTGAGACAGATGGAGAGAAAAGAGGAGAAGAAGGAAAAAAGAGGGCGAGCGTGAGAGACATAAAGCGAGGGATGAAGGTGAAATATTCAGACCTAATCGCTCTCCGTCTGTCAGGCAGGGCGATCATGGACCTTCACAGACCAGCAGCATCATCACTATCTGGTTATGATATGATGGCAGAGTTCTGACCCTGTCTGCGGCGAGGAGGAGGAGGAGGAGGAGGAAGGCGGGCTGGGCAGGGCAGGGCAGGCTGCTCTCCGGCACGGGTTTGGGGCTGTGGACTTGTCTGTTTTAATAGAGTGAATGTGACTGCAGCGGGCGGGATGAGCGGCCCCCTCAGCTGTCACTCATCGGGCTGAGTGTCAAGACGAGAGCCGGGCTTGAGGCCGCCGGATTACAGGGTAGTTACCATAGCTGTCAGATTACTGACAACCTGACACCCCCGCACACTGCACCCCTTTAAGTGTTGCTTTGTTTCCCTTCGGCAGATAGGAGAATTACCGAGCTGTAAGAGGAGGGTGAGGGACGGATACAAAAGAAAAAAAGACAACAAATGTGGAGGTTTTAGAGTTGCATGCTGTGTTAGCTTTGTGATGAAGTAACTCATGCTTTAGTTCAGTCAGAGACACAACCACGAGGATAGCGCCCAGGGGAACACTTTATTGCTCAGAGGTTGCTCTTTCAAAGCTCAGTAAACTTCATTGATTGTTTCTTCTCAGTTTGCCTCAGCGGTTCCTCAGTTAGACAAAACAAACGCCAAAGAGAGAAAAAATGAAAGCTTATTTGGTTTTGGAAAATCTGATGAGACCTGTTGTAGTTAGTATTCACTAGGGTATTTTTTTTTTTTTGAGGAGAACAATCAGAAAAGTAGAAGAAATTTCTATGGATAGTTTTTTTTTCTTGTATACAGATATTATTGCTTTATATGATGGACAGATTTAATTTAGGCTTTTATTCACATTTAATCTAATGCTGTTAAATGATTAATCGCAATTAAGCGCATCCAAAATAAAAGTTTTTGTGTACAAAATACATATGTGTGTACGGTGTATGTTTATTATGTATATGTAAATGCACACACATGCATGTATATGTACATTATATTTAATATATATTAAATATATTAATATATAATATAAATTATATGAAAATAAATATACATGTAAATACATGTACAAATATTCTAAATATATACTGAATGTGTGTGTATTTATATATGCATAATAAATACACAAAGTACACACACAGACACACACACACACACACACACACACACACACATACACATACATACATATACATATATATATATATAATGTAAACAAAAACATTTATTTGTCCATATTTATGAAATGTGATGTGCTTTATGTATATTGCTAATATTGTGTGCTAAATGCTTAAATCATATGGAGGACTTTTATGATGCATTTATGACCTTTTGGGAGCTTCTAAAGTTTGGTTACCCGCACTTTCAATGGAGGGACCCCGAAACCTCCCAGGTTTTATAAAAAATATCTTCATTTGTTTTGACACCAATGTCTTATGGTTCAGAATGAGTAAATGATGACAGATTTTTCATTTTGGGGTAAACTATGCCTTTAAGTGAGTGCTCTCTATGTAATCTTGCAGTTGACGAGAAACAATTGATATATTGGAAAGTTTGCTGTTATTTACGGCTGATGGATCTGTGATCAGTTTTGGGCATAACACATTACAAGTAACGCAATTCATGTAATCCGATTACTTTTTTTTTCAAGTAAGTAGTAAAGTAACACATTACCTAAGTTTTCAAGAAAATATGAAAAAAAAAAACAATGAATAAGCCAAGGCGACAAAGAGTAATTGAAAAAATAAAGTAATACAGTAACTTAAAAAAAATAAAAAAATAAAAAAACACTAAGCAACACAATTAGTTACAGTACATACATTTTTGTTTAGTAATGCCATATTGTAATGCATTACTTTTAAAAGTAACTTTCCCCATACTGGCTGTGATTGTGATTATTATTCATTTTCCCTGGTCATGTTGAGATGAGAATGAAGTCTCTATGTAATCGACACAGGTAGACCAGGATCTGAGCATCACCTTGTACTTAGCATACTGAAAAACCCCACTGCAAATGAATTCCACTTCCTCTTTTGTAAGAAATTATGGAGAAAATGGGTATGATGCTAAAAGGGCTGTGAGAGTGTGTCAGGGCCGAAATCACGACAAAGATATCCCATAATGCTGAGCAGAATGAGCAGTGGTAGCTGGAAATATTTTAATGATTGAATAGACAGAGTGGGCCGGACACGGGTCAGCGGACGTGTTTAAATTTTTTATTCGTCTCATTCGAGCGACCCTGTATAAGAGACTCTGTCATTCTACACCTCAAATGAGCACTGGGGTGGATGAGAGCGAGAGAGAGAGAGGAAGAAAGAAGAGAGCGTGTGGACATTGAAATTTACATCTCATAGTCTAGTGTAGTGGAACCACCCAATTAGAGACTGAAGGTAAGGGACAGAGTTGTGATTCAAAGAGACAATGCTTTTTGGATAAAGCCATACTGCCTACTGTATATCAGTCTCTGAGTTTTAATATAGTATTTTGTTTCACTTCTATACATTTCAATATACAGTATATCCATATCTACTGTTTGGTCAAGTCTGGCTCCAGTGTTTGCTTTAAAAATATTATATAATAACTATGTTCCAAAAGCTTAATGAATATTTGCAAGGTGTGTATTCAATGTGGATGAAGCAATCCCAGAATGCATTGTCATATGCTTCGTGAAAAAAATAAAAATAAAAAATAATTCATCTAAAAATCCAAGACAGATATGCCAGTTACTCCAGGCACTTCAGTTCTCTTGTCCTAAACTGTGCTCTTCGGATACACACTAGACAGGGGTTTGGTAGTCTGGCAGCGTGGGCACCTCGTTCCCCGTAGCATTTTCGACGCAGCTCAAGTTCCTGAAGAGGAAGGTCTCTAGGTTACACATGTATCCATGGTTCATCGAGGGAACGAGACGCTGTTCAAAAATACTTAATCTAGTTGTCATAAACTGCCAAGAACACTTTTTATTTTTATTTTTACACATTATTATTAGACTTTTTGTCAATTTGGGATGAATTGTCCAAGTCGATCTTTACTAATGAAGAGAATGTAGATGATAAACCAATGATACATCATTTCTCTGAAATAGGTTAATTTCATGAAACTTGGAAAGCATATACTGTATAGACAGAGGACAACACAAGAGTTACACATTCTGACAATGGACTAAACTTATTTAATTTTTTTAATCTTTGTGCCCATAATTCTTTTCCCTTTTCTATATCACAAAGATATTGTAAATTTTTCTTTTTTTATTTTTTGGTCAGACCACTAGTAAAAGTGTAACTGGGAATTTTATCCAGTCTCTTTCAATCAATATCCCGTATACAGTAATGTGTAAATTTGTACTTTTGAAATGGATATATGCCATACATAAGCATATGGTGTACTGTTCAATACAGCAACTGTCATCCAAACTGTGCACTGTTATATCGACAAATGGACTAAGCATTTTGACTATCATGTTTGTGTACAGTGACACAAGGAATTTTCATTCTGATGGCACTGATATGTTTATCGATAGAAATACTTGCTTTTGATAGATGAACTAAATATTTTGAGTAAGTTACAGGCTTTTGCATCGTGCTGTTTGTACGAATTGTTTTGAGAAATGCACATACTTTTTTTGCAAATATTAAGGATGATTAGAGAAATGCACCAAAGCAACTGAGAAAAACTGTAAATGCAAAATGGTTAATCTTGTCGTCATAAGATGCCAAGCACATTTCTTTTTGTTCTTTCTTTCTTTCTTTCTTTCTTTCTTTCTTTTTTACACATTATTAGTAGACTTTTTGTAAATTTGGCATGAATTGTACAAGTGAATCTTGACGAAAGGGTAAAAGTGTAACTGGGAATTTTATCCAGTCTTTTTCGATCAATATCCCACATACTTTTGAAATGGATATATGGCATACATATTTTACCATTTACCATGTTCATTGACACAGATATTTATTTTTGAGAGATGAACTAAGGATTTTGAGCAAGAGACTGAATTTTGCAGGTAATCCATGGTGTTTTTGGTATTTGTATGAGGTGTTTTGAGAAATGCACTTACTGTTTTGCAAATCTCAAGGATGATTAGAAAAATGTACCAAAGCTGTAATTTCATCTACATTACAGCGAATATCATCTCTTGCAATGCATCGAGGAAAGTATCTCCTCCAGTGGTGAATCCACCCTCTGCAGGAATCTGCTGTGATGTCATCACATGCTGCATCCATGGCCGCTAGCAGGGCCATCTGGGTGTGTGGATGCCGGTCATATACATACCTTCCACCTCCAGGAAGAGAAAAACTCCTCTGTTGGATTAAGGAATGGTGATTTTAAAAAAATATGTAAAAAATTTTGGTAAAATTAGCTTGACAGATTTTGACAACTAGTTCAACATTTTTGTATTTAATGACTCAAGCAATGAAATGAGGACTATTAGTTTTATATGGAATGACTATTCAGCATTAACAAGTATAGTTCATTTTGACTGACATAAGCAAATGATAATGTTATAAAACAGCAGAGAGTTGTGTGAAAGCAATTGTATGCATGTCCAAAAGCATTTCGTCCCCTTGGAATTATAAGGTTCTATCTGCGTTCTGAGTAGTTTTGAGATATTGAGCTTTAAAGTTTTTGTGTTCCATAGACTTCTGTAGATAGAACCTTTTCGTTTTTTCAATAAAAAATCCCAAAATGTACACAACTTAAAATAAAACATCACATAATGTAAATAAATTGTCACAGAATAAGAATATGTGAATAACTCAATTTTGACAAAAATGTCAGATAGAACCTTTTAATTCCAAGGGGACGATTTGCAATTTGTTCGAAGGAAGGAGAAACTGCTATTATGATGTGCACAAATGATTAAATGTTGTGTAGGTTGAACTTACTGTTGTGCAAATGTAAATAGTGATGTGAGAAATGCACCAAAGCTACTGAGAAAACTGTAATACTGAGAAACTTTCCTCAAAATAAAGTGTTACCAATTTCATAATGTTAAAATTTGCTATGTTATTCAACATTTTAAAATGGTAAACTTTATAATAATGTAAATTACTGGATTATAACTTCAACTGCAGTCTGTTACTTTTTATTAATTTAATTCATTTTAAATGTACTAAATTGCAATGTCATAATTATAAATGTGTAATTGCGAATACCAAATTCTAATCCTAACCATATAGTAAGCATATGGTGTTAATTAATAGTACTCAGTACTTTAAATGTAAAAATACACTGTAACAAGTACACTTTAAAATAAAGTGCAACCAAAGATTTATATGTAATTTACAAAATACGCAGAAAGTACTCCTTAAATTCTACTTAAGTGGTGAAATTCAATTTAATAGAAAATTTAACTACAATACGTTTTCATTTAGTTGCAGATAACAAGCCATTACATCTAAGTGTCCAAAAACATTATATTCGGTTTACACTGATTTCAAACTCTACTGTCAACTTAAACGAGGGGTATTTGTGTGTGATGTGTTTTTTGTTTTTGTTTTGTTTTTTTGTATTGCTGCATATGCTCCAGATCAGTCCCTTCTGTATGTTTTGTGATTGTAGTATGTTTCCTAATTTAGAATGTACACTAGGTGAAAGTAGACAAGATTCCTCACTAGGTTTTGGAGAGCAAACCTTAAAAAAAAATCTAACTCACTTTTATTGACCTTTGAGCAGAGAAGGCTTTACGTGTCTTGGGATTTAAGGTTTAGGCAAATCATTCCAGTACATCCTGACCTGCGTTCTCTTCCAGCACATTTTTAGGTATCATTAATGCCCATTAGGTCAGGTATCATCTAGGCTGCTGTATACCTGCTCAGATAATAAGGGCCAAACCTGCAGACTACATACAGAGAGCACAGGTTAACACACTCTCACATCTCCACTCGCATCCAGTGCTAGTCCTTAACGAAAGTTACGAGACCCGTCCGCAATGATAAGAAGCCTCTCAGTCCTGCCTGCTGCATTATGCCCTGCTTTCACCCTGCACTTTGCATAGCCTAAAGCTTCTATTAAAATCCCCTTGTAAAATTCATAAAACAAAAAATGTGGTAGGTCAAGTCTAGAGGGAACCAAAGTAAGCTCCTTATTAGCAGCCAACGGAAAACACCCGGCCAATTATACATCCTGCGCGAGGACGGCTCCAAATCAGCACCGAGGAATAAGTATTTCCTCCCTCTCCTCCTCTCCTTCTCGCTCTCTCTTGTAGGTAAGTGGATAGGCTGGGTTTTAGCGGCGAGTTGGGAGCCAGTAATTATACTGTGAGTGTTTAGTGGACAAAAATTCAGTATCTGCTCTTGGAGCCATTCAAGTACAAACTCATGTAAATCTTCAGTCTGCTACACATCTTAAATTGGTGGGTTTAAGGGATTCCCAGAAGGAGCAAAGGATTGGAGAGGAAAGAAGAGGACCTCTTAGCTCCAAAGATATGTAAAGAATCTCAGGCAGGAATTTAAAAGGCTGCAAATTAGACCCGACATTAGTCTCCTCCTTCCACAGAGCCGGCGGAATGAGAATAGAGCAGAATAAATAAGAGCGAGACGGCTTCTTCCTGCTCTTAGAAGATGACATTAATCCTTTTATGTACAATGACAGCTAACAGGGCTTGGCTTCCTCCCCTGATGCCTGTGCAAAGCCAGGAGATTTTCCGACATGCCAAGGAGGGAGAGAGTCTATTACCGTTAGTGGCTCATGGAGAACACTCCAGCAGATAAATGTAGACACCGGTCATAATGTTTGCTGGGTCACATAACTCAAGAGGTCACACGTGAGGTAAGGCTGTTGAAGGGTTCGGATTTGATCGTCGGATGCTCTGATTACGGTGATTTTACCACACTTGAAGGGTTAAATGTTAAGTGTCGTTGAGCATGACACAACACACTGTAAAACACGAGTGAGTTTTTTGTAAAAAAACATGTACAATGGTAGTAATAAAGAATTCAATGAAATGATTGGTGCAGATAATGCCATATATTTTGTCCTGCATCGTAATCACGCGGCTGAGGAAAGGTGTGCTGAAACATTTCAAAGCAATGAGGTCTATGACAGACAGGGATATATTGATATTTTTCAGGCCACCTAGCAAGATCCTACAACACCCTAGCAGCCACTTTAGACACCGTAGCAACTGCATAGCAAAGCCTTTTTTATGCTACAGTTTAAAGGTTTGATGTTGGTCTGATTTTTTAATGCTAATGAAGGAAGCCACATTTATTCGATCAAAAATGAATTAAATTGGTAAAATAGTATTTCAGTTTAAAATAGCTTTTTCCTGTTTGTTAATATTTTGCAATGTTATTTATTACTGTGATGCAGAGCTGAATTTTCAGCAGTGAGATATATTTTTCCAAGAAACATTGATGAATAGAATTTTTATGTATTTGAATTAAAACTATGAATGTCACTTTGATCACTTTTGATCACTGTTATTTTAATGCATGTTAATTTAATGCATCCTTGCAATAAAAATCTTAATTTCTCTCAATCAAGCAAGCAATCAATCAATAAAAAACTCTTACTAACACAAAAGTTTCGAATGATACAGATGTATTGTGATTTCTATTTATTTTATTGGCCATAACGTCTCGGTTACGTACGTAACCCTCGTTCCCTGATGGAGGGAACGGAGACGTTATGTCGACCGACAAATGGGGTCTCACTTGGGAGGCCAATCATCTCTGATTTTAAGAGAAAACGCCAATGAAATTGGCAAGTGGATTAACACACCTGAGCCACTCCCCGTGCCAACGGGTATAAATAGGGCGACAGGTGCATCCACTCATTAGGTTTTACGCTGAGGAGCCGAGAACGTGTCCCGGCAACAGCGAATGGTTCAAGGTTGTGGCATGGGGACATAACGTCTCCGTTCCCTCCATCAGGGAACGAGGGTTACGTACGTAACCGAGACGTTCCCTATCTGTCGGTCACTACGAGTTATGTCGACCGACAAATGGGGTCCTATGGAAAACGCCATAGCCTGAACCTCGTCACAACCCTGAGGCGCTGCGATTGTTGACAAGCCTTGGCGTGCCACAAAAGCTACGCTTAAGGTCGTAACCTTCCCAAAGCCCAAGCGCAAATTCACTGACCTTGGTACCGAAGGGGCCAAAGGGTGAGTACATCGCTGCTGGAGAAGGCCATGCTGCTGTTCCACCCACATAAAGTAAATGGAAGGGATTCCAACCTTCAGTGAAAGATTGCTTCAAATCTTCCCTATTTGTTCTTTCAGCTGGCAAGACAATGGGGAAGCGAGCCTTTAGGAAAAGGTCGCTACGGAGACCACATCCTACCCGTAGGGAGGTGACATGTGGATATACCGATATGGACTGACCCAGGGGGCAGTACTACATATGGAAGGGGTCTCTGAGGCAGGTCCTACCTTGGAATAGGGATGGAACGGCTGCCAGAAGAGACTGACAGAACGATCTGTCAAGGGAAGACACGGGTTTGCCAAGAGGGAAACCTTACCGTGGAAGAATACACATATGGGATTACCCGTAGGGAACCCAGCCATATGGACACCTAGCCCAGTACAGGGGCTGACCGGGCTCCGGGCATGCTAACGCCAGTACTGGGCCTGGCGACAGACTGCTCCGCCAAGTCTGACGCCGAGGGTGCTGGAGGATGCTCGACCAGGGTACGCCAACCGGGGAACTCTACTGGGAGAAGAAGGCGCTCACATCCCCGTGTTAGGGGGAATGGCGCAGCAAGCGAGACACCCAGCCAGCCCTTCCCGCCAATTACCTGTTACCTAACACACGGGAAGAAACTGGCTCTACACGGAGGTTGTAAAACCTCGCAAAGGTGTTAGGTGTCGCCCAGCCCGCAGCTCGACAGATGTCTGCCAGAGAGGCGCCGTGCGCCAACGCATAGGAGGAGGCCACACTCCGTGTGGAGTGGGCCCTCACCCCCAGGGTGCACGGCTCGCCTTGGGAATGGTAAGCCAAGGCGATGGTGTCCACTATCCAGTGGGCCAACCTCTGCTTAGAGACAGCCTTCCCCTTCTGCTGACCTCCAAAGCAGACCAGGAGCTGCTCAGAGCTTCTGAAGCTCTGGGTGCGGTCCACGTATATGCGAAGCGCTCTTACGGGACACAGCAACGACAAGGCTGGATATGCCTCCTCCAGGGGCAGCGCTTGCAGGTTCACCACCTGGTCTCGGAAGGAAGTGGTGGGAACCTTGGGCACGTATCCAGGCCGGGGTCTCAGGACAACGTGAGAGTAGGCCGGCCCGAACACAAGGCACTCTTCACTTACCGAAAATGCTTGGAGGTCCCCGACCCTCTTGATGGAAGTGAGCGCGATCAGGAGTGCTGTCTTGAGAGACAGGAACTTCAGCTCAACCGAATCCAGCGGCTCAAAGGGACCCCTCTGAAGTCCCGCCAGGGCAATAGAGAGGTCCCAGGAGGGAATCAGGGGTGTCCTAGGAGGATGTAACCTTCTGGCACCCCTCAGGAACCTAACGATCAGGTCATGCCTCCCCAGGGACCGGCCGTCTACTGCATCGTGATGGGCTGCAATGGCAGCCACATACACCTTCAGGGTGGAGGGTGACAGCCCACGCTCCAGCCTACCTTGCAGGAAAGAAAGCACGACTCTGACCGGGCATCTCCGGGGGTCTTCTCGGTGAGAAGAACACCAATTCGTGAACAGACTCCACTTCAGAGCATAGGCCTGCCTCGTAGAAGGGGCTCTAGCCTGAGTGATAGTGTCTACCACCGCTAGGGGCAGATCACTTAGGTCTGTCGCGTCCCGTCTAGAAGCCACACGTGGAGGTTCCAGAGATCTGGACGCGGGTGCCAAATGGTGCCAAGCCCCTGAGAGAGAAGGTCTCTCCTCAGGGGGATGCGCCAGGGAGGGGCTGTCATGAGGAGCATGAGTTCCGAAAACCAGGTCCGGGTGGGCCAGTAAGGCGCAACCAACAGGACCTGTTCCTCGTCCTCCCTGACCTTGCACAGAGTCTTTGCGAGCAGGCTCACTAGGGGAAACGCATACTTGTGTAAAGCCCGAGGCCAGCTGTGTGCCAGTGCATCTGTGCTCAGGGGGGCCTGGGACAGGGAATAGTACAGCTGGCAGTGGGAGGACTCGTGGGAAGCAAACAGGTCTACCTGGGCTTCCCCGAATCGACTCCAGATCAGCTGGACCGTCTGGGGATGGAGTGGCCATTCCCCGGGGAAAGTGAGCTGTCGTGAGAGCGCGTCGGCTGCACGATTGAGCTCCCCCGGGATGTGGACAGCGCGCAGCAACTTGAGCCACGTCTGACTCCAGAGGAGGAGATGGCGGGCGAGTTGAGACATGCGACGTGATCGTAGAACGCCCTGTCGGTTGATGTACGAAACAGCCGCAGTGTTGTCTGTGGGGACCAACACGTGCTTGTCCAGCACTAGCGGACGAAACCGTCGCAAAGCTAGATGCACTGCCAGCAACTCCAGGCAGTTGATGTGCCAAAGCAGTCGAGGTCCTGTCCAGGACCCTGAAGCTGCCTGCCCATTGCATGCGCGCCCCAGCCCGAGTTGGAGGCATCTGTTGTGACGATGAAGTGCGGCTGCGGATGCCATATGCCCCAGGAGCCTCTGAAAGTGTTTCAGTGGTACCACTGTCCTGCCTCTGAAGGAACTCAGGCAGTTCAGCACTGACTGGCAGTCTGCCAGGGCAATAGAGAGGTCCCAGGAGGGAATCAGGGGTGTCCTAGGAGGATGTAACCTTCTGGCACCCCTCAGGAACCTAACGATCAGGTCATGCCTCCCCAGGGACCGGCCGTCTACTGCATCGTGATGGGCTGCAATGGCAGCCACATACACCTTCAGGGTGGAGGGTGACAGCCCACGCTCCAGCCTACCTTGCAGGAAAGAAAGCACGACTCTGACCGGGCATCTCCGGGGGTCTTCTCGGTGAGAAGAACACCAATTCGTGAACAGACTCCACTTCAGAGCATAGGCCTGCCTCGTAGAAGGGGCTCTAGCCTGAGTGATAGTGTCTACCACCGCTAGGGGCAGATCACTTAGGTCTGTCGCGTCCCGTCTAGAAGCCACACGTGGAGGTTCCAGAGATCTGGACGCGGGTGCCAAATGGTGCCAAGCCCCTGAGAGAGAAGGTCTCTCCTCAGGGGGATGCGCCAGGGAGGGGCTGTCATGAGGAGCATGAGTTCCGAAAACCAGGTCCGGGTGGGCCAGTAAGGCGCAACCAACAGGACCTGTTCCTCGTCCTCCCTGACCTTGCACAGAGTCTTTGCGAGCAGGCTCACTAGGGGAAACGCATACTTGTGTAAAGCCCGAGGCCAGCTGTGTGCCAGTGCATCTGTGCTCAGGGGGGCCTGGGACAGGGAATAGTACAGCTGGCAGTGGGAGGACTCGTGGGAAGCAAACAGGTCTACCTGGGCTTCCCCGAATCGACTCCAGATCAGCTGGACCGTCTGGGGATGGAGTGGCCATTCCCCGGGGAAAGTGAGCTGTCGTGAGAGCGCGTCGGCTGCACGATTGAGCTCCCCCGGGATGTGGACAGCGCGCAGCAACTTGAGCCACGTCTGACTCCAGAGGAGGAGATGGCGGGCGAGTTGAGACATGCGACGTGATCGTAGAACGCCCTGTCGGTTGATGTACGAAACAGCCGCAGTGTTGTCTGTGGGGACCAACACGTGCTTGTCCAGCACTAGCGGACGAAACCGTCGCAAAGCTAGATGCACTGCCAGCAACTCCAGGCAGTTGATGTGCCAAAGCAGTCGAGGTCCTGTCCAGGACCCTGAAGCTGCCTGCCCATTGCATGCGCGCCCCAGCCCGAGTTGGAGGCATCTGTTGTGACGATGAAGTGCGGCTGCGGATGCCATATGCCCCAGGAGCCTCTGAAAGTGTTTCAGTGGTACCACTGTCCTGCCTCTGAAGGAACTCAGGCAGTTCAGCACTGACTGGGCGCGCTCGCTGGTGAGACGTGCCGTCATACTCACCGAGTCTAACTCCAAACCGAGATAAGGGATTCTCTGCACAGGGGAGAGCTTGCTCTTCTCCCGGTTGACCTGAAGCCCCAACTGACTGAGGTGCCGAAGCACCTTCTCGGGACCGGGCCATAATGAGCCAGTCGTAGAGATAGTTGAGGATCCTGATGCCCACTTCCCAGAGTGGGGCAAGGGCGCCCTCCGCGAGCTTCGTAAAGACACGGGGGGACAGGGAGAGCCCGAAGGGGAGGACCTTGTACTGCCATGCCTGACCCTCGAAAGCAAAGCGCAGGAACGGTCTGTGACGAGGGAGGATAGAGACATGAAAGTACGCGTCTTTCAGGTCGATCGCTGCAAACCAGTCCTGGGGCTGGACGCATTTGATAATGCAATTCTGCGTCAACATCCTGAACGGGAGCTTGTGTAGGGCCCGATTCAAGACTCGCAGTTCCAGGATAGGTCGAAGGCCACCGCTTTTCTTGGGCACGATGAAGTAAGGGTTGTAACCCCGTCCTCATCTCGGCTGGAGGGACCGGCTCGATTGCATCCTTCACCAGCAGGACAGCAATCTCCACGCACAAGACAGGGGCGTCCTGGACTGCTACTGAAGTCTCGAGCACGCCATTGAACTTGGGGGGTCGCCGGGCGAACTGAATCGCATAGCCGAGTCGGGCCTTCCGGATGAGCCAGCGTGACGGGTTGGGCAGCGCAAGCCACGCTCCCAGATACCGTACAAGTGGCACCAAAGGGACAGTCGACATACCCGCAGTGTTGCAGCGATGGGGAGTCGTGCCGGAAGGCCCAGAAGGCACTGCGTCCTGGGTCATCGCAACCACACTCCCCGTGTTCCCGGAGGAACTGGCCAGAGACGCGTGGAGAGGCGTTGCGTCTCCGAACCGAGACCTCTTGGCCGCTGGCGAAAGGGGGCGTCGTGGGTGAGAGTGAGGAAGCTCTGCATCGCTCATTGTCAGCCCACGAGCCTTGCAACTCGGAGAACCAATCAAACAGCCATGAGCACTCAGGGCTGGGCGGTGCATTCACCTCCATCCTGATGCTCACAGCTGCCCGGGCAAGCACGGCTGTCAACTCTGGGTCCAATTCGGCAGTGGCGACAACACCCGAGGGGGGCAGCCCCGCCGAATCTTCATCCACAGAGGTCAACAGCCCATCCCCGATGCTGCGATCGACATCTGATCTCCGGCGGCAAACTGAATGACCCGTTGGGACTGCCATAAGACAGCCCAGCAAAATCACCCAGCAGCCGCACAGGACAAACACTGCGGAAGGGGTAAGAGGTCCGTGGGGCGTGGCCCGGCGGAGAAGCTCTCACTGTCACCTTCAAATCTCTCAGAGCACTAGCCGGCGGTCCTCTGCTCGAGACAGAGAAACCAGAACGGGTAGTGAGAGAGGGGTCTGCTCCCTTCCCTTTAAGAAAGGGGAGACGCGATCACAGCGTTGCCATGGTCACACACGCAGTGCGTGCATGAACCATCCACGAACGCGCCTTCAGCGTGCTGAATGCCCAGACACGGAAGAGAGCGAACGTGGCCGTTGTCAGAGAACAGGAAACGACCGCATCCAGAAGGACGCGGACGAAACGGCGTCTTGAAAAAGACGCGAATCGTCTGCGATTTGCTCTTTTAGGAAATCTGCTCTCTTAGTTGAAGCGCCCAGGGGAATCGCTGAAAGGGACACCGCTGTTTGCGCCGTACCGCCAACCAGAACAGCTTCCCGACACAGCAGATGAATGGCTTTGTGGAGTATAACAGCTTTCATACAACCACTCGGCTCCGAAGCAAAAATCTAATGAGTGGATGCACCTGTCGCCCTATTTATACCTGTTGGCACGGGGAGTGGCTCAGGTGTGTTAATCCACTTGCCAATTTCATTGGCGTTTTCTCTTAAAATCAGAGATGATTGGCCTCCCAAGTGAGACCCCATTTGTCGGTCGACATAACTCGTAGTGACCGACAGATAGGGAACTAACATTACATTTTCTTGCAGGCTGAACATTTAAATGCCTTTGAACACATACATACAGACAGACTGACACTGACAGACAGACAAAACAGACACACAGACAGACAGACAGACAGACAAAACAGACACACAGACAGACAGACAGACAGACAGACAGACACACAGACAGACACACACACACACACACACACAGACACGGACGGACGGACGGACGGACGGACAGACAGACAGACAGACAGATAGACAGATAGCCAGACAGGCGGACAGACGATAGATAGATAGATAGATAGATAGATAGATAGATAGATAGATAGATAGATAGATAGATAGATAGATAGATAGATAGATAGATAGATAGATAGATAGATAGATAGATAGACACACAGACATACAGACAGACGGATAGATTGATAGATGTCAAACTACACTGTAAACTGTGACTAAATTGTAAATGTTCAGTTTTCACAGAAATAATTGTTTTTTTTTGTGTGTGTGTTTTTATGTCTTACAAATAAATCAGTGAAATGTAATTTTCCTCCTATTCCACTTTCTCTATTATTGTTTTTTTTTCTGCCATGGATTTTTTCAGAAAACAATTTTATATCTGACAAGGAACAAATTCAATTGAAGGAGCAACAGCACAGTGTTGTCTCTCTGTGTGTGTGTGCACATGTGTCTCTGAACTATTTGTATAAAGCTTGGTGAAGTGTATTTTTGCTGTGATCTCAGCTCAGTGCTGTTTGATGAACATCTTAACCTACTTAGTGCAATTAGCGCTTCATTAGAAAGGCTAACTAACTATTGCTTCTCTCCATAATGATTTGCAACAGTGTGCACATTAAAGTAGATAATCAATGGCTGGCGTTCACGGCTCCAGCACAGCAGCTCTTGTCTGGATAAAGCGTCTGATAATACGACTGCAGTGGAAGAGCATTTAATTGCAGAACGTTTCTCTCAGCCCCAGATTTCTCTTCCCTAATGAAGTGTCATCTGAAAGAAGAAGAAAAAAAGCTGTATTGATTTTTTCAGTAGTCAGCCTTCGCCACAAATATGTAATTATCCGTTTTAGATGTGGCAGGGGGATGGGTGTAATCTATAGCAGCTAGCCTTTGAGCTACACTGACAGACCCGTATAGTGCTTTTACCCTTTTCAAAATATGCGGCTCTGTGATGAATGAACTTTACACAAAATGTTGCTCTGTTCTGGAGCGTTTGAGATACAAAATGTATTTCTACAGACGTCTGCATCTGGCTTTCCAAAGCAGTCATGTTTACATTAGAGTATTAGTTCACCCAAAAATGGAATTATGTCATTAATGACTCACCCTCATGTCGTTCCAAACCAGTAAGACCTCCGTTCATCTTCTGAACACAGTTTAAGATATTTTAGATTTAGTCCGAGAGCTCTCAGTCCCTCCATTGAAGCTTTGTGTACGGTATACTGTCCATGTCCAGAAATGTAATAAAAACATCATCAAAGTAGTCCATGTGACATCAGAGGGTCGGCAGCGTCGTGAACGCACTCTCAACAGACACGGAAGAGAAGACAATGCCAAAAAAACAGACAAAAGAAAACAAAAAACAAACAAAACATTTAAATTAACAAGCTACCATTAGCCGGTCTCCATCCTAGGCCCACCTAGGTCTAGCTCATCAAAGAACAGTGGTAAAAGATCCCCAAGACACACACACACACATACAAAGAAATAAAGAGTAAAACAAGATAATTAAACCCGGGAAAAACAGTGGCTAGTGACCGACGAAGGCAATCCTCATTTTGTTTTTGGACACCAGCCTAAATGAATTAGAGCTATATCCCCCGTAACAATAAAGTTAAACGGCATGAATGACTAATAGCTGTGCACTCTCCTTGATTTTACTCGTTACTGCAAACCCATGTAGAATTACTACTCGCTATTATACGAGCCAGTGTCTGTAGACTCATGACTGCTGGCACGATTCACTGGTTACCATACACACAGACACTAAACCGAAATTCTCCTGTTTACACAGCCGGTACACCAAGAGGCTCACTCTTCAGCTCACACCGCATTCATGTTCTTCTGTTCATGGCTGCATCCGAAAACTTAGGCAGGTGACTTGCTGGCTTGCTGTCCAATCAGGCAATGACTTTGCAGGCAGCTTTTTTTGCCCGAAGGCACCTCATGAAACGGATTTCAGACAGGCTTCTGAGGCCGAGTAATGGTTTAATGATCTACAGCAAAACATAGAGAGCTTTGGTGATAACTAAGTGGATATTTCATTACTGCAATATTAATTTCTCGCTGGAAATTACATAAAAAGTGGAAAACGTTGTTCAGAAACATACATTTACACACAAACTGAGCACCGACCGCAACTTTCAGACGCCATCTTTATTTTTTTGGCTTAACTTTCACATAAAGTCTATGCAGCCTTCAAAAACCGGCCGGATGAAGGCATCTCAGAAGACAGGAAATGAAGCTGACATTGGTTTCAGGCGTGCCTTGATGCCTCCCTACCCTGGAATGCGACCTCCGAATTTTTCAGTTTTCGGATGCAGCCCATGTCTCAACACATTTTAAGGGATGCGTCACTTACGCCACCTGATCCAAATAATTAGTGCCAATGAGCAGGCCTTAAAGGTGCACTTCCCCTCTCAACCACCCTACCCACTACATACAAAACTACAATAATAAGTTCACACAACTGGAAGTTCCAAAAAAAATTTGGGGAAATTAACTATCAACCACTTAATTATTCTATGTTTAATCTGTTTATGTATTATTTATGAGGCATTAGAAACATTATCATCATCTTATCACTGTTAGCAATTGATGTAATTTTACAATATATTTTAAAACAATACACTGTATTCATGGTTTTTATTGTAAATGCAAATGCATGATGGGAAATTGATGGACAGTCCTGTAATATTATTGTAACTACACTGTAAAAGCATTATTTTACACCACTAAGCATTGTGGGATAGAATTAAAACTGGTACTTTCATATTCTTTTTAACATAAAAAGTCCAGTTTTATTTATGTAAAAATAAACTTTTTAAAAGGTATGATGTTTCTCAAACATTCTTTCAACTTAATTTTGATTTAAAAATTCAACATTCTAGAAACGTTGATTTGTAACATTCCAAGAACATAAAAAGGTCCAGTTTTCATATTAGTATAATGTTATTTTAAAGTTAGTAAAATGTTCCTGCAACATTCTCTCAGTCATTCAAACACCTGCTGTGATCAAGCAAGAAAGAAAGAGAAATAAGAACACAAACTACAACTTTCTTCAGCCACAGTCTTAGGTGAACTGAAGATACAAGACTTTAAATCTCTCAAGATCTGAATGAACAACTCCACAAACAGCATCACCAGCTTCACTTGTAGTAATACTAACCAGAATGATTTTATTTCTGCCATGCATCTACAGAAGTTCTTATTGAGAATTCACAGAGGATAAGATGTTGATGTCTTGCTGAAAATGTTTTTTTGAGATCACCATCATAGAGATCAGGGTTTGCTTCAGTTGTGCTCTAGACCCTCAACTTTTGCTGCAATACTTTTTTCTGCAGCAGTTGCAGTTGTTTTCAGAAAGCATTTCTGCATATATAAAGCAGATCAACAAGTCCGTTTTAATAACAACCAACTGACTGCACTAAAATGGTTTAAATGACCCAACTGATATAAAGATACATAATTTGAAACACTGTTGTGGTTCATACACTGATGTTTAACAGTGAATAAATATTGTTTTTGCTAATTTTTTGTTAAAAACATTGTTTTAGATTATTTATACACTCACAGACATCAACATTTGGCGTATTAAACACAACAATGGTGACATGTTTCATACCAGCATACAAAACATGTTCATGGCTCCCAGCATGCATTGCTGCAATTTTTCTGTGATTGTCACCACTGTTGAGGATTGTACAACAACAATACAAAATACAACATTTTATTGTATTAGTGCTACTGTAATCACAGCAACACTGCTGTATAAACACTGAATTTTATTGTATTAAATCAACAGTATATTTCTTGTATATTGTTTGCTGTAAATTCTCGGCAATTAGTTGCCAGGAGTTTCCTGTAAAAATACAATACCTTTTTAACAGTGTGTATATGTATATATATATGTTCATGTGTCCTTTCTGGAAAATGGTGTATATCGCTTGCACTAACAAAACTTTACACTCTGTATTCTGTCTCTAAGAATATTACAGAAAATACAGGATCTCTCTTTCTCTCTCCCACACACACACACATACACACATTTCCCCAGACTTCACTTAGTGAAAGCTTCCTTGTTTTAAACTTTAGCCTTTTCTCCTTTCCTCCGAGCGGCATTCACTCTCGTTTCTCTCTCTCTCCCACTTTCTCGACTCATTCGTCTCCCTCTCTGTCTGAAGTGCGGCGATGGACGAGCGAACCTTAAGCCTACCCCATGCTGTGCTGCCCTTCACCATAATAAAAAGCCATTACCTTGACCGCTGACATGCGCTGGGAGGAAAGGCTGGGCCTGATATTTATTGATGAAACTCTGAGCTCCCAATCTGCAGCACTGAGTGGATATCATACAGCTGTCAGAGCAGACAGGCCTCAGAACAGTGACAGCCCTCAACATGGCCCATCTATAATTTATGAACTACACTGAAAACAAGCACCAAACAACAGAGCGGCCCGCCGGGTCTGGGGATTAACTTCTAGAGCGCTAAAGAGCAGCGGATGTGTGTGTGTGTGTGTGTGTGTGGCGACATGGTTAAGGAGTAGTTTGATAAGGGGTGAATGGGTACAATAGTATTTGTTAAATATTCAAACTGGACTGATTCTCCCAAAGCCACCAGGGTGAATAATACTACAGCCGTATTTACAGATGAGGAAGGAAGACATGAGAGAGAACAAAGGCTTCTCCTGAACACTGTTGAGTTCTCTGGTCATCACCTGTAAGAGATTCATATATTCTTTTCATGCACACTCTTCTTGCTGATCTTACTTCATTATCTTAAAAAAAAAAAAAAAAATTAACAGTGAGACCATGACGAAGGACAACTGCACTGATAATTATTAATAGCATATTAGCATCAAATTACTGACAGACTTTGGCTGAATTCCAATTTGCATAATTTAGATCCTCTATTATCAGTTTGTTTATTTATAATACATAGAAAACACATTTATTATAAAGTTTCAAAGGATTTTAAATGTACTTCTTTATATGCTTTTTGGAATAATAACAGATAAAGCCCTTATGCTTTTACACTGTAAACCTGAAAATGTGCAGTTTTACACCAATTGTATTGCATCCATTTATTTATGTATTCATTCATTTAATTTTGCAACAATTTAAAGGAGTGGGAAGTAAACAAGTAAACAGTTGTTTTAGTATTAGTATTGAGACTATTATAGTTTTTTATATGTTTTGCATTGATCTCTATTTTTTTAGTTTTTCATTTAAAATTTTGTTTTAGTAATCCTATTTATTTATTTATTATTTTAACCAAATAATGAAATGATACCTTGATAACTATCTGAATATATTAAAAAAGGGTTCAAGCAATTATTATTATTTATTTTTTTGGGCCTAAACAACCCTGTCAAATACCATAAGTAATTACAAAGAAACAGCAAGTAACACATTTAATTAAATGTGAAATATTGAAGTGAAAAGACTGAAACAGTATCTTCTTGTAAAATAAAATAAAATAAAAAATAGATTAAAATGCTCCAATTATCTTTATTAATTACCTCAGAAAATCATTGTTTAGTGTAACCCAAAGGAACTGCCACCTGATTAAAACATTTATTATTATAATTAGCCCTGTTGGTTACATTTTATTTTAAGGTGTCCTTGTTACAGTGTAATTATACATTTAACTACTGAGTAATATCAATTAACTACATGCACTTACTATATGGTTAGGGTTACATTTATGCATTCAGCAGATGCTTTTTATCCAAAGTGACTTACAGTGCATTCAGGCTACACATTTAGGCGTGTTCCTTGGGAATTGAACCCACAACCTTTTGCACTACTTATACAATGCTCTACAATTGACCCACAGGAACACCATTCAATTTATGTTTAAACAAGCTATGACAGCCACTGTGTAAATGAACATATTTCAACAACGAACATAAATTTTATAAATTAGAAGTAAATTTTAAAACTGTATTATGTGCAATTTACACGTTTACGAGTTGAGTGTTGATTATTATATTTAAAAATAAATAGTGATTAAATTTAATTTGGGCTCTGTTGTTAATTGTAACCTTACAGTTACGTAAAATGGCTCCCCATAGTTTAGAGCATATGCGGAGGTAGATTTGTATTTATATAAAGAAAATTGTTATTATAATTTAATTTATTTAAAGAAATAGCAATTTCTTCCGTAAACCACTGTTTAAAAAAAAAAAAAAAAAAAAAATCCCCCTGCTGAATATACCGACATATCGAGGTACGTACCAAAATAAATAAATAAAAATAAATACATAATAATAAAAAAAAAAACAAAAAAAAAAACATTTGAATTAGGATTAGGATTAGGGTTTGGCTTAGGGTTACTTAATGTAAATATGCATCATTATTATAATAGTAAGTACATGTAGCATGTGTAATAAGGGCAATTTAAAATATAAAGAGTTACTGCCATGCAAAATATTTTGGTCTTGAATGAAAGTGGTTGGTTCAGATAAATTGACATCACACTGCACTGAAACTTGCATTAGCACGATTGCACTATCTATAAGCTGTCATGTATGCAGTCACTGGAATGAGCTGAATTTATGTTGGACACAGAATGAGCTGTGGGATGATGCTGTATTCTTAATGGAGGGCTGGGTGTGAATCTACAGTAATTAATGTAGAACAGATGTTATCTGCTTCTTCATGACAAATATGTCTGGCCAGGCCAATTACATGCAATTAATCTGTTACTGAGATGTTACAAATATTGTCATCGAGTAAAATCAGCACACCTCTTTTGCGCTTTTCAACATGTCTTTTGTTTTGGTGTAAAATATTTACATAATTATATAAAGAAATGGGCACATCTGGATGAATACTGTAAAACATCCTAGAAAAGTTACCTTATGCTTTGAATTTTTTTTTTTACTATTATTATTCTATTCTCTTCCAATTAAAAAATGAGCAAAATAAGAATTATACATTTGATATTTAGCATGAAATGCTAAATAAATATCAATTTATGTCACCATTGTAATACAATGCAGGCAGAACAGACTGCTTATAATGCACTGCAATAATAGTAATGATAAAATTGATCAAATAAAGTAATATATACTGTACATAGTGCATCCATACAGGCATACCAGAAGCTTATACAGACAACATGTATGCATTAATTCATTCATTCATTCTGCTCCATAAAAAAAGCATAATTGAATTACTGATTATTGAGCGTACAGTGAGTAAACATTTCTGAAATTAGTCGATATGCATATTTGAACAAATCCATAACGCTCAGGCTTCAAATTCCATTTCATCCTGCAGTATTCACTTATATCTTATGACAGCTCTTAAACAACTTTCAGATTGACAAAGTAAAGAAATGCTTCCTCTTTTAAATGCTGTTCTTCAGATCGGTGAAAGCCTTCTTATCTCTGGCTCTGAACATTTTGACATGTGTCTGATCAATACATGAGCCTGTGATTAAATTCAGCAATGTTTAGGGAAGCTTCATTCTCCGAGCCTCAGTGATCAAGAGGGGCCTTAGTCTGATGTTTGTAGACATTTGGAAAGCCGAGGATATAGAAGAGCGGAGGAGCCACCCCTGTTTTCAGTCACTCATTTTTTTTCCTTTTTCCGAGAAGCGTCTTATGTCGATAAATTATTCCAAGCTTCTCCAGAGTCATTAGGCGTTTATTTTGATCTTGCTTCATAATTCACAGACTGACGCACAATGTATTTTCTCAAAATGCGGGTAATTCGTTGATGCAGAGCGGAGTTATGATTCATTTATAGTGCTGTGACAGAATAATACGGACATGTCAAAATGCATTAAAACTGCTCAATGTCTCGCTTTTATTTTTAGATCCAATTGAGATTTTACTGATCTTGAAAAATATACAGTGTTCTGTGTTTACTTCACCTTTTGGAGACAATGTGTTATTGTCCCAATTAATTTGTTATTCCTGTCACCGCAGGCATGGTACGCGTCAAACCTGTCATCTCTCTCTGCTCCGCATCTCCAGGAAGAATGCCATTTAATTTCACAGTAACTCCTTCATAACAGGAGAGAGTTTTTACTGAGAGGCTCTTAAGCTAAGTAAACACTGATTTGATTGCTCATCAGAGTGATGTATGGTAAATCAAGGGTGTCTTTCCTCATCTCAGCTCAGAGATTGCATGTGCTTTAAAATGCCTTCAGTTAGAGATTCAGAGCGTGTGAAGACAGAGCGCTTGTTTTGACACTCATCATGAAGGCATAATCTGACCATTTAGCTCTCTCTGTGAAATGTGAATATTTGTTTTTATTTTGCTCATAGATGAGGGCCGAGTACACATGCTAAATAAAAAAGTGGCCGACTGACTGGTTCAAGCCAAATGATAATCTAAGAGGGTGTTCTGAGGCCGAATAACAGTCTATATATGAATTAAAAACAGTACCTTTTTTGATACAGTTGGATATATTAACACTTAAGTGCATTCTGATGACTGATCAAAGATAACATCATACAGTATCTACTACAGGCTTCATTCTGCAACCAGAAGTTTATTTTTTATACTTTCTCATTTCTCTGTTTAATTTAATCAGACACAAATATGAGCCATTCATATGTTGATTTACTTTGTCTGCTGTTTAGTCTAACATTTTATGATTTTTAAGTGTGGGACAAGACTCAAAAAGGTTTTAAAACCTATTTGAAAACAGTCACAACTCCACCACCCCTTTTTAGTTACTGTTTTTAAAGTTAAAAAAGTTTTTAAAGCACTGTCATTAAAGTTTTATCTAAAATATATTTTTTTATATTGTGGTCATTGTTGTGCTTCATAAAGTATGCTAGGCATGCATACCTAGTTATTATTTTTATTTTTAAAGTTTAAACAGTTTTTGTAAACAAAAAAGACAAATAAGGTTTAAGCACCAAGTTCCAATGGGAACACTAATCACCATAATGGTAACTATTTGCACTATTATCCAACAATGCACCCTAATTTCATTTATTTAACAGTAATTTGTTGTGTCCTGGAAAAAAAGGCATACCATGCATTGATTTCTCAGTAGCATTTTAATGTTTTGCAGTGCATAATTCAAAATATTATTGACGAAAATAAAAGCCTTATTTACTTAGATTCCTTTATTTTAGGGAGCAAGTTCTTTCTAAAGGCATAAGCAACAAAAATAGCATGTATGTGTTCAGGGAACTAGAGAGATAGAAAATGGAATGAACAAGAGAAAAGCTAAGAGAAGGAAAGGCAAGAAGGTCTTTTTTTCCCCACTGCTGCAGCCTACAAGGATTTTTTTTGTGTGCTGTTATGGTTCATCATTATTAAATGTCTCTTGTTAGATGGGAGAGACGCTTTATCAAAAACAGCCATTCATCAGGAGCTGGGGCAGACAGCTCTCATCTGACCTCTGCTGCAATAATACCGCATCAACTAGGCCAACTACCCAGTTTAGCGGCAGAGCAGAGAGCAGCGACCGGAGGGAAGATTAAGTGCACTGCTTCAGCTCCCCGCTCCCCTGGGCTCTTCTGCCTGATGTTGTATTGATTGCAAAAGTTTACCAGTAAGTATCACAAACAACAATAGCCAGGTCAACGTTCACTGAGGCCTGAATGGTTATTCCCTGATGGGAGGGGAGACGGCAGAGATCTCTGGGCTAAAGCTGAGCCATCAGCGGCTTGAGAGAGGAGCAGTTTGGGGATGGCCGTGCCGGACCACTCCTCCTGACATTTAGGAAAGCGATATGTCAAAGCAAAGAGGAGAGAAAGAGAGCAAAGAGAGAGAGGCTGCAAGATAATTATAAGCCTTTGCATTATAAAAGGCTCCATCGACAAACTGTCCTCCACATCGTCCATGCAGCGCACAGGCCTGTTAAGAGCTCTCAGTACCCCTCTATCCATCTAATTACTACCATATCTTTTTCTGCCTCTCGTATATAAAACATGCTATATGCTACATTCTGGAACGGTAGTCAATGCATAAAGTTCTGGACAGAAAATCAAAAGCTAGATTTTTACAATTTCTGAAGAAAACTTCCAAAACCTGCACTCGCGATGCACAAGCATTGCTATGCAGTTCATAATGTCTTCTGAGAGTTTTTTAGCACATTGCTATGAAGTTGCTAGGATGTTCTATGATATTCTGGCCTTTAGATATGCTTTGGGACCCATCTGATCATCTGTCAATTGAAGATTGTACGTTTAATCACAATAGAAAGAAATAGTACACCACTCCAATACATGCCACATAATTTAACATGTCAATTTATGGGCTGCAGATCCCTGAATATGAGTAATTTTGGTCACACTTTATATTACGTATCTTCAACTACAATATAGTAACTAAACAAAAAATATTGGTTACATTATTTAACGTTTTCTTGTTACAGCGTAATTACACATTTAAGTACTGAGTAGTACTAATTAATATCATGCATGTATTAGAGTTTGTCTTAGGGTAACTTGTATGTAATTATGCATAATTGTTATTATAATAGTAAGTACATGTAACATGTGTAACAATGACAGCTTAAAATAAAGTGTTACCCTATGTGTTTATCTTATATTAGCAGTACTTTCTTAGGCAAGTATTCATTAAGTACACAAAATTACACTTACTATCAAATAAAGCACGATCCAAAACACTTTAGAGTGCTATTAAGGTGGCTTATGGTGAATGTTAAGGGTGGGTTAAGAGAAGGGATAGAGACAGGAGTGTAATTATACATATAAATACGGAAAAAGTACAGATGCAGGTATACTATAATGCACTATATCAAATTATTAATACATAGTAGTTCAAGACACAGATAACATTTTATTTTAAGGTTTCCTTGTTATCCTATGTTACATACTTACTATTATAATAACAATAATTTATGCATAATTATATGCAAGTAACCATAAAACAAACCCTAATCATATAGGTAGTACAGTGTAAGTGTAACCCCACAATCAAATAGTAGCAGGCAGCACGAACATAAGCAGAAAAACACTGGCTATGCTCAACCTCTTCCACAGATCTGTTTGTGTTTGAGGGGCTTTAAGACATGCGGTCACTGCAAGCGGCATCCGAGCGAATCTGATCTGAGATCAGCTCGTCGGGGCTGGACTGACTGATGGCGACTCCTTGGCCTCTGCGCCAAGGCCACCTCGCAGCCTTTCATCACACCGCCTGCGCATGTCATCATCAAGAGACCGCTGCCTGCGCGTGTCATCATCAGGGGACTGCGGTGCGGCGCTGCGGCTGGCTCTGTGGGTGTAATCATGTGATTTGATGGTGTGACAGTGTAATGACACACAGAGCGGTGGAGTGGAGAGCGCCGCCCTGTGCTAGTCTGTCCCCCAATCTCTGCCTCTCTCGTTCTGGTCTCTGAGGTGAAATTGAGATTTATTGCTGAGAAGAGAGACACTCTTAATTTTGAATTTCTTCCATTTAATGAGCTGCATTAACACTACTAAGAAGTGCAGCCTGTTTAAATTGCCTCCCTTTAGTTTTTTTCCTCTTTTGTTTTAGATAATGTCAAACTTACATTTGACTGATAATCTGACATTAGGGATCATTAAGAGCATATTTCACCTAAAAATAGCGTAAATGTTCTGTCATTGTTGTTTAAAATCCTTTCTGACTTTTTTTTCTGGTGTAGAACATGAAAAAAAAAGATATTTTGAAGAATGTTTGGTTATACTTTATTTTAAGAAGTCCTTGTTACAGTATTATATTACTTGTTATAGATTATACATTTAAGTACTGAGTAATATCAATTAACTGCACGTACAGTACTTACTATACATTTAGGGTTAGAATGAGGGTTACTTTCATTGAATTATTCATAATGTAATGTTATTATAATAGTAAGTACATGTAACGTGTAACAAGGACACCTTTAAAATAAAGTGTTACCGAATGTTTCAACTATTTTTGTCCACAGTGTGAAAGTCAGGTGGGTCCAAACCAACATTGTTGTGGTGTTGGTTTCTTGTTTGGTGTTTAGTTGTGTCATTGGGTCTGTAGATGAGTGGTGTATTGAGTGATAAGATGAGTTGCTTGTTCATTAGCTTTGCTAGTTCATCACTTTCTGTGATGTTAATATTTTTGTTGTGTAGTTGGGTCTGAAGCATGTTTCTTTGGTTTTTAGCCATATAGTTGGGTTAAGATGTGAGTTAGTTGGGTCTGTAATTGAGTTGCTTGGTCTTTGTTTGGATAGTTGGAGATCAGCTTTATTTATTTTTTTGGTCTGTAGCTGTGTTGTTGTATAACCGTAGATTCGCTTTTTTGGTCCATAATGGTGTAGTTTGGACTGCAGCCATGTCGTTGTTTAACTATAGATTAATATTATTTATTTTCTATAATGGTGTAGTTTGGTCTGTTGCCGTGTTGTTATTTATTTATTTTTAGTCTGCAGCTGTGTCGTTGCTTAATTTTGAGGTGAGGTTTGGTCTGTAGATTACTTTTTAAGATTTTAGAGGTTTTGGTATGTAAATTACTTTTTGGGGTTTTTAGAGGTGTTGTTTGGTCTGTAGATTACTTTTTTGGATTTTAAAGGTGAGGTTTGGTCTGTAGATTAGGCTTTTTTGGTTTTTAGAGGTGTAGTTGGGTCTGTAGATTAGTTTTTTTGATGTTTTTAGAGATGGAGTTTGGTCTGTAGATTACTTTTTGGGGTTTTTAGAGGTGTAGTTTGGTCTGTAGATTGCTTTTTTGGATTTAAGAGGTGAGGTTTGGTCTGTAGATTAGGCTTTTTGGGGGGTTTTAGAGGTGTCGTTAGGTCTGTAGATTACTTTTTGTTTTTTTTAGAGGTGTCGTTTGGTCTGTAGATTAGTTTTTTGGATTTTAGAGGTGTAGTTTGGTCTGTAGATTAGTTTTACTGTTTTTTAGAGGTGTAGTTTGGTCTATAGATTAGTTTAATTTTTTTTATAGGTTTAGTTTGGTCTGTAGATTCATTTTACTGTTTTTAGAGGCGTTGCTTGGTCTGTATATCAGTTTTACTGTTTTTAGAGGTGTAGTTTGGTCTGTAGATCAGTTTTACTGTTTTTAGAGGTGTCGTTTGGTCTGTAGATCAGTTTTACTGTTTTTTAGAGGTGTAGTTTGGTCTGTAGATCAGTTTTACTGTTTTTAGAGGTGTCGTTTGGTCTGTAGATCCGTTTTACTGTTTTTAGAGGTGTCGTTTGGTCTGTAGATTAGTTTTTTTTTTAGAGGTGCAGTTTGGTCTGCAGATTAGTTTTTTTTTTTTAGAGGTGTAGTTATGAATTATGAATTATTCTTGAAATGACCAATATTTTTAAAGGGACACGTTTACATTAAAACCACACATTTTAATATTATATGTTACATATATATATATATATATATATATACTGTTACACTGTTACAATTACAGAACTGAGTGATCCCTTATTTGACTTTTTTAAGTGAAAAGTCATTAACAGTAAATAATTACATAATAATGCATCAGACCCAACACTGGTCGTGGTGTAGATCGGTCTCTTATTTAACTGTAGATTATCTTAAGTGCTGTAGTTTGTTCTGTAAAGGGGTTGTTTAATCTTTAGCTGAGGTGTTGATTGTAGCTGGCCCACACATCAAGCAGTTAAGGGCCTGAGGCACCACTGGAATTAATTACATACAAAAGCATTTCTGTTCGCAATTCACACACCAGATTTATCACTGGCCCTTTAATGTGCCTCATCTGAGTCCATCCAAACTAGCTGACTGCCCGGGGGCAAATAGCTCATGTCCTTCCAAGCCTGTGTGAGTATGTGTGTTTGTGTGTGTGTGTGTGTGTAGTATGAAAAGTTGGGGACCCACACATGCTGGAGGCTAGCCCACATCCAGGGTGAGGGGTGGAGAAGGCTAACAATGCCCCCAGCAAATTCAACATCTAAGCCAGGGGCTACCCCTTACACACACACACACAACTCCCGCTGGGACAGGGGCTCAGATCCAGTCCTGACTCTGGTAATTGTGTCATTTTGATGATGCTAATTCTTCTAGGCTTGGATAGGGTGTCAGTAACTATTTGCTGAATCTGGAATTATATCTTTACTGAAGAAGAACAGATTCTCTGCGCTAGAAATTAGACTTAAATGATCTTTTTTATCTTTTTCTTTTCTTTTCTTTTCTTTTCTTTTCTTTTCTTTTCTTGTATTTTCTTTTCTTTTCTTTCTTTCTTTCTTTCTTTTTCTTTTTTTTAGCTTACAAGTAAATAAATATACAATTAAATCTAAATATTACAAACACAAAAAGCTTCTACCTTTTTGTAATGTTAATGCGTTCTAAGGAAAAAATGTTTTATATTTATATTTTTGTTATATATTTATTCATATTTGCATTTCATTAATATTTAATTATATTCCTTTGTATTTTAACATTAGTATAAATATAATTATGTAATATTACATACTAAATTATATAGATTGTAGAAGAATATTTGTAAAATGAAATGATACTTTTATTTATCAAAGATCTCTTTGTTGAGTGACGTCATCAAAAAAATTATTAAATGCTAATTTTTTTTTTAATTTTTCATGATTTAATTAACATTAAGAAGCATGGGATGATTAAAAAAAACAGACTATTTGCATATTAGATGATGCTGAGAATTCGGCTTTGCATCACAGCAATAAATTACATTTTAAAACATATTCAAATAGAAAACAGTCCTTTTAAATTGTAATACTATTTTACACTTTTACAGTTTTTACTCTATTTTTGATCCAAATTAATGAAGGTAGAAGAGACTTAAACAAACGCAAAAACCTTAAGATATCTTTCCAACCCCAAACTTTCAAGAATAGTGCAAATCTGTATATCGTTTCATACATACATGAATAAAATCATCTGTACAGTCATCTGTGTCAGAGATGACAATCCATAGGCAAACTAACAGTCGTAAAATCAGTTTGTTAAAAATACTTTACTTGGAAATATAGATTATCAAATGGGCACTGATACTGGAAATTCCTCCAATTAATCACAAGCTGCTACTGAAGAGTTGCTTTCAAACGTTTCTTCTAACAGCTGATAAAAATTGTAGAAAGCAGCACCAAAGGACACAATCAAACCCACAATCAGCGCTCACGGGGACTGGCCTTTTCTCACGCGATTGTCATGTAAGCACGGTTGTAAGTAATAATGTGGCCTTTAATGATGGAATGATAGACCTGCCAAACAGTAGCTGTCCTCCCATACACACACACACACACACACACACCAGCAGGGACACATTAGCATATGCTCAATTCTCAGCTGCCTTTAACATAATCCATATTTGCTGGGTAAAGTCCAACAGTGAGCCCACTCCTGTGGGTGGGTGCTGCTATGACAGTCTTCAAAGGCGGCTCTGCCCGCAGAATAACGCATGCTTGACCAGCTAAGCAATTCAGAAATGCAAATGGCAGGGCAGTCTCCTCTCTGCCTTCAGCTCTCAGGGACAAATCCCTTTTGGCGAGACATCTATCTGACTGCCTGACTTAGTATTCCTCAACACCAGTGCAGAGTGCATGTGATCTTTATTCTAAATGCTGCGAGAGAGGGATAGATAGATAGATAGATAGATAGATGGAGAGAGAGATGAAGAGAAAGGGAGACTCCTGTCAGCTCTGTGTGAATGTGCTCAGATTCTGGGGCATGTCAGCGCATACATCACATTTAAAAGAAACCCATTTCAGATTCACCTTATACAGTCACACAAACTGTCAGAAAGCTTAGAAAAAAATCATCTTTGTATGGTAACAGTCAGACACACCAGATTTATGTTGCTTTGCTAAATATTTGATTATGATGTGATGTATATTCAAATTTCAATGGCTAGATTTATTATTATTATTTTTTATGTTTATACTTTCCAGTATAATTTTCCACCTTCTTGTTATGGTTAACTTGTCTTTTGTTGTTGTTGTTGTTGTGTGAAATCTTTTCAGATTTTTATACAAATGTAAAAATGACTTTTATTAAGATTTCAAGATAAACATTCACTGGATTGAAGCAACTTAGCTTTACTTGATTATCCATACATCATTAAAACAACATGTTAAGATCAAAATGAAATATGAAAAATCAGGCTTTTGAAGATATTTTATTTATTCATCTCTCAATCATCACTGTATTGCATTGCATTAAATTTGTTCACCCCCCCCCCCCCCGCCTCCATCAAAAATACAGATATTTGATCATAAAAATAAGCATTTAAATATTATCTTTAGTGCTGTCAAACAATTAATCTAATCCACTATAAACGTTTTTTGTTTACATAATATATGTGTGTGTATGTACTGTGTTTATTTATTATGTACTTATAAATACACACACATTCATGTATATATTTAATAAAAATTTTTATATATTAAATATATTTATATACAATATAAAATATAAGAATATAAATATATACATGTATGAACATGTTTATATTTTCTAAATATATAATGTATGCGTGTGTACTTATATATACATAATAAATACACACAGTACATACATATATTATGAAAACAAAAAATATTATTTTGGATTGTGATTATTCATTTTATAGCACTAATCATCTTACAAATTTTTGGGGAGATATAGCATGAAAGCTGATTTATATTATTTAAACAATTTTATGCAAATATTCTTATTATAAAAATCTTATACTGCAAGCTGTCAGAATCATATCATACTTTATAGCCATATTGCATATTTGGCTAATTTTGGGTTTATAAATATCTGAGGTGATTTTATTGTCTTTTATTATTTAGTATGAGCATTATATTCCTCTATATATCATACTATATGAGCCATAAAAGCCCTAATAAAACATGATACAAAATATGAAACGCATAAGAAAACCATTTTCTCTAAAACTTCAATAAACGGTTCCATCTCATTTTGTCTTCTGACTATTATTTTATAAACTTTTTACGAAGCAAAACATATATACATTTCAGTGAATTCTCACAATTGTTTTTTTTCACTTCACTTTATATTCTTATTATACTTTCAATATTTGATTGGGACATGACATACATCCCCATATTTGTGATTTCTGCACATCAGTTGTTCAGACTAAAGCCCTATAAGTGAATTTCTATTATTTTATGTGTTATAGAGCTTCAAAGAGCAGGATCGGGGCACGGGAGAGGTATTATATTTACTGCCTTTACCTGAGGGCTGTGTGTAATAAAACTTTAACGGGTCCATAAAGCTGTTCTTGGAGCAGATCCTAATCAGCTCTTTGAGCCTTTGAGCAGACAGGCATTTATATTCCCAACATGCTCTTTCACGTCTCGTTCTCTGTGTACAGAGAGGAGTGAGATATCTGCAAGACGTTTACACAGTGCACTGCTTTACAAACCAGACGGATACTGTGTGGGCAGAAAGGCTTAAATGCTCATAATGATCAATTACGGAAACACATCATCCATCTTAAACATAAAGATTACTGAGTCCTTAAGTGCTAAAAAGTGTGATCGTGTCATGTGTTGACAAGCATGTGGGCTTGAATCTAACCTAGACACTTGTAAGAAACCTCTATAATGCCTTACTGATCTGCTACATCCTGTGAGGATGAAGATGAAGCCATGAAACACTTACATGCTTGCAATCACTTATGTCCAATTTAACACAGAACCTGATTCACTACAGTGCTCCCAGTTACAATGAAAATAACACACACACAAAAGTACATTTGTGAATGTATTGAGACATAAAATAGGAAACAAACAAATAAATAGATTTTTTTAAGTGAGTAAAAATTAATTTTGATAAAATTAATAAATGTCACTTCTTTGCATGTTAGCTAAACGTTTACCTTAAGATTTAATATTGAAAACTTATAAAAAAATTATGATTTTACAAGAATCACATTTAATTTAATTTAATTTAATTTAATTTAATTTAATTTAATTTAATTTAATTTAATTTAATTTAATTTAATTTAATTTAATTTCTTATATTTTTTGTAATTGTTACCAAAATAATGAGCCACAATTTGAGCCAACAAAGTGCTTATTTTGGTAAGTCTGGCAAACGTTTTTGGTAGCACACAGTTTTACATTTAGTGCCATAAAGCAATACTTTATTTCATTCACTTACAATCTTACCTGACCGCTAAATGAAACTTAAAAAGGTATTAGCTATCAATGGATGTCCAATGGTGAAAAAAAGATGCACTTAATTGTATAGAATTGTGCACTTGTAGTGTACACTAAAAAAAAAAAAAAAAACAATAAGTAGAATAGCAATAGCAATGGAATAAAAGGCCACTTAAAGGGATAGTTCACACAAAAATGAAAATTGTGTCATCATTTACTAACCCTCCAAACCTGTATGAGTTGCTTTCTTATGTTGAACATAAAATAAGGAAGTCTGCTGGACATCAAACAGTTGGTGGTTGCCATTGACTTCCATAGTATTTTTTTCCTACTATAGAAGTCAATGGCAACCACCAACTGTTTGATTACCAGTAATCTTCAAAATATCTTATTTTATGATCAACATAAGAAAGTAACTCATACAGGTTTGGATCATTTTTGGGTGAACTTTCCCTTTAAGTGGCCTTAAGTGCGCTTAAACAGCATATTCTTTCATTGCTTTGTTTCTCTTAGAAAAAGTGCACTTTGTAATAATGTCAAAAAGGTTTGCTTTAAAGTACATTTTATATCATTATATTTTCATCTTTGGTCCCACTTTATATTAAGTGGCCTGACCTCACTGTACTCACATCAAAAAATAAGTACATTGTACTCATTGTGTTCATATTGTATTGGGAAACACTTCTGCTGTTATTGAGAAGGGATACAGGTGAGGTTAGGGACAGGTTTGGTGTGACTGGTTGGTTAAAGGATGGTTTAAGGTGTAAGGGATGGGTCAACAGTGTAATAATAAATGTTATTACTGAAATAATAATAAATGCAATTTTTATGCATGTATTTTTTTAAAATATAAGTGCAATATAAAAGCACATATGTACACAATAAGTGCATTATATCAAATTATTATTTAAATGTAAGTACACAGTGGTTAAGGACACTTAATATAAAGTGGGACTTAATCATATACTTTTTCTAAGTTTGTACCAGTGTTAGAGATGTGAGAGTAAAATTGTGAATATCAAACATCAAAGTACTTTAAAATGTAACTGAACTCGAGTTTGCAAATGGAGGGAAAAGTAGAAACTCTGGTATTGCACTCTAAATCTAATATCGATTGCCTTCGCCGCGGGACGCAGCACATTCGGTGTGAATACATTAAAAGTAACTGCTCGCATAGTGAATAAAAAGCACATATATTTGAGCCACAAAGACAGACGGTCAAATAAATCAAAGATCCGGGCGTTCGTGAGACATGTCAGTTGTCAAGTCAGAGTGAAGGAGTTTCGTTAGAGACGGACTCGAGCGGCACCTGTTTTAATAGGCATGAAAACAAACATCCAAACAGTGCTAAACGCCTACATGGCTCCGAGTCCGTACACACTGCAAAGTTGAAGTTCCTGCTGTTGACCACTCTCTGTATTTCACCTGCTGAGCAATTACCTGGTGGGAACTATCAACACTAGTATTCACACACCCAAAACCTGCACACACACACACTTTCTGCCTGCTTATTTGAGTGGTGTATTGTTGAAGGTATGAGCGGACCCCTGTGTGCAGCCCCTGCCTGCGCTCGCTGCCCTCAGAGACAGGGAGAGGGGTGTCAGCACACACGTGACCCTCTCTCTCTCACACACACACACACACCTCCGCATGTCATCAGGCGTCTGAATTGCATGGGCTGTGCTGGAGCTGCAGGGGTCACTCAGGAGTCCTGCGAGGGCCGCAGACATGTGTGTGAGTGTGTAACGCATGGACGCTCACAGCCTGAACACAGCAAGTAATGACTCCACTGCCAGCCCAATAAAGAGAGACACAGAGTCTCTGTTTCTGCTTAAACACACACAGTGATGAGGGAGGACTTGCCTTTGTTCACGTACACCGTTGGCACTACACACACAAAGGAGGTTTAGCATAGACTGCCTTCAGAATGTGTTAAAATACTTTAATGTTTATGTGCAGAGACAACTATAAATAAGCTATTAGTAGGTTCATTTCCTCAGAAGTTTAGAATGAGACTATCTGTTTGTCCTGACAATGGTAACAACTGTACTTGCAGATAATATAATACTAATGAAAAACAGCCATTTGTACCTACAGACAGATACTTTCATGACTATTAAAACACTTCCTTAACACACTTAAGTACACTTTTTTTTTTTAAATGTGCATGTCATAATAATGTCAGATCAAGTTCAAATTCTTATGTTTTAATAATCTCTTCTTGTGCTTTAAACAAGTACGCTTTCATGTGTCGGCTAACACACTAAAGCACATATAAAGTATTTGATTATGATTTAAACTGTAGCAGTTCACTCAATATCACATTTAAAGTTAATGCATTTAAAAAAATGTAATTATATTTAGACTTTATTTGAAGGTGTCTGTGTTGCAGTGTATTTATACATAAAGTACTGAGTAATATTAACTAACTACATGTACTCACAATATGGGTAGAGTTAGGTTTAGGGTTTGTCTTAGGGTTACTTGCATGTAATTACAGTATGCATAATTTATTGTTATTATAATAGTAAGTACATGTAACATAACCTTAAAATAAAGTGCTACATAAAAACAGAAGTTAAATATGAATATGCACTTACATAATTGAGTCAAAACAAGCACTCTAAAGTTTATCTAATTGCATTTAATAGAAAAATTATTAATTATTTGCAGTTAAGGGTCCAAGAACATTACATTCAGTCCTTAAGTATATCCTTTTAAAGTATTATTTCCATCATAAGTACTTTCTGTTTTAAAAGTATGCTAAAATCTTTTTCACAAGAGTTGAGCTAAAGAAAAAGAAAAATGGTCAGATTCTGTTGGTAATTTTGAATATTGAAATATTAGTTTCAAACGGTTTTGGGGATTTTGTATTTGACCCGATCCAGCAGACTGTATTTGTATTTCTCTCGCTCTTAAACAATAGTTTTGTGCCTCTAAGCTTAAACTTATGCTTAGAGGCAGTAAACTTACGTGATTTAAAAGGACTTTGGACAGTTTAAGAAGCATTATTTCTCTGATTACTAGATTTTGAGTCGTGTGTCTGGAACCATTTTTTAACACAAGGAGATGACAACTTTTAAAATCCAGGTACATGAAGCATGCACGGTAAGTTATAGCAAAAACAGAAAAGAAAGTGCTAAGAAAGTAATAAGACAATCAATGGTTGAGCATAAATATTGTATGTGTTTAATGCAAATTTGTATTAAAGAGCTTTACAAAAGCTTCAGTTTCAAAACTGAATTATGACTTAAATCGAGCCTTTTAGACTATGATCCGTCATGTGACGGAGTGGTTTGCTTTAAAATGCTCAAATACATGAATATTAAAAGTGTTGGTGTAGCTACTGCATTTTAGTTGGAGACCGACTTTACTATTATTGTTCTTAAAAAACCTAATAGACATTGTCCCACACCATCACGATCACTACATGTGAGGAACATTTTTATAATCAAATATATTGTGTAAATTAGCAGTGTGAATGGACCTTTCTCCATTGATATACATGTATGTACTCCTGGTGTGAACAGACCTTTACACCACTTCCATTATGATCCACAAAGCTATTATTGACCATGCAAAAAATAAGATTAGAATTAAAAAATGTACATACATAAAAGAATGAACAAAATGTTAATAAGAAGTGAGTTGTTTGCAGTGTAGCACTGTGTTTGACCTGAGGTCGAGCTAGTGTTGTTGTGCCGTGTCACTCTCTCTGTGTGGACGGGTTTTCCATTGACTCCTCCATATGTCGATGGGCTGGATCTGGAAGAGGCTCTTTGTTTGGGAATTGATATTCACTCACTCTCTCATTCCTTTGGGACGAGCCGCTGGCCTGCAGAAGCTCCCACTATCACTCTATCTGCTCCATCACTTCTTCTGGGCCTCCATCTTTGTGTCTTCACTCTTTTGTACCCTTCACATTCTCTTCACTTCCTTTGTTTTCTTCTCTAAATCCCTCTTTCCCGCACTGTCATGTTCTCGCTTTTTCATTTTATTTTTCTCTCTCAGTTTATATTTATTGTTTTTTCTTTTCTCCCCCTCCTTCTTTCTTCCTCTCCAGCTGTCCCCATCCCCCTCTCTTCTCCTCTTCCTGTCCAAAGCCCAGTGAAACACCCCACACCTGTACAACACACACACACAGACACACACAGACACACACACACACACACACACACACACACACACACACACACACATGCCCTCTAACAGCACCTTCCCTGTCTCACTGTGTCGGTCTCTCTCTCTCTCTCACACACACCCACACACACACACACACCATCAGTGCCCACAAGAGTCTCTTGCTGTTTAACATTAGTTTTATGCCTCTAAGCATGAGACTTATTGACACTGTGTTCAGCGCTGGACAGGGAGGTGTAAGTGTGTGTGTGTGTGTGTGTGTGTGTGTGGGTGGGTGGGTGTAAAAGTGCAGATATTTATAATGGCCACAAACTTGAATACTGTACATACTAGGGGAAAATATTAAATTGTAATTTAATTTGTAATTAATTATATATTTAATTAAATATGAATATGTAAATGTCAGTCTGAATGTATAAGTATCTATAATTTCTTATTCAGTAAATTTGGTCCTACTTTATATTAGCTGGCCTTGACTGCTATATACCTACATCAAAAAATAAGTACAGCGTAGTTATTGTCTTCATATTATATTACATTACACATATTCTGCTGCTACTGAGGTGGGATAGAGGTGAGGTTGGTAGTATGGGTATTTAAGGGTGGGTTAAGGTGTAAGGGATAGGTCAACAGTTTAATTATAAATGTAATTACAGAAATTAATTACAGATGTAATTACATGCAATAAATAACATACTATAATAAAATAATATTATATATACATACATAAATTGTATATATAAAATGTTATTTCTTATTACAAATAAATATTTTACCATATACATAATAAGGCATTTATGTTATATTTTATATTATAATTATATTATATTATATTATATTATATTATATTATATTATATTATATTATATTATATTATATTATATTATATTATATTATATTATATTATATTATATTATATTATATTAACAACTCAGTGTTCGGTTTCTGAATTTCTGCTTTAGGTCTTTTATTTATTTACAAGGTTTTAAAAATATAATATAATATAATATAATATAATATAATATAATATAATATAATATAATATAATATAATATAATATAATATAATATAATATAATATTTCACCTTAGTTCCTGTATCTAACTAACACCAGCTAAAACACTGATGGACAATCTGATCATCGATCAGGCATTTATCAATCAAATAACTCCATGACTAAACGCCTGGGGTGGAGAGAGTTCAAACTGTGAAGTGGCCACTGGATTTGAAACAGTTAACAGCCTTTATTGGCGTGTAAACAAAGGCTGGGGAGAAACGTCCATCTCTTTCACCCTCCTAAACCTGCACAACATCAGATGAATCTTTCCCCATTAAGATGACAACACAATTTGAGCTGAAGCTGAGTGTAAATAAAAGAGTGAGGGGAGATGATACATCAGAAGGAGACTAGCACACCTCCATTACACCAACACATTTATTTCCATCCATCCAGAGAGAGAGAGAGAGAGAGAGAGAGAGAGAGAGAGAGAAAGAGCAAAGCAATGGACACCAGCCAGGTTGTGGAGAGGAACCCATATCTAAATGCAATGAAGAAAATGAGCATTTTGGGACATTAACTTTCATCAATGCAGTCATTCCAAACACACACACACACACACTCAGACCACGGAGTGTGTGCTCATAAAGACCTGGCAGTAACATACAAGCAGTCGTTAAGCACATAACAGTAGTTTTGTCACCATTAACCAGTGCTGAAAAAGCAATAGCAAAGCCCCATCTGTCGTGTGTGTGTGTGTGGGTTTTGTGTGCGATGTGTGCACTGTCAAAACAAAAGGCCAACCTTGGATCACATTCTTAAAAGTCATTTTTGTAGGGAGAATCACAGCCATAACAGCATTCTGCTGCTGTTTCTGAGTGTTTAAAAGCTCTGAAGACAACATTACTTTGTGTGTGTGTGTGTGTGTGTGTGTGTGTGTGTATTGACTGAGCTGTAATTGATCTGATAGTTCTCTGTGATAACTGACTCTTATCCGTGATTACAGATGGCAGCTTTGTGACCTGATCTCAACCATTTTATGTTTTGTATATGATATGTTATAATACAGTACATGTCTTTACAAGACTGTTATCTAATGCTATTATGCCTATGCATTATCATTCAAAATCTTTACTTATTTTTTAAGAAATGAATACCTTAATTCAGCACAGATGCATTGAACTGATAAAAAGTTAGACACATTATTAATGTAACAAAATATATTTCAATTTCAAACGTATAATGCTTTTAAATTCTCTACTTATGAAAGAAAGAAATAAATCACCAAAATAAGTAACATTTATCATCAGTGAAGGATCATGTGACAGTGAAGGCTGGAGTAATTTTCTGAAAATTCAGCTTTGCATCAAAAAAATAATAATAATAAAAAAAATTAAATTGCTATTTTATTGAATTTTTGTTCAAATGAATACAGCCTAGGTAGGTATAACAGAACTCTTTTCTAAAAACCTCATTTACCCCAAACTTCTGAATGGTAGTTTATTGGCTAAAATATATAACATAATATCTGAATCTATAAATGACTGTTATAAAATATTATTGTCCCTAGGTTATAATGCACTATTATCCCTTACAGTATGATATAAGACTCATCAATAGGCTGTTATTAGGCCACAGTCTTGAAACTGCAGTGATATTGTTCTATATGTAGGATGTAAATATGTCCTTTAATGAGACATTGTATACATAGAAAATCATGCATCCACCAACATCAAACAACAAAATTCAAAAATCAGCATCATGATGAACTACGATCACTTCTTCATCTCAGAGAGTGTGTGTGTGTGTGTTAAACCTGGTGCACTGCGAGCGAGGAGTGTGTGCTGATGGTGTCTGACCCTGGCTGATAGGTCCCCTTGATTTGCTTTAGACAGATGCAACTCATTGTAGCTTAATAAATGGGATGACCCAGGGGAGTGTTGCTAAGCGTCTCTATTAACTCTCAAACATGTCAGGCAATATAAAAACCTCCTGACCCCTGCAAAGGTCAACTGTGACACGCATGTTTACTCAGAGAAACAAGACCAGCTTGGACAGGCCTGTTTTATGGGTCTGCTTTAAAAGAGAGAAAAAAATGAAAGAGAATAAGACAGAAAAAGGGGGAAGAGTCAAGGTTTTGCCTCAAAATCCTTGAAATGAAGCCAGACGCTATCAAAAACACTAACTAACAAGTGCAACTAGCAAAGAACAGTCTCTTTATTAAATATTTACCTGAAGCAATGAATTGAATTATCTATTTCCGTCTTCTGCATAGCAAATATTGGGTTAAAAAAAAAACTGTAGCATTATAGTTTTTGAAAAGTACTACAGCAATACCACGCTATATTTTAAGGTATTTTAAAGTACCACTTAAAACTATGATACACAACAATATCTATCCTTAGCTTATGCATACCATGGTATATAATATAAAATGTACATGGTATGGATATGGATTACTACAGATCATTATTAGGTTTTGATGCTACATAGTACAATCAATAATTATTTTGGTAAATAAACAAACAGAAAATAAATAAATAAATTAAAATGAAGAAAAAATGAAATTATTTAAACCATGTTTAGGTCATTAATAATATAAGCTAATTTGGGTGATGCTGACCATGTGATATGAACAATTATAATAATTTCTGTTAAATATATTAAAAAAGATCTTTTGTTTTTCTTTTTTTCTTTTCTTTCTTGCAACACTCCAAAAATGTATCCATACTTGAAATTCACTACCATTTGCATGACCATATATGGCTTTCCTGCTGTAGTAAACTCGCTCAGTAGCTCACCTGGTACAGCACTACACTCGTTATTCAAAGCGAGAAGGAAACAGATAAACAGAGCTCAAGTCTTGTAGAAGCATGTTTAAATAAGACGGATGCTTCACCAAATACAAATACAGTTTTTGGTCACATTTGGGTTATGTTTAGTTTATGGTCATAGTGTAGGTGGCACATTGAACATTAATCTTGAAGCACCAGTCACAGGATATGTTTTTAAAAACTGATGTGATACGAAAACAACCAATGTAATAAAACATGTCTAGAGCACAACTCTCTGGACAATAATTATGAATGTGTGGCGAAACGTTGCAGAAATGTCGCCAACGGCATGTTTTTTTTTTTTCAATGAGCCTTACCATCTGATCTGGTGAAGCCCTCGTCTGCAGGTGAGTCATACACACTTTCTGATCTCAGATCAGCTGGAATCAGCAGATCCGCACACACTGCAGTCACAACATTAACCGGCATTAATGAACTGTTTGCTTATGCAGTAATAATTAACTTCCATTACATTACTTTGTGTGATTACTTTCTTAATTGCCTGAATTATGCATCAATTTAATATCTAATAAGCAGTCTCAGACATTAGACAGTGTTCAGAAACAAATTGCAGACTCCTTCCGTGGTTTAATTAAAGACAGCGCCATAAATGAGAGCGTGTAGGATGGATGTCTCCCAGTGATTTCCTGCGAGCTTAAATATGCAATTTATTATAAACACACATAAAACTCAAGTCTCGCCTCAGGAAGGCAAACCACAAGATGCCAATTACAGCATGTAAGCAGCCCCACCACTGCTTTTTACAATTCAGATTAATACATGTATTCAGGGAAATTCAATTTTGCATTATGCAAATGCCCTTGCATGTCATTTTTAAGTTGGTAAGTTTCATGTCTTTAATGGTGGCGAATAAACAGGAATCCCTCCCAAATGGCATGATCTGATTCGAAGGAGGGGGACGCTGCTGATATCCCAAACACACACACAGAGTACACAGCAGTATGATAAAGACGCCACTGAACGCAAAAGCGAGTAGAAAAATGAGTAAATTATTGATTAGCCGCTGTCTTCATTGTTAAATAACATTTCTTGTCAAACACTCGGTGACCTTGCGTTGTCTCTGCTGTGTGTGACGTTAATTATAGCCTCGGTATCAGCCTCATCTTTCTCAATTAGGCCATGCGCGGTAAACAGACAGACTGATCTCATCTTCAGCACTTTACAGAGTGTCTTAAACCGAAGCTTATTAAGAGTCCTCCACTCCAAACACAAAATCGTTACCTGCATTGACACACACCCCTCTGCTGTGTCTTAATTTCACCCTCCGCTCAAAAAGTGATACATTTACATTATCAGGGAAATCAATACAATCAAGCAACATCTCGATGGGAAAAATTGGGGTCTAAAGTCGTGCCATGTGTGAAGGAAGGCTGTTGTAACACTACTGTTCCTTCATAAGACTTGTATAATACAAGACTTTATTGTTTATGAGACTGTCTGTAACAATAGAGTACTGTCCCTTGTGCAAAAAAAAGTGCGCTTAATTTCATTAAATTTGCACTTTTAGTTTACTTTAAATCTTAGAAGTATATGAAAAATACTGTACTTGAAGATTATATAATATTAATGAAATGAAAGACACTTTTCTCAACTTAAGTACACTTTAAAAAAAGCACTTTAAAATTATTTTAAAGCAAATGTTTAAAGTAAATGTTTTACTAATATTCTGCCTTGCCAAGTACTTTGCTATAATTTTTTAGTTTATATATTTTAAACTGGATTAAGTTGCAATTTAATCATAACAAATGTGTGATTACAACATTTTAACATAAATGAAATAGATTTTAGTTCACCATAAATGCTTGTCAGTACATTCGGCTGTACATTTTTACTATATTTCAAAGATAATACAAATAATCAAAGATGCACTGAAGTCGTTCTCCTAAATTTCAGCAAACTGCATTTCATATAATTTTAAATTGTAATACATTTTCATTTAATTGTAATTAGCATGCAATTAAGTGTCTATAACAACATTACGTTCAGTTTACATACTACTAAAGTATATTATTTACACAATAAGTACTCTTTTTAAATGTATGCTAAAGTGTATTTTCATTTAATGGTTTATACTGTAAAATAACATAACTAAAACTGTGATTATCTCTTCATCAGACAGTCACAACCTTTTATCCCTTTATAAGTATATTATAATACACTGTACCTTAACAAGACTGTTATAAAATGCTGCTAACCCCTAATAAAACTGATATAAAAAACTGTATTTTTGGACAGAATGATATTCTCTGTTAGACTCTTAAAATACATTACATTCCTTCATACAACTGATGTCGTCCCTTCATAAATGTTATTGTTATGATAATAATTTCATCCTTTCATTTCTGTTTTCTCTTCGGATACATTTTGCTGCATCAAAAAGTAATGCACTAAAATAAACAGGGGATTCAGTATAATCAAGAAGCATCTCAACAGAGAAACGGTGGTGCAAGCACTGCTCTGTTTTTAAGGTGAGCATGGAGATGAAGTGAGGGGTTTTTATGAATGCAGGGTAAGCCAGCGCTGTTCACAGGACTGAAAATGGCAGCGATCCCAGCAACTGTGCTAAAGTCATGCATGTGCGCCGAAGGGTTGTTAGTTCTGCTATTTTAAACATGTTGCGGGGTGAGGTGGGTGATGCCAACCTAGACACAAAATGATGGCAGCAAGCAGACGCTTCACAGATCTCATCATAGCTTCTGCCGGCTGGTATTTACATCTGAGCACCACGTCATGTCAGCTACCTCGAAAAGCCTCTGCAAATGCTAAAGCCTCTCTCTCTCTCTCTCTCTTAAACAGACAGGGGTACCATTATTTCTCTGCTTCAGTACACTTAGGTGAAGCTTCAGACTCCAGTCTCTCTCTCTGTCTCTCACACACACACACACACACACACACACACTTCTCAAAATCAAAGACAGGTCTGTTATTAAGCATGCTTGCACCCTGTGCGGGGAAGCTGACACCAAACAAGCCGTTCCTCACAAACTCTACATGTGTGGATGCCATGCAAGCGGATTTGCCAAGAATTTTAAATATGTTGCATTCACTGCAGATTTCACACACGGAGGTGAGGGCCCAAGTCAGTTCTTATCAACATAAAAATCAACATGATTTTCTATTTAAATGTTGTGGTTCTGAATACAACTTAATTATTACAGCAGCATTAGGTAATATTTTATTTCTTGTGTCCTTTTTATACATGTTATCTGTATAAAAGTAAATTATTATAGTAAGTACATAAAAAAAAAACTTAGTATGTACAAGTTGATAATTAATATTACTTATTAATAACTTGTGTAATTACACCGTAAAAAGTATAAACAGTATTACATTAATAATAACCATGTTGTTGCTTTATTATTAAAATTATGTTACAGTATAAAGTACTATAAGTTTGTGTTATAATAATAATAATAATTATTATTATTATTACATTTATATTACATTAATTAGCATTTTTAGTGAAAACTGGTGTAGAATTTAGTTTGAATTTGTATTTGTAGTAATTTTCTCAAATAATTATAAGAAACAGCAAGAAAAAAACAGAAGCAAGCACAGAAGCAAGTTAAAATTTGAAGTAGAAAGACGGTGTGTATGTCTGTGTGTTTTTGTTACATATCAAGACACAAATATGTATAATGACAAGGGTATGACATGGGTTTTACAAGGAGAAGGTGACTTTTCAGGTCTGTCCCCACTTTTCAAAACACATATAAACCGTGATTTAGTGTACTGAAAATCTGAAATACTGTAGCACAAAGTTTCCTGTGAGGGTTAGGGTTAGGTGTAGGGCCATAGAATATACAGTTTGTACAGTATAAAAACCATTACGCCTATGGGATGAGCCCACAAACGTGTGTGTGTGTGTGTGTGTATGTTCTCCTGGAATGCTTCAGTACTCTAATAGGTGTGTTTATCTCCACAGTGAACCAGTGTGTGCTGGCAGTGGACCGGATGTTTCTGGGCTTGCTGTGCCCTGCAGGGAGTCCTGGACTCCAGACCTGACTGAGGTCAGTATAACTGCTGCTCAAATGATCATCTGTACACACACACACACACACAATCATCAGGATCTGGTGATTGCTAATCTTCTAACAACCAGCTATGCTAGTACCATTAGGGAAAAGTTCTAGCACCACCACATTTACAAAAAACGACAAATGTTACCAGTTTCTAGCAAAATAGCATCAGTGTTATGCTAAAGTTCTGCTCATCAGCTTTCATAAATATGCAAGATGTTAAAAACTTTAGGAAAGAGGAACTTGCACAAAGAAACTACTTTGAAAGTTCACACACTGTTTAATCTTAATACTGTGTGTAGCTGGATGATCAACACCTGTTTTTATGCTTTTGATAGCCATTCATGAGTCCCTTGCTTGTCCTGTACAGTTGATCTGTACTACGTTCCTTAAAAAAATGCTCACGTGCATATTCATTGGTGTTCGAGCATATTCTGCAGATTTGAAACCTTTTCCAGCAGTGACTGTATGATTTTGAGATCCATCTTTTCACACTAGAGTACATTCACTGATGCTCATGAAAGAAACACAATGAATCAAGAGATGAATGGTACTAAATAAAAAAATTATGATCTTTACTTTTGTTACTTTAAAATCAGTCTTAGTGTAACATCAGTGATAGCGTATTGAACACCGTGTGTGTGTGTGTGTGTGTGTGTGTGTGTGTGTGTGTGTGTTTCCGCTGACACCAGAGGAATCGTGGCTGAGGGAGGTTTCACATCCATTACTGATTTCAGGAGAGCTGACGAGCTCTGTGGCATTTCATACGCTCGTACGTAACGTACATGGATCATCGTAAGGGTCCCAGTTAATGGAGAATATCTGGTGTCCGTGTCGCTGACAAGATGAATGTGGTATTACATTAGGCAGTAGTAGCACTGCAGTTAATAAGGTTATTCTGCATGTCTGATAAGGTGCTTTTCTGACACATTTGATCATAAACATAATTCATCTGGGGCATAAAGACAAGGGTCAGAACCAGCTTTAATGTGTATGCGTATGAGAGAGAGAGAGAGAGAGAGAGAGAGAGAGAGAGAGAGAGAGAGAGAGAGAGAGAGAGAGAGAGAGAGAGAGTATGGGTTGCGATGTAGCAATGTTAAACACTTAAAAAATCTTTTTTGGTTAATTGGTTAAATTATTTTAATGAGTTAAAGTAATAGGAAAACATATCTTTTTATTTATTTTTTTTTTTTTTACAGTTCTTGTAATAAAGCAGCATGAGGGTGTAATTTATAGTAAATTACCTGTAAAAGTTGCAGATTATCTGTGCAACTCTGATTAGGTAAAATAAGACTTGTGCAATAATCACGAAACTAAATTTTCAAAGATTACTTACCTTCGGTAAGCAGCAAATCAGGAGTTTATTGAAGGGAAACTCTTAGTTAATAGTGAAAATGTGTTGCCTAATCTAAAGTCTTACCATTTTTTCCTCACATACCGATTAAGTGTGAATGATCACGATGGCTCCTGGTAAGAAATACTTCTTGTGTGACCTTGCTCATGAACAACTAATCAATAACACGTCCAGTGCATGAAAAATCACCCTTTTTGAATTGGTCAACTAATTCAGAAGAGTACAAAAGTGTACAAAGAAGATTTTCAATTCATAAGAAACAGGTTCTGATTGGATTAAATTAGCATTTTGTTAAATAATATTCATTTAAAAAAATGCAGAAATGAAGACACATGAAAGACTTCATTTAGATTTTATTTTGTAAATAATGATTATATTTCGTTTTAAAACAGGGCTACTTTTTATGTTAGCATTATTGCATTTGTATTTTTTTTAACTGCAATCTATAAAGTCCTGAAACTATAACTATTTTATTTTATTTTATTTTATACATTTGAGCTTGTTTGTCAGGGTTTGTCAGATTCACAACGTACAACAAGAAATACCAATCATTTACAACAACTCTAAATGACAAAAATTAGTATTTAGAGATACATAGATATTTCAGTAAACTTATAATTTTTTTAAGGTATCTTATTTTGACAGATCTTGACAAAAAAAAAAAAAAAAATCATGATAAAGTACAAAACACAATCTTCAGTGTGTCCTGAAGCCATCTGAGGAACTCTTGTCTAAAATGAAGCAGTGTATTGTAATGGAAACATTTCACAGAGAAGATGGCGAGCATCACGCGTCAGTCCAGGGCTTTCTGTCTCTTTACATAAAATGTGCCAAATCCTCCAGTCTGTGTTTTATTGGCCTAATAGACACTGTAGAATCTATTTTACCCACATAAACAGACAGGACAGCAGAATCAGCAATGAAGAGGCCGTATGAATTATGTATATTACATTACCATTCTCCTCCACTATCAAACACTGCCAAACAATAGGGATAGAAAATTGGCCAGGAACCAAGATATTGAGCAATTTTTGTGCATGGTTCTTAGCCACCGTGGCTGTGAAATTCTATTTAGCTCTTTCTGCACAGGGACAGTCAATATACATTCCTCCGAAATGTTTCTCTCTCCTTTTTTTTTTTTACTCAAGGAAATCTAATGCAAACAAGTGCTGTATAATTGAAAAGTCTTGGTTTTCGCAGAGACCAAAGTCTTATCGTGGCATGCAGTGTCTGGGAAACAGGCGAATAGGAGACTGGAAAATAGAAAGAATTGTTTCATTGATTTTCCTTTATAAATCAAAGGCAGATAAATCAAACGAGGCAATTCTCTCTGGCTGCCTCACTAAAACCTTTCATGCTGCCTACACAACATGTCACAAACTATTATTTGCAATCATGCTGCGCTTATTAATCTGGAAGCAAATGAATAAGTTGTTAGATGGAGTCACAGAGGGATTTATTGGAATGCAACGCACACGCCTGCCGTATTATGCTGTGAACACAGAGTGGTTGTTGAGAAGCTGCCCTTTCACATCCAGTTTTACCTCACTAATTCATATTCTCATCGAAACGCTTCTGAAAGCAGGGGTGAGTAAAGAGATTAAAATAACAATGGAACATCTATTCCACCGCAGGCGTGTGACAAGACGACAGGACCAGAGCTGCCACGAGGTCAGATGTGAGCAGGTATTTGCACACGTGACTCTGAAGATAATGTCCAATTAATATGTCAGTCACCATTCCTTTTTTTTTATTTTTTTGATCAGATTAATGCAAAAGAGAGGGAAAAGAGAAAACAAAAAAGAATTGTTTTCCATCGTTATAATTATTTCTTATACTGAACTGTTTTCTTTGCAACAGTATTTGCTTTTTGCTAATGCATAAACACATATAATACACATATATATACATATGTTACTCCAGTTTTTTAGTGTCACATGATATTTCAGAAATCATTCTTATGCTGATTTGCTGCTCAAGAAACACTTCTTATTATTATCAATGCCAAAAACATTGATTAATATTTTAGTAAGTGTGATTTGTTTGTTTGTTTGTTTTGCTTGCTTGTTAGCTTGTTAGTTTATTAGTTCATTGTTTTTGTTTTTTTGTTGTTGTTTTTTTACTGAATTTTTTGATGAAAATAAAAACTTCAAAAGAACAGCATTTTTAATCAAATTACAAAAACATTTAAATAAATATATAAATAAATAAAAAATATATAAATAAATAAATTAAATTAAATTATAAAATTAAATTAAATTAAAAATCAATTTAATGCATTCTAAAATGCTGTTAATATTTCTTATTATCATGTTGAAAACAATTTTCAGTCAAAAACATTCTTCTTCTTCTTCTTCTTCTGCTTCTTTTTATTATTATTATCATTAATGATTTTTTCATGATTCTTTGAGAAAAAAAATACAATAAAAAGAACAACCATTTTTTACTCAAATTACAAAAACATTTAGTAAAATTATAAATGTCCTTGCTATATATATATATATATATATATATATATATATATATATATATACTGTATATACAAAATATAATTCACTGACCCCAAACTTCTGAATGTAATACAAAAATAGAAACCTGAGAGTATTCCTTTCTAAAATTTTAACATTTTATAGACCATCCACCATTCACAGAAATGCCTTTTCTTTGTCTAGTCTGGTGCAGGATATTCATCCTTACGTTCTTGAGGCATGTGAGTGTTAATCTGGCCCTTTCTTTGGGCTCATTATAGCAAGCATCTGTTTTTTTAACCCACTGAAACATGTTTTCTAGCAGCAAATGACCTGTGACTGGTTTTAAAACGTACCTCCCCTCTGCTCTCATAATAGTAACCTATTATCCCCTCTGCCCTTCAAGAGCCCGCCGTTCTTCTAAACACACAGACCTACAGCTGATCTTTTCATCATATTTTAAAGAGGGCGTCCCTGCTGGAGAGGCGTGGAGAAGGGGGACAAATTAGAGCTGACACTCTCTACTTAAATCAGCGAGATAACTGATCCTAAGGGACCGAGGGCCACATGGGGCAGAGAGGCTTCTCAAGGGCCCCTCATTGTAACACACACACACACACACACACACACACACACACACACACACACACTTACATCTTTAACAGGCTACAGAATGTCAACAACCCAGCCCTGAATGAGCCAATGAATCCACAGAGGAAAGAGGATTAAACAGCTGATGTCCCAAAATGCCACTTGGGGGGGTCTTGGACTTGAATTGAACATCTCGAATGAGAGTGATCTATCTATCTATCTATCTATCTATCTATCTATCTATCTATCTATCTATCTATCTATGTATCTATGTATCTATGTATCTATCTATCTATCTATCTATCTATCTATCTATCTATCTATCTATCTATCTATCTATCTATCTATCTATCTATCGGGTTAAGGGCATGTTCAGTGTGACAGTGTGAAAGATTTTCTGCATAATTATAACCAGCATGAAAATATATGTGCTTGACTTGATTGTTTCTGAGTTCACCTTTTAACCTTTACCAGCCTGAAACATGTAACGTCTTATTTTGGTGTCTTACATGGACTGTTATCTTCTTAATAGGGCATTTACTGCAGCGCGGTGTAGGTGGTAAATCAGAGCGGGGGACCAGAAGGGGTAATTAAGCCACATCAGTCTCTGTAAACTCACATTCACTCTGTCTGTCCTGATGGAGATCTCTCGGGCAATTATAGCAGTACTGTGTTACAGTAAAGAATTGCAATAAGCTTTATTCACCATTATCAGAAAATATAATTAATCTTACACTGTAAGTGCAGCATATTTAGGCACAAAGACCTTTAAAAGCAAATCACTTAAAGTATGTTGTTTATGGATGAGATTTAGGTGATAAACACTGAAAAAACAACAACAACAACGACAACAAAAAATACATGAATATAACATGTATTTTATAATTTAGTTAAAGATGCCATGCATGGTCAGGACAACCAAAACTCTTTAGATTTGATTAAATGTGTGTTTGCATTTACATTTTAAATTTTAAATAAAGCCGACATAACATCCACAGAAATAAAGAAATCTTGATGAAACAGAACATGATGAAATCATTATCAAAAGGCTATTAAATTTAGGAAATGTGGACAGGAGATAAAGAAGTGTGAAGTGGATGATGCTGATTCTGTTTCTGGGCAGCTTTGCTCTTTTGAAATACTTTACCATAACCGTTAGATCCTAATTTACTGTTTAATGTATGAGATGCGTCGGTGTGTAAACACAGCACCATGAACGTGCAGTAAATGAAGAATGAGGCAAATCCTCTGTAGAAACTACAGCAGGACAACAGTGAATTTACGGGCCGCGACCGGGGCAGCCTTTAATATGACCTTGAGTTTGTCTTCATCCAAATGCAAACACAAATCCTGCTCATTATTTACACTCACACGACAACAATACAGGGCCCTCAGATTACACTGTAAAAAGTTTAACTATTATTTACTCAATTTTTTTGGTGAAACATTTTTACACTCAAAAAAATTGAGTAAATTTTAAAGCTGTGAAATCAATGAAATGTACTGTTTAAATTGAGTAATTGTAAGTAAAAAAATTAAGTAAATCTGAATAACTGAATAACTTTATATGAGAAATAAAATTAATTAGATATAATCAAAATTATAAAACACCACAACTTTAATTCTATGTAAAATAAACAAAAAATATTGAGTAGATATAATTGAAATATTGGATGAAATTTAACCAAACAAATGTGCTATGTTTACTAGATGTAAAAGTGAATTTAACTTAATATTGGACAATAAATGATCAAAATGTTGCATTCACTTTTTTTTACACCATTTACCCTTTACAATTAATATAATAAAACCAAATAAAGAAAGAAACACATTTTTTATTAAACATTTATTTATCAATTAAACATCAGACAAAGTCTAAAATCAACCTTTGAAACATTTTATCCATTTTAATATTCCAGTAGATTGCAAAAATTAAAAACTGTAAAGCAGCCATAAGGGAAATGATTAAACCTTATGAAACATTTCATCCATCTTAGTATTCAAGTAGATTACATGTAAAATATGATAGCCGTAAGAGAAATGACATCTTACTTTGTTCCTGGTGCATACCAGCCATTTGCAGTCACACTCATTACCACTCATTAAACCATAAAAAAAAAGCAACACTTACATCAATATTAAAGGGATAGTTCACCCAAAAAGATGATGTTGTCATAATGTACTCGCCCTCAAGTTGTCCCAAACCTGTAGAGTTTCTTTCTTCTGTTGAACACAAAAGATATTTTAATGAATGTTGGTTAACAGACAGTTGAAAGTTGCCATTGACTTCCATGGTAGAAAAAAAAAAAAAAAAAGGCTACTATGCAAAGTCAATGGCAACCTTTAAATGCGTTAACCAACACTCTTTAATACTTGGCTGAATGTCACGTCACTTCACTTAAAATATCTTTTGTGTTCAACAGAAGAAAGAAACTCGTACAGGTTTGGGACAAATTGAGGGAGAGTAAATTATGACAACATCATCTTTTTGAGTGAACTATCCCTTCAACAGAATTAATCCGATAACAAAAACACTTCCATCAGGAATACCCATTCTGTGGGATGATCATGAACCACTACTGTGCAAGAAGATAATTTTTTAACCTCTGAACATTAACAGAGAGTTTTGGAGGATCCAGCTCAAGAAACAGTTTTTGGAACAACTCAAGTGAGTACAGGTCCTTCTCAAAAAATTGTTATATTATGATAAAAGTTCATTATTTTCCATAATGTATTGATAAAAATTAAACTTTCATATATTTTTGATTCATTGCACAACAACTGAAATATTTCAGGTCTTTTATTGTTTTAATAGTGATGATTTTGGCATATAGCATTATAATATAGCATAAAGCAAATTTTGGATGTCATTCGGAAATCAAGGTGCCAGAGTCTGGAGGAAGACCGAGGAGAAGGAAATGCCAAAATGCCTGAAGTCCAGTGTCAAGTACCCACAGTCAGTGATGGTCTGGGGTGCCATGTCAGCTGCTGGTGTTGGTCCACTGTGTTTTATCAAGGGCAGGGTCAATGCAGCTAGTTATCAGGAGATTTTGGAGCACTTCATGCTTCTATCTGCTGAAAAGCTTTATGGAGATGAAGATTTCGTTTTTCAGCACGACCTGGCACCTGCTCACAGTGCCAAAACCACTGGTGAATGGTTTACTGACCATGGTATCACTGCTCAATTGGCCTACCAACTCTCCTGACCTGAACCCCATAGAGAATCTGTGGGATATTGTGAAGAGAAAGTTGCGAGACGCAAGACCCAACACTCTGGATGAGCTTAAGGCCGCTATCGAAGCATCCTGGGTCTCCATCACACCTCAGCAGTGCCACAGGCTGATTGCCTCCATGCCACGCCGCATTGAAGCAGTCATTTCTGCAAAAGGATTCCCGAAGTATTGAGTGCATAACTGAACATAATTATTTAAAGGTTGACTTTTTTTTTTGTATTAAAAACACTTTTCTTTTATTGGTCGGATGAAATTTGCTAATGTTTTGAGAATTTGGGGTTTTCATGAGCTGTATGTCAAAATCATCAGTATTAAATCAATAAAAGACCTGAAATATTTCAGTTGGTGTGCAATGAATCTAAAATATATGAAAGTTTAATTTTTATCATTACATTATGGAAAATAATGAACTTTATCACAATAAGCTAATTTTTTGAGAAGGACCTGTATTTGTGGGTCTTGGAATATCTCAAATCCAATGCATACGTGACTCCCAAAAGATAGCAGCAGGCTCTGCTGAGATTCCCAAGACTGCGGAGGACAGTGATGCCCTCAATCACAACTCCTACATCGCTGACTGCCCCATCATTGTCCCGAAGGATGTAGATTTTTATGACCTCCTATGCCAACTCTGCGTGTACGAAGACGGGTAGATCAGCTGAACCCTACAGGCAAATTTTAAAGATAACTGGTTAGAGCTAACATTCAAACCTGAATGTTACAAGAAAGCGATAAATACACAAAACAAATAGCACCTGAAGAAGCAAACATTCTGTTGGACCATATGATAGGTAAAATCTCAAACAAAGTTTACTAGGGGGAGGAGTTGCAAAAATTAACAGCATTCTTCTTAACAAGAGGACAGGTTAATTTTCTACATAGGGACATTTATTTTTAACAATAAACCTAAAAGAAAAATGAAAAGAGACTAACTGTGAGCTTCTATGCTTTAAATAAATGCTATAGGCTTTTATTGAGGTCCGCATTATTTCAACCAATTTCTTTATAAACATGTTTAATATTTAAGTAAAATGACTAATGGTTTTGAAACAAAAAAGCTTGTTTAATTGCACTACTTGAAAAAAAATATGCATTGCATTAACCCTCACACTCAACCCTTAACCCTCTAAATAATTCTGTGGCTTAGTAAATATTACAGTAATATTTAACTTTATGAACTTAATAAAATCTCTGAATATTATAAGATTGTAAATGTGTACCTTGAAATGCAATGTAGTTGCTTTGGATAAAAGCGTCTGCCAAATACATAAATGTAAACATAATAATTGACTAAAAATACAACAGTTAATTTTATCTAAAATGTACAGTTATATTTTATCTTTTTTTTCCACTAAAACAATTTAGTATTTGACTAACAAATTGTTTATTTATAATACACATAATATATTTGTGAAATTTCTATCAAACTATTTAAGGATGCAAAATTAAACTGATCTGTTTCAGGGAACAAAAATATTACTTTAATTAAAATTAAAACAATGTACCCCTCCCCCAGCCTCCGCTGTCCTTCAATACCCACCAGGTCTGGATTTGTTTTGAAACAGCTGCGGTGACTGGAGTAATGGAATGAAAATTCGGCTTTAATGTATATATGTATGTATGTGTGTGTATATATATATGTATGTGTGTGTGTGTATATAAATATTATATCAGTCTGGCGAGTAACCCTAAAAAAATGACCAGCCAAATAGCCATAGAGGGTAGGGGGGGATAATAGACGGTTGTTTTTTCTGCATTATTTTTTTTTTTTAATAAATGCAAGCTTAATGAGCTTAAGAAACTTATTTTAGAAACATTAAAAAGCTTACTGTTTTCAAACTTTTGACCGATATTGTATGTGATCTAGGTTTCAGTGCACTAGAATGATTTTACAACGGAGCAGGCCTTAAACTGGCTGACTCCCTATAGTGGGAGCTGATTAAAACGCACCAGTCTATGTTATGTCCACGCCATTTTAAATACTTTTGCATGGCGTATTTTTAGTGGTTATTTAAGAGCTCATACTTGAGTTCATGTAGTAATTATGATGTTTTACAACAACGTGACAGCTTTTTACAAGACAGAATGTCATTTGAAAGTTCATAAATGATGTGTTCCCTTTTGACAAGCCACTGACCCCAAAGGGGAACCTGTACAAAATACATCGTTATAAAATGACTACTTACAGGAAATTCGAGTAATGCTGTTCACGTCGTTGCTGAGAAAAGCAGTCCTTCAGTGACAGGTGCCTCTTGCTTGAGCCGCGAAACTCGTTAAACTTCTTAAGATGTCGCAAAATACAAACACAATTGTTAGGAAATCCTTAATAATTAACTTCTGAATTAAACATCACAAACATATTTAGTTTAAGCTGGCTAAATTACATAACGTACCCCGATATGAGAGGAGTGCGGGTCTTGCCGTTGCTGAGGAAACTCAGGAACGCCGTCCTTCAGGTGACCTCGATTAAGTTACGAAACTTGTTGAAGATGACGTAAAATACAAAGACAATTGTTAGGAAATGCTTAATAATTATTAACTTTATAATAAAGTGTTACAAACGTAAGTAGGATTAGCTGACTAACCTTACTTAACCAGGAGTTGTGAGGAGTATGGCTAGTCGACGTCTCTGCTGAGGAAAGCAGATTTTTTTTTCCTGCGGAGCTGCACACGTGATCACTTTAGCCGCGAAATTTACTTAATTTATTTAAACCGTTTTTTATTAAGCTGGAACTTTATTTAGGAAAATTGGTAGGAAATACTTAATAATTTTAGTTTCTAAAACAGATCAGTACAAGTAAATAATTATCAAATATTTATATTAGAATTCACCAGAAATATTGAGGGTATGTTAAAAATATAATTAGTTAGTTAAATACTTATTTATTTTCATTAAATTAACTTAAATAATATATGTAAATTTTAGAGAAATTATTTGTTGGATTTTTAATTATTATTTTTAACCTGACCCACTCAAAATATCACTTAAATGATTTCAAAAGATTTTATTAAGTAAATATAGCTCTTTATTTTTGTGAAATTTACTAAGCCACTGAATTATTTTTTACAGTGTACTGTTAGCATGAGCAAATGCACATTATTTATTTTCAATATTTTCACAATTAAAGATTAAACATTATTATTATTATTATTATTATTATTTTATCATACATGTGGCTCCATCAAGAATCAAAAGCCTTAAATTACACATTGCACTAAACCCCGTCCTTAACATAACCAATAATGTTAAAACAAAAAGTGTGAGAATGCCAGATGAAAAAGAATTTCGTGAAGCAACCATGTTATTTTAGTATTTTGTGATTGTTTCTCATGGGACAATGCTGTACCAGATGAGCTACTGAGCAAGTTTACTTCAGAAACATCTTACATATGGACATGATTAATATGATGCAAATGTCAAAATGTATTAATTTGCAATTGCCTCTGCAGTGAATTGTATGCATAGGTACGTTTTTGGCATCTTGGGAAAATGTAGGTAGAGGCACATTTTTGAAAAACTTTTTTAAAATAATACATTTTACAAAAACAATTACATTTGAAATGATAAAACAACAGAAAAACAGTTCAAAATGGAGACGGAAAAGTACTGTGACACATTATTTTCAAACATTTGTGGATATTAATGTGATTCTGAGGTTACTGTGATTGGAAACCTTGAGTAGAACTGACTTCATACGAAATTAAAAGTTCAAAAAGGGAGAAAAACCTCTGCAGCATTTGTTTGCGGATGCCACTTGTTTTGGAATTTTGTAACTATGCAATGAATTGTCCAAATACTTTTTGTCACCGCTATATAATCACCGAAAATTCAAAGAGTCTGTATAAGTATCTAACCCTACGGAAGATATGCAGATGTCTACCAGATAAGCCTGCAGCTCTGATCCGATCAGAATAACCTATAAAGTAAACAACAAAGACAAGATGCATGCCATAATTTCACACAAAAGGCTTTAAAAAAATTGTCAGTTTGTTTGTAAGGATCAATGTTCCCCGTAGTGTTCGTTCTGCTCTCACCGTGATGAGCCATTGGACAGGCAAGTCCAGCCATCTGAAATCTGTGCCTAATTTATTACTGAAAACTTGATGGTGAAACATGGAGGCGTTCTCCTTTAATCACATCTCCCAGGAATGCGTGCAGAGGGCCAATACCCTGATGTGTTTCCTTTTAAAAAGACTGGAAAATAAGACTCGCTCTCAGACTAAGCCTCACTGTAATTCAGGGACCGGGGGACCGAGCTCGGAGCCCTTTACATCTGTGTAAAGTTCAATTCTCTTCATCCATTAACTCTGAATAAAACTACCATCATTTAGATATTTGTTCATTCAGTGTTCCTTTAGCTTGCGAGAGCGAGATCTGAGCCTCGATTCCACGCTCACGCTTGGCTAATCACAGAGGGGTACGGAGCTAGTCAAAATGGATCGCTCTCAGCATTAAAATAAGAACCTCAAAGAGAAGCTTTCAGCCTGTAACTGGAGAGCCTTTTATCAGATCAGAGCAACATCGAAAGCAGGATAAAAAAAAAAACCTTGCAGTAAATCTCCGTTCTTTTATGTGCTGAAGGAGACAGACTGCTGTTCTGGCTTTGTCTCCGCTCAGGATGATGGCATGAAGCACGGCTGGCCCTCGGCTTGATGAAACCACACACAACTGGACGCTGTTTAACTGCTTTCCAGTGTGGAATGTGTTTTTGCACAACAGAATTATGAAAACACAAAACCAGTCCTCGGGAATGTTGAACCATGTGAACCTGTTCTAGACGTGTTATAGTCTCAAAACCTAGTTAATTATCTGGATACTGCCAGCATCGACATACAGCATAGTACGTGAAAGGAAACTTTTAAGTAATTTATTTGAAATACTTTATTTTTTGTCAAGGTAGCGCCATACAGTATCTAGTTTTTGATAGGAATGAAAACGAGGCTGTTAGGAATAGAAGTACGCCATGTTTGATGGATTAAACTGTTTTTAACATCTTGCTTGCAAAACTAATTTGAGTAGATCTAACTGCATGCAATCTAGAACCTTTATAGTGCATGTGGACAACTGGATGTCCATGCCTCACTGACTCACTTTCATCCATTTAAAATGCAATTTGGCGTCAACCCTGGCTAAGATCATTAGATCTTCATGTAAAACTTCATGTATTACAAAATGCTGACAGTTGTAGCCTGCTATGACATTCACTAATCTTGCTAAGCTGGAACAAACACTGAAAAAAGAAACCTGTTATTAGCTGTTTCTACTTTAACCTTAAATTTTGTTATTTTGCTAAAAATGTATGTAGGTTGATTCAATAATATTAAATCACTTTTTTATTATTTTAATAAAATCCATTTTTTTTAGATGTTTCTGCATGAAGCTTATTTTAGGATACTATTTTTTTCAGTGTTTATATTTTTGTAATTATATTTTCATAACTAAGTTACATAAAATGTTTACGTATGAATATGTTTCAGGTCAACATTCATTTATAAATAATTTTGGAATGTTTTTTTTTTTTTTTTTTTGCAATGGAGTTCTGCAGAAAACTGTACCTGGATGAAGTATATATTATAATGTTCCTTTATCAAACGGATAGCTCTGGTCCTCAAATCAGATGCATTTGAAACCATTGTTAATTAAAATATGCACTTTGTATATTTATAGAGCGCCTTAGCTGTTCTAAATTGACAAGAAATGATGGCTTCTTTGGGCTTATTGCTTTATTAATTATGAAACAGCCTTAATGTCACTAAAAATAAGGTTCTTCAAAGCACTCTAGGTTTTAACAAACAACAGTCCTCTTATTAGGAACAATGTTTCTGATACATATATATATTTCAATATTAAAAAGGTGACATTCTGAAAAGTGGAACTCTTCTAAAGCATCAGGCTGGACAACTCTATTTGGTCTAATTATATTTTAGAGCATATACAATGCCTAAAAATCATCATAAAAGAAGACCTTTCAAGTGAAGAATAAAAGTGTATGCTAATTAGTCATTTAGCTGGTGCTTTTATCCAAAGTGACTTACAGCATGTTTATTACAAGGACAGCCCCTCTGGAGAAACCTGGGGTTAAGTGCTTCGCTCAAGGGCACAATGGTGATAGCTCATGGAGCAAGACTTACAGGGTTCAAACCTACAGCCTCCCTAGACCAGAATCCAGCAGATGCAGGTCTACATTGAGAACATTTTAAGCGATGGCTTTAAGGCATACACAGCATATAGGTTGCTTGTGGTGATGCATGTTTGAAAGAGACTGACAGGTTTAAACCCCAGCTGACGAACACAGTCCCTTCACCCGACACACTGTAACATCTCAATAAACACACCTGTGCTTTTCCATGGAGAGACCAATGCACCTGCCTAACACCCCTGCACAACTCCATGTGATTCCAGCAGGACTCATGTGGGATTACAGTGTGGCGTCACCAGAGAGATCAGATGCACATTTGTGTGCAGTATTCTTAGATTAGAACATTTAAACCCAGTGCAGGCCTTTATTGCTGTGAAGAGCAAAGTGAAATTAAATTATGCAAGCACATAGCATGCGGCAATCACTGAGAGCCTGTTTTCATAATCACTTTACAGTGCATTCCAACCATAGTTTGTCTTTAACTCTCTTTCAAAGTGTGAATACATCTAAATTGCGAATATAAGTATACATGATTATTTTTTGATGTTAGCACACTGAGCCAATTTTTCCTAATATGGCTTCAAGCTCTTGTCAAAACTGAAAAACAGAAACTTTTCAAGTCAAAACATCAGGAAGGTGTTAGTACATGTTTTATATGCACTAATCTGATGTAATGTGAACTCCATTCTGGAATAGCGGCATGAGGCTTTAGCACAATTTTCCTAAGCACACCACATTAAATTGTTTAAATTCAATAAGCATATGCCTCTAAATGCAGCAACGCCATAGGGACCGGGCTGTTGATCAATATTATTGCACACTTCCCACTCTATCAATTTAGTGTCTGCTAAGGGTTCATTATCCACTCTAATACTGAGGCTTAAATTAAAGAGGAAAAAGAGGAATATATTAAGAGTCCCTGCACCCAAAGGTATTTATTAATTTCACACAACAGCACACATTCAGTAACTCACCTCACTGAATTTCCATGCAGATGAGAGAACTACTTCTAATATGGAAAATCAAACCTCTATTTTCCATCAGAAGGATTGCCTGAAAGCCATCTAAATAGGTCAGCGTGCATATTATATCCATTTTTAACAACAAATTTGTAATTTACTAGAATTAAATGCCTCGGCAAAACAGAGGCGAAAACTTCAAATGACTCTATTACAAGCACATCATGTCAGTTAGTAATAACCAGTTGCACGCTTTCACTAGATTTGAAACAAATCCCGCTACAAAGCGATTTCTGAGGGCTAATAGCTGTTTGGCTTAAAGCTGAGCTTCAGTCTTAATGAGGACTGATCCAAACTCCAGAAGTCATTTGGATGCTCTGTGTAATTATGCAAATGAAGGTGCATGTGTGACGAGGCTCAGTGTCTGTGACTGTGATCCAGGCAGGTGTTTCATCCTTCAGTTCAATCACGGTACAGATGAACAGCACAAACACACACAGAGGATTACAGTCAAAACCATGATGAGTGATCATTACGCTGTGCCATTTATTCAAAGGTTGGAGTGCAAAATTATTTTGCGCACTGCTGTTGAACGATCGGTGGCTCTGCATTTTATTGGCGGGAAAAATGTACAAAGATGTTGACTTTATTTTAATTCCATTGTTTTGTTTTACAGCTAAAGGAAATGACCGTAAAGTTAACATATAATGTCCTGAACCATGTCTGTTTTGTTGTTACAGTGCAGAGGTAATAACATGGCTCAATCTAACAGTGTTTATTTGTTTATTTGTTTATTTATAGGGATCCCACAGCTGAAATTCTGTGCAATCAGCTAGTCGTCCTGGGGTCCATTCTAAAATGTTACATTACAACAACAACAACATTTCAATCATCACAGTTAATAAATATACACATGTACACATTACATGTATACAAATAGAAAAACACATGTATACATACATACAATCTGATTTCAATTCATAAGAGGACCAGACATACAATATGAATTATAATTACAATAATCAAGACATAAGAACCTACATCAACACATAACACCTTAGACTAATTTAAATGACAGCTTGTTACAAAGCTGATGAACTTCAATGGAAAGTTCTAGATGACAATAGCTCTATACAGGACAGTTTCTTCATTAAATTAGTTTTTGGACAGGGGGTCATTATATGACCATTATTTGCCTTTCTGGTGTTAAAGCACACTATTTGATTAAACAGAGAATTGAACATTTTCATTGTCAGTGTGTTATATATGATGGTGCCTATTCTTAAAGTGTCCTGATTCACATAATGACAACATTTTTTAGTTACTGCAATGCCACATCCCATTCAGTTAACAATAGTATTTATGTGTTCTGTCCAAGAAAGACTAATATAAATAGCCAAACCCAACAGTTTAGCCTTTTCTACTTGTTGTATGTTTTGCCTGGCTATGTATAACTTTAATTCCAATCCAAGCATTAATTTTTGTTTTGATCCAATAATCATACTTTTAGTTTTGGATATATTTAAGACTAATTTGTTTCCACTAACCCACTCATACACCGAATCAGTTCTCTAGACAGAACATGATTAAGTCTGCAGCATAGTAATCAGTCAAGTCATCTGCAAACATCGTCATTGATGCTTTTTTGACAGTTAAGGGCAAATCATTAATAAAAACAGAAAACAAAAGTGGACCCAAACACCTTCCTTGAGGTACACCACATACTAAACCTTTATAATTAGATAAAGAACCATTGTAAAAAACCCGCTGAGTTCTGTGGGAAAGATAACTTTTCATCAGTGCAACAGCAGAAGGAGTGAAGCCGTAGCTCTTCAGTTTCTCAATGAGTGTGAAACCCAGAGTGTCCTGACCACGGTATTCATGAAAAGATGAAATCGAGTGTAGCATAAATCTGTAGCTTCGGGCGAAATCAGCACCCCTGCATTACACCACATGAACTCTTTCTATCCGAGTGATGCAGCGGCATAATGAAACTTCAGCACAGAGACTGGAGATGGAGGGTTTGATCCGGATTCTGGATAGAGAGAGCTTCCTGGATTATAGTTTGACAAACTACAAGAATTTGAAGTAGCTAAAATACAGTAAACACTATAAACCATTATGTAAAAACTACACTAAGCCCATTTAACAGGTCAATATAATATAAATATGACTGGATATGTTGATCAGATGATATATTAGTTATGAATTTGATTAATTCCAGTAACACAAAATGTTTTGTTTTAATTCACCAAAATGATGCAACTAATAATGCCGCATTATTTATTTTACAACAAATAAAACTCAAAGCAAACCCTAATTACAAAAACATAACAGTAGCATTTCACTACACTATATTAGTTTCAAAAAGGCCCAAAAAATATATTTGACTTCCCAAACACATATTTTATTTTATTTATTTTATGAGATGACTTCCCAAACACCACGTGAACTATTTTATTTTATTTTATTTTATTTTATTTTATTTTATTTCTCACTAAAACTTAAATGTTTGACTCTCCCAAAAAACACAACTTTTTATTACTTATTTACTTATTGATTATTTTTCTTTCTTTCTTTCTTTCTCCACTAAAACTAAAATGAACTTCCCAAACACCACATGACCATTTATTTTTTGCTTTTATTAGTTAACACTACTTTTAGTAGCAGCTATTAATACTATCTAGTAGTACCATTCTATTTGGTTACTCCGCGACACAAATACAGGTAGATAATATTTACACATGCTCTGATCCTGTCTCTTCATAAGCATTTTTCTCTTCTGTACTGTGTTTGTGGGCGAGCATGTGGGTTTCTGACCAGCTAGAGTGCGGGAATGAAGTGCATGGATTGGTGGTGATTATGAACTAGACTGGGATGAGCCCTGTTGTTATTATGCAGATTAGGTTTCCGATGCAGCATATTGTACAGATGCAGGGCAGCAGCTGCTGGTGCAGATGGCTGTTGTACGGCTCCATCAGCACACAGCTATTGTCTCCACTCCGATTGTTCTGAGACCAGAGAGGAGGGCTTCCGAACAACCCAAATGCAGTGAATTACGAAAGAGAAACGAAGAGCAGACCGCAAATTTATACACACGAGGCCGTGGGGACGACGACGTGCCGAACAGACACGCAGTCATCTACATACACGCCAACATGGTGGCGCCAGTCAACTATACCACACGGAGACGCCGTGCAATGCAGTAATGCACACAGACATATGCCCAGCCGCTGCTGCTGTTGTTTTGTGCTGGTGCTGTTTAATCGGTGATGGAGAAAGGAGATATTTGATTTGATAAATGCTGTGTTTACCCAGCAGTTCTTCATCTTGCAGATGAATTTAACTTCCTTAAAGTGTTAGAACAAGCATCTTTCTTTCCCTCTCTCTCTGGCTGTCTCGTTTACAGCTGATGGTTGGTGTTTCTGTTATACAGGCCTCAGGTATAATTATTCCATATTAAATCTTTGATATTCCCCCTGTAATTTACACTTCCGCTTCTGATCTACTTCACAGTGGCATATAGGGTTACACTTACTTTAACTATTACTTTTACTATTAGGCTATAAGGGATAATTAAGCAAAACATGACAATTCTGTTATTGTTTACTCACTCATGACGTTCCAGACCTGAACTGGAAGTAGGCTAATGAAAAAACAGTTTTCATTCAGAAGTCGCTATGCATTTGAGATGGTAAATAATGTGATTTTTTTATTAATTGGACTTGGACTACAAAACCAGTCACGAGGGTAATTTTTTTAAATGAGATTTATACACCATGCATCAAGCTGAATGAATAGGCTTTCCATTGATGCATGGTTTATTAGAATCTGACAATATTTGGCTGAGATACAACTCTTTGAAAATCTGGAAGCTGAGGGTGCAACTGAGAAAATCACTTTTAAAGCTGCTCAAATGAAGTTCTAAGCAATGCATATTATTAATCAAAAATTAAGCTTTGATATATTTACGGTAATACATTTACAAAATATCTTCATGGAACATGTTCTTTGCTTAATATTCTAATGATTTTTGGCATTTAAAAAAATCGATAATTTTGACCCAATATTTTTTGGATATAGCTAGAAATATACAGAAGTGACTTAAGACTGGTTTTATGGTCCAGGGTCACATATAAAATTCACCAAAGGTACATTTTCAAAAACAAATCACCAAAACTTAAATTTGGTGTTTAATTTCAACCAACCTAACAAATAAATTTTTTTTTATCAATGCAACATGAGTGAATGCCTTATTTATTAAAGGCTGTTAAATTAAACAGAACAACCATTAAAACTCTCACTGCTATTGTATCAATAAGTGTAAATAAAGTAAATAAATACTATAAATTTTGAAATAAAATTCACTAATTTCACTCTCAACAAATAGTGACAGAATGATTGAAACTCCTTTACTCACAAACTGTCACAGTATAGCTTTAGCTCTTTCCAGTAACCTAAAATGAGATCAAATAGTCAAATATATTTTAACTTAAAATAAAATAATGCAAAACACTTTTAAAGCAAATTACAAAGCGACCATCCTGGCTCTGTTGATATCAGATATGGTCTGAGTTTCAGCATTTACATCCAAGCTAAAAAAGTGGCCTGAGAATAAGTGTCACTTAAAGAACTACAAGTAAGTGTATCATGGCTGTTTTTGTACCGTTTTTACAATGCAAGCTGCATGAAACTGTAAATATGCACATATGCACATTTCAGTTCAGCCGCATACAGGTTCTCTCCACTAACACACTCTCCTTCTCTGGATTGGACGTGCCAGGCACAGCAAAGTCAATACTTAAAATGAGTAGGTATGCAAACCCTACACCCTAAACAAACTACACCTTTACATTCTTCATACTGACCTAAAGCATCGCAGCGGCCTGGAACGTCCTTCGCAAACGAGATGTGTCAGGGTGATTTGGGCCGCGCAGAGAGAGGGCTGGTAGATATGCAGATATGTGTTGTCAGCTTTGCCCTCCAGGGGAAGCGTGGCTTGTCCGTTGGATGGAGCAGCTCTCCCCTGCTGGGCTGATCCCAGATCAGGCCGCTACAACCACAGAGACCTCCTGGCCCTGTTCAGACATGACACACCACCTCCACACACTACACGCTCCGTGTGCTGGGAAGGAGGTCACACACAAACATGCACGAGTGTGTGTGCATGCGTTTAAGTGGTAGTGGCAGTTAAACACAGTGTAATGGTCAGAGAGGGTGATAGTGATCTGATAGTACAGGGCGATACCTCTGACAGGAAGCATGACCTCTGACTCTGCTACAGCAAGAGGACGCCCTACCTCTTTTCATCCTGTCTTTTTATTAAGATTAATTAGAATGTGGAGAGGCCAAGTTCGTCGAACAGGAAAGGAAGGTACAAAGAGAGAGAGGCAGGTATAATAATAATAATAATAATAATAATAATAATAATAAAATACACTTTAGCAAACTGTAGCATACACAAGCTATTGAATCTGAACTGCTGCACATTTGATTGTAACTTATTATAGTTTTATAATTTGTTATAAAGTTCTTCAGAAAATACCAAAATAAATGTTTTTCTTAATGTAATATATGTACACACACACACACACACACACAGTGTTGAGGAAAGTTACTTTGAACGTAATAAATTACAATATAGCATTACTACATAAAGTAATTGCATTACTGAATTACTTTTTATGTAATGTAATGCATTGTTACTTGTGCTTTACTTTTTATAACCTGCTGTAATAAGTTTAAAACTAATTTAAAGTAATGTTACTTTTTTATTTGAAAATTACTTGAAAAAAGTAATCTGATTACGTAACTTGCATTGATTGAAATGAGTTATCCTAACACTATAGGCCATTATTTTATTATATAATTGTATAATTTTTTTATAATTTTTTAGTCCATTAGTCTAAATAATGTCTGTTGGCATGCTCTTCTTAATAAGCTGCATGGTTCAAAGTATCATTCATTCAGGGGTTAAAAACTGATGTTTTCCTGGGCTACCTGAGAATCAAAAGTGTTGTCCTCGTCAACAAAAAAAGAAAAAGAAAAAAAAAAAGCCTGATTAATAAATGTTTCCTCTTCATATTTCCTATTTTGAGCATGTATTGATGCAAATCTTTCAAATCTTGAGCTTGAGTTTCAGGCACAATGCATTCAAAAACCCAAAATACTCTCAAACTGGATCACACACATATCACAGTAATTTATTTCCACTTTATTATGTGGATAGGTTCAGAAAGTATATTTGGCAACAGTGCTTTCCATATCAACTTCTCCCTGACATAATAAAGTACAAAGTTTTGTACTATTTCCCATAGTCAGCCTTTCGCTGTCCCAAATTATACAAGAACAGCGGAGATGGGTTTACAAAACAATGCATCTCCTCTCTACAAATAGCGAAGTACAGCCATTTCTGGCGGAAAATCTCTGCAGTACATTCAACCATATTAAAAAGCAAAGATTTGCTGCTGACTACTTTTTGATCACCATTATAAATTGCTAATAGGGTGTCAAGAGTGGTGCTTGTATAGCAAATCTCAACTGCTTGATTATATCTTCATAAAACATAAAGTATATTATGACGTAGCTCTTATATGTCATGATTCTGCCCTCGTGTCCTTGATTTTTCCTAGTCTTGAGGCAGGATCATGACAGACCCGTGTTTTGTGTACAAGCGCATGGCCTTGTCTTTGGGCCATGTGCTTGTGTTGTCTCGTTCCCTTGCCCCGCCCCCCTTGTTAACCTAGTCGTGTCTTGATTGTCCCATCTGTGCCACCTGTCGTGTCTTGATTGTTCCCCTATTTAGATCTCCTAGTGTGCTCTGTCTTGCGTCGGTTCATTGTTTCACATATGTATTCCTACTGGTCAGTCTTGTGAGAAGTTTACCCTTGTAACCCCCTTTGAGAAGTCTTTGTATTAACGTGAGTGTTTGTTTGTAGTTAGTGTTTAAGAGTTTGTTTTTTCATGTCAATCCTGTCCTGTTAAGTTGTTTTGTTTCTGACATAGCCGTTGTTTTCCCCCTCGTGGGTTTTTGTTTTTCCCCTTTTTTGTAAATAAACCCCTTGTTTTGTGATTCCCTGTCTGCACTTGAGTTCCTCCTTGCAAACCTTGACAGAATGAACCGACCACGAAGGAACTCAGCAGACAGGAGGCAATGCTGGATGGCATCAGCCAGCCAGCGAGATTGTTTTGAGGGCTCTCGCCTTGTGGTGTTCCGGGGGACCAGGGGAGGTCATTCCGGAGCGAGCGGGCGAGAGGAGGAGCCCCAGAGGTCCCCACCTACCCAGCTGCCGGCGATCCCGGAGGGTCGTGTCCTGGCCGTGGCAACCCTGGGGGATCAGTTAGGTCCCTCCCAAGATCCTGAGGTACCTCCCACTACCTTAAGTCTCCCCAACAAGCGAGGGAGACGGCTTTCATGGGAGTCAGCTTCAGAGTCTTCGGCGTCCGAGGCTGCCCTGCCCGAGACCAAACTCCCCCAACCCGCCTCTGACCCAGCTGTAGCCTCTGCACCGCGCCCGAGGAGGAAGAGGAGGAAGAAGGGGCCTGCCGGTCCTGTGACCCTGTCTCCTCCCGTGCCAGCAGCGGTGAGCGCTGGCGTGCCCGTGCCAGCAGCGGAGAGAGCTGGCGTGCCCGAGCCAGCAGCGGTGAGCGTGCCCGAGCCAGCAGCGGTGAGCGTGCCCGAGCCAGCAGCGGTGAGTGTGCCCGAGCCAGCAGCGGTGAGCGCTGGCATGCCCAAGCCAGCAGCGGTGAGCGTTGGCATGCCCAAGCCAGCAGCGGTGAGCGTTGGCATGCCCGAGCCAGCAGCGGTGAGCGTGCCCGAGCCAGCAGCGAAGAGCGCTGGCGTGCCCGAGCCAGCAGCGGTGAGCGTGCCCGAGCCAGCAGCGGATAGCGCTGGCGTGCCCGAGCCAGCAGCGGTGGGCGTGCCCGAGCCAGCGGCGGTGAACGTGCCCGAGCCAGCAGCGGTGAGCGCTGGCGTGCCCGAGGCGGCAAAGAAGAAAGCCGTATTCAAGTCGGCAGTCGTGAGAGCGGAGGAGAGAGCCGCGGCCGACTCTGCAGCAAAGACTCTTGTACAGTCGGTCTCATCTCATAAGGAGATGCCAATTGTCCTAGCTGCTAAAGCCTTTTCTGATTATTTGTCCCGTCTTGTCCAAATTTTAGAAATCCCCGTCAGTCCTGTCTTGTCCCCTGACCCTGTCCCCAGAAGTCCCAAGTGTCCAGCCGTTGTCTCCCCGTGTCCTGTTGATGTGGCCCCGTGTCCTGTTGATGTGGCCCCGTGTCCTGTTGATGTGGCCCCGTGTCCTGCTGATGTAGTCATGTGTCCCGTTGATGTGGCCCCGTGTCCCGTTAATGTCCCCCCGTGTCCTGTGGTCCCCCCGTGTCCAGTAGATGTTGTCCCCCCGTGTCCAGTAGATGTCGTCTCCCTGCGTCCCGTAAGTCTTGCCCCGCGTCCCGTAAGTGTTGCCCCGCGTCCCTTGTCTGCTCCTGTCATGTCCCCTGTCAGTTGTCCCGAGACCCCTCCCCGCCCCTCACCACCCAGACCTGCCCGTACCCCCCGTCGTCAGCCTTCGTCCTGTCCTCCTAAGATTCCTACCCCTCCCACCCGCCCTGGTCTGTCCCCCATGAACTTTGTGGTCCCGCCCCCTCCCCTTCCCTGTTTGTTTTTTTTGATTTGTCACCCCAACCCTGCCGTTGTGTATTCATGTTTGCCCTTGTTGTTGTTCGTCATGTCTTGTTGGTTTGTGTCTGTGTCCCAGTCTGTCATGTCAGTCGTGTCCCGTGTTTGATGTTCCCTTGAGGAGCGTCTGGAAGCCGCTCCTTAAGGGAGGGGTTCTGTCATGATTCTGCCCTCGTGTCCTTGATTTTTCCTAGTCTTGAGGCAGGATCATGACAGACCCGTGTTTTGTGTACAAGCGCATGGCCTTGTCTTTGGGCCATGTGCTTGTGTTGTCTCGTTCCCTTGCCCCGCCCCCCTTGTTAACCTAGTCGTGTCTTGATTGTCCCATCTGTGCCACCTGTCGTGTCTTGATTGTTCCCCTATTTAGATCTCCTAGTGTGCTCTGTCTTGCGTCGGTTCATTGTTTCACATATGTATTCCTACTGGTCAGTCTTGTGAGAAGTTTACCCTTGTAACCCCCTTTGAGAAGTCTTTGTATTAACGTGAGTGTTTGTTTGTAGTTAGTGTTTAAGAGTTTGTTTTTTCATGTCAATCCTGTCCTGTTAAGTTGTTTTGTTTCTGACATAGCCGTTGTTTTCCCCCTCGTGGGTTTTTGTTTTTCCCCTTTTTTGTAAATAAACCCCTTGTTTTGTGATTCCCTGTCTGCACTTGAGTTCCTCCTTGCAAACCTTGACATTATATGTGAAATTAATATAAAATTATATCAAACCTTATTCACATGCATACAACATGTAATATACATGCTCACATAAAGCAATATACCATATACGGTTTTCAAATTTCATTTTACATCATCATAATATGTAAATTGTATAAATGGACAGCTCTCTAAAGACAGATATATGCAGGAGGTACAGTACAGACCAAAAGTTTGGAAACATTACTATTTTTAATGTTTTTGAAAGAAGTTTCTTCTGCTCATCAAGCCTGCATTTATTTGATCAAAATTACAGAAGAAAATGTGATATTGTGATATATTATTAGAATTTAAAATAATTGTTTTTAAATGTATTATACTTTAAATTATCATTTATTTCTGTGATGCAAAGCTGAATTTTTAGGATCATTATCACATGATCCTTTAGAAATCATTCTAATATGATGATTCATTATCAAAGCTGGAAACAGTTCTGCTGCTTAATATTTTTTCAGAACATGTGATACTTTTTTAGGATACTTTGATGAATAAAAAAAGAGAAGAAGAATCCATGTTTTATAATATAAATATTTTGTAATAACAATATACACTACTGCTCAGTAATTTGGGGTCAGTCATTTTTTTTTCTTTCTTTTTTAAAAATAAAATGAGTACTTTTATTCAGCAAGGATGTGTTAAATTGATAAAAAGCGATAGTAAAGAAAATATATTATTAGAATTTATATTATTAGATTTTTTATTTTTATTTTGAATAAATGCAGTTCTTTTTAACCTTTTATTCATCAAATATATTAGACAGCAGAACTGTTTCCAACACTCATAATAAATCAGAATATTAGAATGATTTCTAAATGATCATGTGATCGACTGGATGTTACATGTGACACCGAAGGCTGGAGTAATGATGCTGAAAATTCAGCTTTGCATCACAGGAATAAATTATTTTTTTTAAGTATATTCAAATAGAAAGCTATTATTTTAAGTTGTAATAATATTTCACAATATTACTGTTTTTTTTTTTCAGTATTTTTGATCAAATAAATGCTGACTTGATGAGCAGAAGAAACTTCTTTCAAAAACATTAAAAACAATGTTTCCAAACTTTTGGTCTGTACTGTACATTCAGCTTTACATGCATACAATCAGTGTACTCACATAAAGTAATATATACTATACAGTAAATCTATATAGCAAATCTCGACATCTTGATTGTTTACAGTGTATCGCTGCAAAATGCAAATTATATTTCACCTAACTCTAATCTAAATGTAATCTGTGACTGAATGTTTGTAGATTAAGATATTATAAAAAATTACATCATGATTTTCTGTAAAGTTGCTTTGGTCACACTTTATTTTAAGGTCCAATTCTCACTATTAACTAACCATTAACTATGATTTTTGCCTCAATTAACTCCTTATTTGCTGCTTATTAATAGTTTATAAGGTAGTTGTTAAGTTTAGGGTATTGGGTAGGATTATGGATGTTATGCATTATATGTACTTTATAAGCACTAATACACAGCCAATATGTTAATAATAGACATGCTAATAAGCAACTAGTTATTAGTGTGAATTGGACCATATACTAAACATTGTGTATTGTAAAACGTAGTATACAAATAAAACTTGAATTTTAGCTGTTATTAAAAATGTAAAAAAAAAAAACAATGTGTATTTTGAATTTAGCATATCTGCTAAAGTAGTTCATTATGAATGAATTGTTTACATTTATTAAGTTTGAGGTATTAGTTACAATATCAAAAACACTTCAGGTCGTGCGTAACAGATCAGCATACTCCGGCGGTTAGCGGTCTTCTGGTTCTCCGAACGAAGCCGTGCATGTGTGGGGGTGTGGAGGAGCAGGTTTCCCACAGCTGGGCCGCTCTATCAGCTCTTTAAAGGCACTCCTCGGGGACCTAGCACTCCTCCTAGACTCTGACATGTACACCGCTTGTCATATGGTCCAATTTGGTCAATACGGTCACACTGCTGCTGTGTTACAATAGATTAACCAGACGCTCTGAAAACAGAACAATATTTGGGTTTGTGAGTAAAATGTTGATATGCATGTGGAGCGCATCGGATAATGCGGTCACAGGCCCTCTGCGGTTTACAAGACTAATAATAAATGTAAGGCACTGAAGAACTCCACTCGTGATATCGGACTCCTTTATTTATCCACCGCTGACACTGAACGTGCAGTTTAATAGCGCATAATCCAACTCTAGTGATTAATTACACAAAAAGAGGGCAGAAGTGTTTAGTCAGCAGAGGCTCTACAGAAAAGCCTGTCAATTAATATGTCATTTACAGCCCATTCAGCCTCCAAATACATGTTTAAATTTGATTAAAGCCTGTCTGTTTAAGTGCTACTTCCAATAAAGGCGGTGAAATGGGTGAAAAGGATTAGTGTCTGCTGCACAAAGCCAGTCCCCGAAGTGCTCTTTGACTCCTTACAGCCGGGTCTGCATGGGGCCGATCTGATTGGAGGGCCCAGAGGGGAGGGGCCCCTGGTCACCAGGGCATTGTTAGCGCCGTCAAAATGGCCTGAGAAGAATGGCTGATTATGCAGCTACATCCAGAGCCGCTAACAGGGAGCGGATTTGAATTTCTAACACAGCAGATGTTTGCTGGGCTCCTCCGTGGAGTAGGCATATACTGTTATGCTAATTTCGCAGTGTTTCCCTTCAACCCCGGCCTGGAGTCGTCGGATCAAATGCGCAGATCCCTCTGTCAAACTCATAATTGGCCATTATTGATATTAATTAACATTTTTTGCACCCCATCCCTGTTTCTTGACCCGGTAGCTGTTGGTAAATCTAGTTACCGTCGGCCATTAGAGGCATCGAAATCCAAGGGACCTCATGCTAGTCACAAGCCATTTATCAGAAAAGAACACAGGCCAATTAGCGCGGCGTGGAGACAGTTGCCTTGATTCGCTGCTGACTACTTTTTGATCACCATTATAAATTGCTAATAGGGCGTCAAGAGTGGTGCGGCGGTCTGCTGGGGCCAGAAGCAGGCAGGCGGTCGGTGACATGCGAGAAAGAGAGCGACGAGACTGGCCCATCAGACGCTACTTACTATGGAGCCCCATGATGTCACTGCTGATCGTGCTCTGTCGCAAGTCAATCAAACTAATGAGGCCCACAGCATTCCACCAAGGGTTACGCGACGAAACAATACTGTGGAAAATCCTAGATCGCAACAACACTTGCTATCGAATAGTCCGACCCATTATTCTCCAATAAGGGCCGACGCTTAAAGTTTTTATCGCCACAGATCAAGAGATCATAATAGGAGCATATTGACAGATATTTTTCTTGCAATGCTCCGAGGGACCGGCTGCAGCAGGAAAATATATCAGAAGCCTATCATCAGTGCTGGGATCTCTGGTGTAAAATCGATAGTGAAGCATAGAGGGCTGGAGTTTTCACCGCTCCTCTCCGTCATTTAAAAAGACTGCGGCGGTCCCCGGGGACTCAGTAACTTAGCAACCATGCAGTTTCTGCGATTAAGTATACAGTACCATAATGCCATTGTTGTTTTCTCAGCTTTTTGTTGCAAATATTGACTCGAGAAGATGAAATGGTTCAAGGATCAACTCTTAGTCTAGTTTACCTGAAGCCAGCTCTACTTGAGGACCATCAGTCCATCGGTAAATTAACAATCAATCACCTCTGAGCTGCCCCCTTATATAAATATAAGATTTGGTTAATTTTGGTAATTTTGGATTCACTAGACGTGCAGATCACTTGTGATGTACAAGGTGTAACAACCAATATATAAAGTGAGTGAGCGATTCAATGACACAAAAATTGCATTAAACAAAGTGAATACTTGTCACTATAATATCATTCTCATAATCATGATGCCAGCCGATAAAGATTTAATCAGTGATATAGTCTAACCTATTGCATATTCAGAAGCTATATAATTCTATGTATTAAATTACTTTAAACCGTGATTCTTAAATTTGATATATCTTAAATATATGAAGAAATGGTGTACTCTTCTGGGTTTTGTAGTTGTGTACTTTGTAACATTTTAAAAGTGTTTGTTTGTGCTGTCTTATATAAGTTGTTTGTGATGTTGATGCTGCATAAATTGCCCTGTGAAAGGACAAATATGAGAAATCCATCAAGAGGTATGCTTAATCAAAGAAACCCTGACAAATGGGGTTCTGATTTGTAAAAATCCCACTTGTAGCATCATTTAATTTTATATATTTGATATATTATTATATTATATTTTATATTTTATTTATTTGATAAAATTGTAAGAATCACCATACCCAGAGCTACAGTTTCAGATCTTGTAAGGTTATGACCGCATCTTTGTTTTTGACAAAAATATAATTCATTCAATTCAATTTAAGTTTATTTGTATAGTGCTTTTTATAATAATAAAAATGCTACTTTAAAAAATTACATTTCTGCAATATTTAGTAGTAGCTTATCAACTTTCAGTTAATGTATACGGAAAAATCAATTAAAGGTGTAATCAAACAGAAGATGAATACTATTAACAGCGATTATAATATGATGCAATCAAACGTATTCAAATGTGGTAGTTCTGGGTGTTGTTTTAGGGTTGGCATAATCTGAGGTCCTCTGAGGGTCAGCATCGTCTCTTCTCATGTGTAAATCCTGGTGGCAAAAACAGAGAAACAAATAGAGACATTAGCGTAGCTGGTGTTGCAACCAAGCTAAATTAATTTGTTTTAGCTAAAGAATAATAATTTCCAATTGATCAGATATAACTCCGGTACAAGATTATGAGATGCATTATTTGAATCCTTGACCAAACATGATGAGCCCTTAATCTAGATTTAAACAGAGAGAGAGTGTGTCTGAACCCCGAACACTATCAGGAAGGTTATTCCAGAGTTTGGGAGCCAAATGTGAGAAAGCTCTTCCTCCTTTAGTGGACTTTGCTATCCTAGGAACTACCAAAAGTCCAGCGTTTTGTGACCTTAGGGAGCGTGATTGATTGTAGTGTGTTAGAAGACTAGTTAGGTATGCAGAAACTAAACCAAAGCAATGTTTCTAAGATGGAAGAATTATATTTTTGTAACATGGGAAAATGATTTTCAAAAGACAAGTTGCTGTCTAATATAACACCCAGAGTTTTGACTGTAGAGAAAGTAACATTACATCCGTCTAGTTGCAAATTGTAATCCAATTTTGATCCACTAAGTAATACCTCTCTCTTATCTGAATTTAATAGAAGAAAATTATTGGTCATCCAATTTTTTACATTTTAACACAATCTGTTAGTTTAGATAATTTAGAAATTTAATCTGGTCTCGTTGAGTTATATAGTTGAGTATTATCAGCATAATGGTGGAAACTAATCCCATATTTTCAAACAATATTACCAAGGGGCAACATGTTTATTGAAAATAGCAGGGACCTAGGATGGATCCTTGTGGCACTCCATATTTTATCGGTGATAAATGACATGACTCCCTAAATGAACAAAGTGGTAGCGATCGGACAGGTAGGATCTAAACCATCTTAGAGTCTGCCCTTGAATAGCTGTATAGTTTTGTAATTAATCTATGAGTATGTCATGATCTATGTTTTTTGTTTTTTTTTGCTGGAAGGAGCGCAATTGATCAGAAACAACTTTTTCTAAAATCTAAGACACAACCTGAAGATTTGAAATGGGTCTGTAATTTGCCAGTTCACTAGGATGTAGTTGATGTTTCTTAATAAGAGGGTTAATAATCGCCAGTTTGAATGGTTTTGGGATGTAAGCTAGAGATAACGATGAGTAAATGATATTGAGAAGCGGTTCTTCTGCTACAGGTAACAGCTCTTTCAGTAATTTAGTGGGTACAGGATCTAATAAACATGTTGTTGGTTTAGATGCAGTGATAAGTTTATTTAGCTCTTTCTGTCCTATAGTTGTAAAGCACTGTAGTTTATCTTTGGGTGCGATGGATGAAACTGAAGTATTAGACGCTTTAGAATCTACATTTGTTATTGTATTTCTGATGTTATCTATTTTATCAGTGAAAAAATTAATAAGGTCATTACTATTAAACGTTGATGGAATATTGAATCAGTTGGTGTCTGGTTATTTGTTAATTTAGCCACTCTGCTAAATAAAAACCTTGGATTGTTTTGGTTATTTTCTATGAGTTTGCAGTTATGCCCTGGCAGTTTTTAGGGCCTGTCTATAGCTGGACATTCTGTTGCCATACAATTCTAAAAACGTACAAGTTCATTTTTTTTTTCTTTTTAAATAAATTATTCTTCAATAATTTATGATTAATATCTATATTATTGTCATTTTAAGAATCATTACACTCAGATCTACAGTTTCATGTCTTACAACCACATCTTTGTTGTGACAAAAACATCAATAATTCATGATCAGAGAAACCCTGATGAGCGTGGTTCGGATTTATCAAAGTCTCATTTGTGGCGTTTAGCCTTGTCTCGACAGAACGGTTCGGCACGGTTGTGAACTCCCCTTGTGTCTGGTCCAGCGTACTGGAACTCCTCGACTGTGATTGTGTTTCTCTGCAAGACTTCTCCCACGAGACTCTCTCACAGAGCCCAATTACAACTTTCATCATCAATCATCAGCGTTATTTATTCAGTAAAATGAATTTCTAATTAATAACTGATGAGCATTATGGCCTTGAAGACTGTAAAGCTATTAATTATGCCGGGCCATAGGGAATAAGCCTGTAAAGCAGTACCTGGTGGATATCCTGTGCCATTAGTGTTACAGTAGTGAATGTTTACCTCCTCCAGGACTACAATATTTAGCCCGTGCCCATTGAAGGATTATTGAGCTAATTAGATGACTGTGACTGGCATATGTTTCCTCTTCAGTCGGAGCACTACTATAATAATGAACTATAACTGCAGGACAATGGCTTCCTCTGCCTCCGATTTCTCATAACACAGAAGTGCCAGGCCCAAGGGAGATGTTTAGCCCACAATAAAAGAGGATGTTTTAGACTTCCATTGTTTCTTTTGAGCGGTTAGCTCATTTTTACAGTGAAGATGGCTCTTTGTGCTGCCACATTACGTGTCAAGGGCACAAGTGATGGGAGCGTAGTGTTTTTACTAGGCGCCGGTTACCTGAGCACTGGCCTTGTGGATAACAGATCGTATAAGAGGTGAAATGAGCGCAGCATTGAGGAGTTGTGTTGTGGTCTCAGTTCATCAGCTCCCTCCTCACCCAGAGCAGCAGTCCATGCCCAGCTCAGCAGTAATGATGACTTACAGACTGCTTTCAGACACCCCAGCATTTTTGGTGGTGAACAAAATAGAAAAGTGAACCTAAGAAAAAAACATTATGAGCTGTATGCAGGCATTCCTCAAATGAAGAAATACAGCAGATGTGCTGGCACATGCAAAATTACTTCATTAACAAAAGGCCAAACAGCTTAAGTATTTTGTAGTGGCTTTAAAGGAATAGTTTGCTTATAAAAGAAAATTCTGACATCGTTGCTCACCCTCATGCCTTTTCAAATCCGTTTGACTGATTTTCTTCGGGTGTAGCACAAATGGAGACATTTTGAAGAAGGTTCATGCTGCTCTTTCCAATTCAACTCGTGACTAGTGGTTGTCACGTTCCCAGAAGAAAAAAAATAAATAAAATAAAACACAAAAGCCTTATAAAAGCAATGCAGATATCCATCTGCTACAGTCTGGGGACCCCATATCCATATTAATGTACACAGTATTAATCTAAATGTGAATGCCAAACATTCCTATGAATGATTTATAAAATGTATATAAGCACCAGAAATGTTTGTATGCATATATACAGTATATATGGTGCTTACGGAAACATTTGTCAGTCACAGCCATCTAATTAGCTCAATAATCTTTCAATGAGAACAAGCTAAATACTGCAATCATGGAGGTGTGTGTATTTATGTATAAAATCATATATCAGATATAATTCATAAATGTATTACAGTGCAATTATCAGTGCAGTTGCTTATTTGTGCAGATATTAATGCATATTGTGATTGCTTCTTTATCTTTACATTTTCACACACACACACAAAAAAATATGGGATTGTTTTAATTATTTTAATAGATGTGAACCCTCTTATTTTGCCTTTAGAAATCTCTATTTGTTCCTCACTTGTGATGTAGAATCAAATCCAATTGTATGTGTGTTTTATAACTTAAGTCTTTAGAAGTGAAATTGAAATGTATGTCACAAAGCACTAAAACTCTATACATAGTGCTATACATTGGCTCTCACCTATCAGTTGAACATTACAAACTTGCAACAGCTACATAAAGCCATATTGGTTTGGCGTCTTCGTGATGTTAGCACGCAGCACATCCTTTACCCCTTTACCTTCCAGTCAGAGTCATGCTGACATGGGCAGGAAACTGATGGATATGGCCCAACATTAACTCTCAGAGTCTAACGAATGCTACAGAATGCTTATGTACTCTGAATATTAAGGTGAATGTGTAGATGAGAGTCCTAACTGAAAGCAGAGGATCAATACTGCACAGTCAGAGACAGGTTTAAACGCCCACGGCAGTGAAACACCCCTCTTTACCCTCAATCATGTGTCAGTCATTCATCTCTGGATTAACCTCACACCACCCTAAAAATTAAGAGAGATTATCGTTTCTGCACAATACATCTCAGCATCCAGTAGAAAGATAAGAAAAACACAAGGCATGTCAAACTTTTGATGAAGAGCCATGAACAGATGTAATTCCTATATTTATGAAATGAAAAGCAGTCAAGCAGTGCTTCAATTTAGTCATTGTTACAATTCAGCACAATTTCTGCACATTTGTGTCAAATAGTTTTTTTTTTTTTGCATATCTTCATCTCATCTTGTGCAAATCTATTGCACTACAAACGGAGATGGATGGAGTCATGCATGGCTGTTTTAGGCATCTAGAACAAATACAATAAATGTACATGAATCTTATGCTGAATCGTTGCTGTAATTTGCTCTCTTGGTTTGAGTTGGTTGTGTGCCCAGTATTCACCACCACCATCACAGTCTGTGTTTATGTGTGTGTGTGTGTGTGTGTGTGACTGAAATCCGGTAATAGATTCTTACCTACATCACTGTATGTGTCACTGTCTTCACTGAAGAAAACTGTCTAGACTGTATTGTTTTGTTTATATAGGAACCGCGGTGCAAGGAATACTGAAGAGGACAGATGGTATTCTTTCTTCAGTCCAGGTTTGGTAAAAAATATAAAACTTTGAAAGAATGAAGAATAGAGCATCCTAACAGCAAATACTCACGTAAATACCCATGCAATCTGCAGCACGATCTTGCACAGACTACCAGAACTTTTAATACCATCAATGAACAGCACTAGGGGCTTGTACTCTTCTGTGCATGCACTGAGACTGATGCTCTCAAATTGAAGTGTCCAGATCAACATAACAAGGGTTGTGCGCCCAATACAAAGAATATTTTCCTTTTCAAGGAATGAAAACAACACAGATATGACAAAGCAGTTTTCTTGATGCTGCAGATGATATCCAGATTAAAAATTTGCCAGTGCATAAATGAAATAAGAGTAATGATTTATAGTAGCAAACTACAAAATTAGGACAAAGCAAAAAACTATATTAAAAGGCTTGGCTCTATAGGCTAATTTTTGAGGGCTTTCACTAATATAGTTAAATATCATGTAGACAATGCAAATGCTGAATATATTACACATTTCAAAAAAGTTGCTTACCTGTGGGGTTAGTCGATCAGTACCTGCGAGTGAGGGTTCTTAATTGATGACAAACAACCAACACATATTCATCTTGAATTGAGTTGATTGTAACTGTATGCCCTTCATCCACAGCTTTTATTATTGTATGTGAAAGTATTGCGTTACAATTTGACTAAGAAACCTCTCCAAACAATCCAGTCTATGATTGTTTTTTATGAATGATTCAGAGTGAATCACGAACCAGCTCAGACCATTTTCTTAAACCATTTACAAGGTTCTTAAAAAGAAACGACTCAAAAGAGTGATTCTTCAGAACTCTCATTGAACCTGGAAATCTGAATCTTTCAAGAACTCCACAGTGTAACAACAATGTAAGACAAATTTTGCTTCACTTAATTTTTTTTATGGTTCTTCTATAATTCTGTGCTGCGTATTAACATTTTACTTGTTATTTTCACGCGATATGTAGGTCTTGTAAATTTTATGCAAAAATGATGGTTTAGTTCAGATACGTTTTTATTTTTAAGCTAATTTCACATTTTTCTTTTTAATAATTGAATTCACTTTTGCATGGATGGGGACATTCTAGAAGTTTCTGTAACGTTCTCTAATATTCTAGTGCTTTTTGGAACACTCCAGAACATTGCTGAACAGAAATCATCCAACACACACTTCTAAAGTTTTTGAAGACTCACTTAGGTTAATTGTTTGTGTCAAACTGTTGTTAGCTCAGTATTAAGCATGTACCATATAACTGTTATGCATCAGTAATAACCAACCCGATCTCACGGCAATTCGTACATTTTTCACAAGGTGGCTTATTCGTACGAATTCATACGACCACACTCGTACAAATTCATACGATTGTTGCCAAATCGTATGAATTTGTACGAATGACCTACACCTAACCCCGCCCCTAAACCTAACCGTCACTGGGGTCGTATAAAATCGTACGAGTGAGGTCGTACAAATTCGTACGAATAAGCCACCTCGTAAAATACGTACGAATTGGTCGTGAGATAGCATTGGTAATAACATATTAGCTTTTACAAGTTGTCAACATACATTATTAATGACATCAAGTGATGTGATTTTTGTATTCAAATGCCAAACCCAGTAAAGAAACATTAAAAATAAAAATGAAATAAAACTTTTATAAATATTTGTTTCATAGTGTGATTTGTTGTCCGATTCATCAATCACAAACTCCTTCTCCGTAGTAGTTGTAGTTCTTATTTAGCGAGATGTGAACATCTCTTCCGAAATGTATGTTTGCGACTTTTTTGAGTTTCTGAACCACTCATTTTCTTTGAAACTCTCCCTTAATGGAGGTATTGTGACATCTATCATCTCTCGACATTTTGTTCCCAAACTATGGCAAGGTTAGCCAAGGTTTGTACATTTAGAACAATCTGATGCGTCACATTTCTGCGCTAAAAATATTGTGATAGATTTGTAGATTCGCTTTCTTGTTTTTCAATTTCATCCAAGTGAAACAATCTATGGCAGCAATCTAGCGACAGACATTTTGGAAAAATCTATTTGCAATCATTTTAGATGAAGCCCTGGCAGTTTGTCTTGGGAGAGGAGAGGAGTAAAGGATAATTGTCTGTAGTCCAGTAAAACCCAGCATAACTGCCACCACACTTGAGTGAGCTTACAGCCGGCAGATCCCAGGGCCTGGGGAAGATAGAGCAGTTAATGTTCCCTTTTATTTTAGAGGATGTGTCACTTGTATCTCAGATTTATACTATGATACAGCAATTTCGTCCAAACAGATGGATAATAGTGTCAACGAGAGGAGAAGAGAGAAGACGGCATTTCTTTTATCGAGTTTAGCGCAGATTGTTTGGAGGAGACGATGGAGGCCGTTCTCTCTTTCCCTCTTAATCTCCCTAATCTCAGCGGCATTAAGCTTGATCATTTTTGTTTGAAGGAGCAGAACGTGGCGGTAATGGCGTCCTAATAGCCAGCGCTGGGGACACAAATCCAGCGGCCCTGTTTTCTGCTGTGCCTCCATAAGCACCTCTGATTTATTGCTCTCTTTATGACAGAGAGGAAAATGATGTGCTGCAGGTATATATCAGCGCAGAAAAGGAAATTGAACGCAGATATCATCTTGTCAGATGGTTAATGCTCTTCCCCCTGTCACATTCGATAGCACCAATTTGGAGAATCCTGCAGAGGTAAAAAGAAGACAATTAACAATGACAGAGCGGTAATGGATGAGCCCATAAAATGAGGCTGCGGGCTGCAGGATGCTTTGTATGATTTCCACATGAGATAGAGCCACGGGTACATGCTAGCTACACCAGCATTAACTCCAGAACACCCCCCACCCCGACCTTCTCGCCCCCCTCGGCAGGGACGGTGTCTCTCTTGGTAAAAACAGACCGTATATCGCTGCTGAAAGGGTCATGGGATGCAGTCGCTCTCCTCTGAAGGCACCGTATTGCTTCATGTGAAAGCTATGTAATTATCCTAATTATCGAACACTTGTGGGAATCAGTGGGTTTGGTAAGTCTGTTTCCCTTTAAATCGATTCCCAATGGAGTATCACCTAAAACATCAACTCACTGTAAATCCATGTGTCAGATGTTATGGGATGGATCTAGCATGAAGGCTAAATTATATGAAGGTCAGGCAGTATTTTATCTCGCACTCTGAGACCGCTGTACACTACAAACCCCCGTATAGTTCGTCTTCTTAGGGGCCGTTTACACGTCAACGCTTTCAGTCAAAAATGTGAAAAATGTTATGCATTTTGCCTGTTCCTTTACACAACAATGGAGACAGAAAAAGCTTATAAGTTTTGAAAGTGTTGTCGTGTATACGTAAAAGTTTTTAAACATGCAAGGGTTCTGATTTTGACTACATCGTTGTGGTGTAAACGTAGCCTTATATATCGGGTGTTCAACAGCTCTGCGATCTTGCTTTACTAAATGGTATGAACCCTATTTTAAACAGCAAAAACAAAGTAAGTCTGCCGTAAGAAGCTAGCAGCCTATATTTGAAGATAGCTAATATTTACCTCAAGGCAACATTATAGATAATTTCTTGAATTATCAACAAACATTGGATTTAGTAAAATTACTTTTGCATGATTAAAAAGAAAGGTGTGATTAAACGCCAGTGATTATTGTAAATGGACTGCACTTCAAAATTGTTTTTCTGAGTCAAGGTTGAAACTACTCATAACTGGGAGCCAAATATAAATTTGGAAGGGCCAAAATGTCCCACCATTGGTCAGGACAGGACAAGAACCCACTGTTTTACCAGAACTGAAAGGTCAAGCTACTTTTACGTGTGAAACGACAGCGTCAGTCATCTCTAAATATATAATGGTTTTTAAAGCACTCTGTGCATCTACGACCGTGAAAGATTGCAAGTGTCAGCGCTAAAGTAAAAGATGTGCCCTTTCAGAGGTGAGAAATGCTGAAGAACATGCAGAGCGATGATAGGCCTGGCATTTCTCTGCACCGTGATTCCTCTAAAAACGTTTAAGAAGAGTCTCCATTTGAGCTACAGCGAGGTTTAATGACTTTTCTGCTCCAGAGAAGCTTATTGTTCCTGTCTAACAATTTACGGCAGGCTCCAGTGCGCAGGGAATGGGGGGGAATCGGTCCGCCTAAATGTGTTTTGTGATTGAAATGGTAATTCCATTCAAATCAACATATTTTTGGCACCTCGTGACCTTTTCGAGAAATGAATTCACGCCACTCAACTTTGTCTTGTGGCATTTAAGTATCACAGAGCCAAAAGCTAATTGCCAGAATTTAAGTGCCTCGTCGTTCAGACCGTGGTGATTCTTTAATTTGATTTTAATGTGTTCCTCACGCCTGTATGATGAGTTTGATAATGATACAGTGGTCATCATCCCACGGTGAACTCTAATACCAGGGCATGTTAATTGCTTTTGTGACATTCAACTCATTATGGTCCGTATCATTCTTCTGTGTCCTGCTTATAAGCAAATGGTGAGGGTCTGAATTGCAATGAACTTAACTTAGCTTTTTTTTTTTACCAATATGCACCACTCAGGCATCATATTAGGCGTCCGCAAGGAGACACATAACAAGTCGTCTTTTAAGAGGATTTCTGAAGCGCTCACCCCAAAGGGCAGTAAATGGAAAAGTGACATGGCTCGTGCTCTTGTCTATTTAACTTATTCAGTTCTTCTGTTATATATATTCTGCCTGGAACAGCGTGGGTTATTTTCCTCCAGGGTTCACAAGGCCAAGCTCTTTCATTTCAACTGAAAATTGTTTCTTAGGATTTCAATCTTTGGCTGCTGGATATGACAAAACACAATATCAAGAACACTTATGTTTCTTATCTGCCATATTTTCAGGGAATACATAAAAGATCAGTATAAATCTGAGTCGAGAGACTTGCAGTTCTGTGCATGCGGGTCTGGCCCGACAGGACCGGGTCTGAATTAGCTCTGCTCAGCAAACCAGCGGCTCGTTTGTCATCCTTGAAAATCAATTAGTAGGTCACTGATAGCAGAAATCAGATGGGATCTCCTTCCTGTGTGGACACAAATGGGCTGTATAAAGGAGAACAGAAAATTTGCATCCTTCACTATCTTTTCTCCACACCCATATAGGGATTTTCTATGTAACATCTGCCAGCTGTGGTATAAAGTAGGCCTCACATGAAAAGAGAGTGGACTAAAATAGAAGTAAGGTATTTTTCTGTGCATAGATTGCAGTCTGTATCTGATCACAGATTACATGGTAATAACTGTATTTAGTAACATAAATTAGGTTACTTATTTTAGGTAATGTAATCTGACTACATTTTTTGATCAAACTCCCGGAGTGAATGTACCATATTAATAATAAAAATACTACAAAAATGAATTAATACATAAAATGGACAAAGTAAAAACTGCATTGGGTTTGTGGGTTGTGTAACTAATAATTAAATCATAGAAATCTAAAACTACAACACTAGATAAAATATAAATAATGTATTTACCTGCATGTCAGTGTAACCACTAACATGCAAATGTGATGTTAAATTATTCGAGATATTAACTTCCTCAGAGATATTTCAAGTATATATTTCATGTCAAAGCGGTTTGGCTGACAAAATGTTTTTGGGAGTCCCTCCATTACATAAACAAATATTAATAATAATAATAATAGTGTTATTAATAAGAGTGTTCCTGTGGCTCAGTGGTAGAGCACTGCATAAGGTTGTGGGTTCAATTCCCAGAGAACCTTAGGTAAAAAAATGTTGGCCTGAATGCACTGTAAGTCACTTTGGATAAATCCTTTTTTTATATATATATAAATCAGAAAATAACAATGACATTACGCAACAATAGTTTTCTAGGTTTGAAATATTTTTGTCCAGACTTCTATGATCACTGGATAAAGATGAAGACAAGATGTTTAGTAACTTGCACAAGTACTGTTTCATACATTTCTTACCCATATTCAAGTATGTTTCGCAAATTTACTTGCACAACATTTGTAAATATAGTCGAAACTGAATGATTTAAAACAAAAAAAAAGCATTACAGACAATTGATCAATTTTAAATGCTTCCCTGCCATTGTTTGAACAATATGTAATCACATAATCCATAAAAAAGCAACTGTAATCAGAGTATGAGCATTTTAAGCACTTAATATTTGGAATCGTTTTACATAATCTTGATTATATGTAATTAGTTATACCTAGCATTGTAGATAAATAACTAAAAGAATAGCAAAGTGCAGTAATTAGCTAAAATATTTGTGCTACTAGCAACAATGTTTATAATTACAAAAATGAAATACCACTTTGCAATGTCAAGCAGCATTTTTTTTTTTTTTTTTTTTTGCAAAATTAAAATAAGGTGGATACGATGAATCTCTTTGAAATCTGGTTGTTGTTCTGAAACACAAGATACTTCCTTTAATTTCATGTAGCATCCATATGACTATTTTGAGAGTGTCTTATTCTTAACTGAATGGATGTATGAGGCAGGACAGAGATGGCATGAAACTAACTAGAAATATGACTCTTTCTATGAGAGAAAGCGAAATGGCTATCACGATGGATTCATATCTAATCACTCCTTCTGCCTGAGAGAAATCCTCAATAAAAAAAGCCACAAACATGAAAAAGTGGCTTTGAGCGCCAAGCTCGCACACTGTTTAAATGGATGGGAATTCAAAACACACAAAATGATTTTACTGACAGTGCACTACCAAAGACGTCAAAGAAAATAAACCTCATCTCTCGCAGCATGATGTAGTGAGGAGTTTGACTCACCAGTGATTCACCAACACTTGATCTACATCATATTTGCTGGGAAAGGTTCAAATGTCCTATTGACGGGTTATTTTATCTGGAGCGCCAGGGTGCTGTCAGAGGTCAGAGAGAGGCGCAGTGTATGGGAATCAGGTGCCACTGTCCCGCTGACAGTGATGCATTGCTGTGCTCAGGGGGTCACGTATCTGTAAACATGCATTATAAAATCCCAAAGACAAATGTGAGAGACTGAGCGGCAGGGAGCGCGAGCGTGTGTCAAGGGGCAGAGATAGCGCTCTTGTTGCAAATGAAGAGGGTCAAGTAATCAAGCTCAGTTGGGCTTGTGTGTCACTCCCATTATCTAATACTGTCTGAAATGATCAATGAGCTAAAATAAAATGATCACAAGCTAAAATAGGCTGCTTAATGAAAATGGACTGTGTTTGAACACATTCTTCTCGATTTCTCTCCATGTCAAAGCGGGCAGGGCAATGCCGCAGGCCGCTAACAGCCCTAACAGCCTATTTCGGCCGAGCACACAGATGCTCTCTCACGCTCACTTGAGCAGGGTCACTTAAGCATTCAAGTGGCATATCCACTGACCGGCAATCTCTCAACACAAATAACACTAGCTAGGAACAATAACTACACATCTCTACCTGCAGAACCATGACCCCTTCACTCTCAAGCCCAGAAAATAACAGATTTTTTAAAAGAGAAGAAGATAGGTTATATCAGTGGAACAGAAAAGTGGTTTTACTTTACATGGGACGGTTCAGTGCAGAATTCACAGGTCCCAAAAAGGCTTACAATGGCATTTATACCTGAAAGCTTGAGTAATACTGCATTAAACAAATGCATAAAGATTAAAATAAATACATTCCATTAAAAATAAAATGCACTCCACATAAAAAGAACTCCACATCTCAACATCAGGATAATGTTTTAAAAACTTTATTTCTCATATTAATCCTTGTTGACAAAATACAAACAGCACTGTATTTTCGCACATTATGCTATGCTCTTAGATAATTCATCTGCTCTTCTTCAATCTTGAAGCAGGTCGAACATGAAGGCACATGAGGCTGAGAAAACACTGAAGGGCTGTTTTTATACCGTAATAAATAGCCAGACATTTCTATGACAATACCTGAACAGACATGTAAACATGGGAGCAATCTCTTGCTGCACAGCACCTAATGTATGCTACACTTCAAAAACAGGCACTGAGAGGTTATTAATAACTATAAATAGCATAAATATACTTCTTAACAGGACATTTTTTGCATTATTACATATTGTAAATAAGAATATTAAATACATTCAGTCACAAAACAGTGCTTACATGCCAAACGAAATGCATGTCAATAGCTGCTTTTCTTTCAAACTAAGAGAATAAGAGAAGAGTTATGTGCTGAAAAACATCTGTAAAGTTTAGCTTTTACACACAGGTTCTATTGTAAACAAAGACACTATAATGCTTGACTTACAAATTCAGCAATTTAGTTAATTATTGAAGATAAAAAATAAAGAAAAACCTTCACAAGAATCCCTTTGACCACTGAACTTTTCATTTCTACTTAACTTTGCTCTACTAATCGATGGAATAACACTTTTAATAGAAATTAAAAGGATACAAATAAACTAAAGGTAAAGAATGTGAAAATCAAACCCACACAAACACATAAATCCCCTCTCTCTAGTCTACTTCCATGGCGGACACATTGTGCTCGTCCTCTGGTTTGTCAGGGACGCTGGTGAGGGGATCTGGATCTTCTGGATGCTTCTCCTCTAAGAGACTGTCTGGTGCTTGCTGCTCTCCAGCTTCTGCTTTCACAAGCCCTGGACTGGCTGCTTTACCCTCTAATGAACAAACGATAGGAGCGCATGTTAGCAAGATTCAATTCACTGTGAAGAGAGGCATATAATTGCATTTTCATGCACAAAATAAATACAATATAGCTAGATCTAAATTTAGAGATTCGTTATTTATTCCACCATCATACCCTAAAAGTGCTCTTTGTTGAAGCATTAAGGCACTACACACATAATGTGACTTTCTGTAAAGCTGATTTGAAACAGCAAAAGCAAAGTAATTTTGATTTGTAAACCACACAGTAATATTTGTAGAATATTAAAATTTTAAACAGCTATTTTCTATTTAAATATACATTTTAAAAAGTAATTTTTGTAATCAAAGCTGTATTTTCAGCGTCATTCAGCCAGTCTTCAGTGTCAAATGATCTTCAGAAATCATAGTGTTCATCTTCAGTTCTCTCTTCACAGCAGTTCAGTCAGTGTACTGTTTGAGTAAATGAATTACTCCGGGATATTGGTTTGTTTGAATTCATTTTTGGATTAATGCGTATTGGAGACGCAAACAGTTTAAAATGATTCAGTTTGATTTGGTGAACCGTTTCAAAAAGATCTGGTTGAATCGAATGATTCATTAGCGAACCGGATATCACAAACTGTTTTGTTTTGAACTCTCTCACAACAGACACGGAAGAGAAGACGATGCTGAATAAAGTTGTAGTTTTTGCTATTTTTGGACCAAAATTTATTTTCGATGTTTCAACAAATTCTGACTGACCCTCTGATGTCACATGGACTACTTTGAAGATGTTTTTCTTACCTTTCTGGACATGGACAGTATACCGTACACACAGCTTCAATGGAAGCACTGAGAGCTCTTTGACTAATTCTAAAATATCTTAAAGAGCCACACAGATGGGAAATCAAAAATTACCTGTATTACAGTGTATGATGTAGCTGTCCATCAGTGTAAACAATGTGCAAATAATTAAACCAAAAAGTACACGATTTATAAAGTTATTGGCTTCTAAAGTAAGGAGTCGACTCTGAATCGCTGAAACGAGTCGTTATAGATTTCAGATCTTTTGCCCATCTCTATGTACGTCACTAGAACACTTTGCATAATAATCTCCGCCTACCGTCTTGAGAGAAACGAAACTCTGACCTGCCCCACCCCCCACACACACAGACGCTCTGGTTGGTGTGAGAGCATCATGTCGAGGAGACAGTGTTTTTAATTGTAAAGGCAAGTTTGTTTTATTTTCACTGCCAAAGAATGAAGATCAGAAGAACCAATGGCTTAAATTCATTTTCACCACAATACCAGATCAGTACAACAAATCCCTTTTGTTGTGTTCACAACATTTCACTGATGACTGCTTTTCTAATCTCGGTGAGTACAGCGGGATTTTCAAAGCGTTTGGCCATAAAAGAGGGTTCATTACCAACTTTATTTAGAATAACGAGCATCTCCGAATCACAACGCAAAGTATGATTATGAAGTTATGTGTTTATTTTCTCCCGAGCGTCTTATCAGTATGTGTGCTGTCTGCGCTGATCGTCATGTACAAACACGTCATTAAAATGAAGTGTAACTCCGTGAATACTCAACGAAGAGACATGAGAGCGATATCTATAGAAAGCTTGACATGTCTACTTTAAAACTAAACAAGTGCTGCCGAAAACAGATATTCTGATATGAAAACAACGCGATGTCTGTTTTTCACGTCTCCCTTCATTACATCCAATGTGACCACGCCCCCGAGCTGAACGCGCTATTCAGATTCAAACTGAATCGCGCTGCTTGAATACACCCACACAGAAGAAAAAGCAGCGAGACTGTTCAAGTTTTTTATTTTACTGTTTGCTTCGCGATGAGAGGAATAAGACATAATTCACCCCAAAAAGATGCTAACGCATTGTTTACCGTGGAGGTGTGTGCGGAACAACCAATCAAAACTGACTATGTTAGTTGACCAATCAGAACACAGTATGCTACCGAAAGGTGGGGTTTAAGGAAACTGAATCTTTTGAACAGCTTCGCACGAACCGTTTGGGGATCTCTGAGAATTGAGGTAATTTTAAAATGATATTTTGCCAAAACGACAATGTTTTTTAACCTTGGATGGATTTAAACCTAATGTACAGGACTTATAAACAGTGATAGGAAGCTTAGAATTTTCATCTTACTGGCTCTTTAAACTGTGTTCAGAAGATGAACTGAGGTCTTACGGGTTTGGAACAACATGAGGGCCAGTAATTAATGACATAATTTTTATCTTTTAGTACTTTAAGTACTAATAAACAGCTAATATGTGAATAATAGTCATATTCTAATTAGATACTAGTTAGTGAGAATTGGTCCTTATATTAAGTGTTAAAAACCAAAATGAAAATTTTTCCATAAAAAAAAAAAGAACACTAACTTTCAGAATGAAGATGCATAATTGAGCACACACACACACACACACACACACACTCAATGTATCATCAATCATCACTTGCTATTGACTGAGCACATAATAAGAGAAGAAACAGCAAGACAGTAGAGAGAGAGACAGAGAGTGTGTGTGTGTGTGTGTGTGTGTGAGTGTGTGTGTGTATGTCGGGTAGAGACACAGGGTAAAGCCCTACTAACTAGACAGCACTGAGGGGAGGAATATAAGACTCTAACGCCTTGAATCACCTCACAGATCTTCTCTCAGCACATCAGCAAATGTCCTCTCAGAGGGCACGAGCAGCAGGGACTCTCTCACACACACACACACACACACACACACACACACACACACACACACACACACTAGACCTGCAGTAAACAAACCCCACCCTTCACAAATCATGCTTTAATACCGCGCACAAGTCCTGAGAATATCAGGAGCATCTAAACATCATCTCCTGCTGCTGCTCAGGTGAACTCTGGTGGAGATCTGGTACCTGGGGCAGGAGGAGAGCTAGACAGGTCTGTCTCCATGGCAACAGCAGGGGGGTCTGACTCTGGGCTCGTCTTGGTGTCTGCGGTGAATTCTGGGAGACGCGGGGCCTGGGGACGTGTCTTCCGGGCCGGGTTCAGGAAATAACAGTAGGCACATCTGAATGCTAAAACAAGCGATAAAAACAAACTCATGAATATGAAAATATACATGCAGATCATTAATGATCGGTGAACGCATGTGTTTACATTCAGAAAACTTCCTCTTCTGGAATAAAGAGCTCGGTGACTTTCTGAACAGGCACAGCATTCTTCTCTCAAACTTACCAATATATTCAAACTCCTCCTTTAAAGCCATGCCATTATGAGACGAGCACTGCTGGCATATCAGAGCGTATCTGCAATAAAAGAGAGAGAAATCATTTCAACTGAAAAAAAAAACAAATAAAAAAACATTTTGTTTAAGTCTAAAGCTGTAAGAGACCACATGACAAAAACTGACCATATTCTAAACAGATGCTAGTCTAATAAATCTAGCTTAGCCTTCACAACTCAATTTACTCAAACTAAAGTACAAAACAGCTAACCAAGGCTGCATTTATTTGATCAAAAATACAGTATAACCGTAATACTGTAAAATATGTATACATTTTACCCAACTGTCTTCTAATTTAATATATTGTAAAATGTAATTCATTCCTGTGATGCAGAGCTTAATATGTCCCTGGAAACTGTAATGGGTTTTTCCTTTGATAAATAGAAAATTCAAAAGAACATCATTTATTAAAAAAAAAAAAAAAAAATTATATATATATAAATTATATATATATAAATAAAATTATTTCATTATTTCAAAATTATATCATATAATTCTGATCCAATTAATGCATCCTTGCCAAACAAACTTTTGAATAGTAGTAAATATTTTAAAGAAAGAAAGGTATTCTTAACCTTCAAATGTTAACATTTATTAACCAGCCCCATTATAAAAAAAAAATGTTTTTTTTTTTTTTTTATGTTTTATTTCATTCCAGTAAAAGTAAAAGTTTGATCATTTAGGCAAGTACCAGTACACACAATTTTTTTCAGCTTTTCTTATGAATTAAAAATATATATATATATATATATATATTCAGTATGTAATACAACCAAGCTGATATTTATTCTCTAGGTTTGGCTGAACAGAAGCTGAACTTCTCTGTATTATATGGTGATCTTTCTTTTTCGGAAATCACATCACACCATGATTTTGCTCAAAGTAAAGATATAAATCATGGCTTCGAGACAGAGCATTCACCTGTTCTGAGGTCCATCACCCACTAGGTACTCAACGACCCTGTCCATGGCTCCTCGCTCTCTGGGGAGGATGGGTCTGGCCAGCGGAGGACCTGGAGGGTGCATTCCTGCGCGCACACACACACACACACACACACACACACACACACACGTGTCAGTGCACTCCACAGACGTGTGACAGTATCTGTGGCTCAGAGCTGCGTGGCCGATGATGAATGATAAGGGCGACAGCTTTTAATAACGACACTGATATGGAGCTCCCTCCTCATGCCCGCTGTGATCCACACTCATAATTAATATAATTTAACATCAAGAGCGATCATAGCGAGAAGACTGGTCATTTCTGCCAGACTTGGCATAGTCAGGAATCCCTGCTGCTGACTCATTTACCAGCATATGGAGACGCCGCAGTGGACCAAGGTGCTTTTCACTTCCAATTGCTTCTTAAAGGTGTTTGCTTGAACAGGACCCAGACTGTTAGCACACAGCAAAACTTGCACGACTAACACAGCAGGCTCTGTGTCACCTGTCAGTCACTGCTAGCAGATGTTTGGAGTCGACTGCATGGGGATAAATGAAATAGCGCTATCCATCCAAAAGATAAAGCTGAAACAGCCTGCGGTTACTCCGGTGTTACTTTAGTATTAGTTTTGCACAATTAAAACATTTATTAATATTCTTGAATTAGCATTTACTTTTTATATTTTCAGATTTCATTTTAAATTGAATTTTTAGCTTTTTTTTAGGCATATGCGTTCACACCAAAAGCAAATAGATAATCAAATTCACGTCTACCGCGTCTAGTTTGCCGCTTGAACGTTTTGAATACATTCGCGCGTCTAGAGGTTCAGTAATTTCACTTTAATGGCAATGAATATGTATTTTTAATTACCGCTGAAGTAAAATAGCCAAACATAATATAGGAGCCTGAGAAAAACACTAATTTTAGAAGAAAAGTTAAGACCATTTAGAATTGTTTTTTTTATAAAACACAGACTGGAGTGGCTCTAGTGTTTTTTGTAGTATTATTTATATAGCAATATCATTACATGACCAATTACTTTTACATTTTCAGCTTTCGTTGAAAGTTTATTTATCGTTTTAGTCATTTTGTTGTGTGCTTTTTTTTCCAGCTTTATTAATTTTAGTTCCTCAACTTAATATCAGTAAATTGTCCATGCAACAATTTCAGCTTTATTCTTAAACAATTTTAATTAACAACAAGATCTTTTTGTCTGTTTATTTCTGACTCAATTCTGATTGCAATGTGTGCTCTGATAGTTTTACTGTGATTTTAGGCAAATGTAGCAGTTAAATCAGCTACAAAAGAAAAAAAAACACATGCATGCATGAAAAAAAACAAACAAACAACAAAACAAAAAAACACTTTGGCATCAACCACTCATACCCCTCTGATTTTAAGGGTAAGGTCAGGACTATGACTGGTCAGTTTTGTCCTTTAAACAACAACAACAACATTACAGATCTGTGATGAAAAACCATTAACAGCCCTTCTATGACTAGTAAAGCCAATGAGGTACATGAGACGCACCCATCACTGCTCCAGGCGTCCCAGCCGGGGTTCCAGGCCTCCGGATCAAACCATGTGGGGTTGATGTAGACAGACCTTTTTCAGGTGGCCCTCCCGGGGCAGAAAGTGGAGTGGGGGGGGCCGAGGGGCCAGGAACGGGTGGAGGACGTCCAGTAGGGCGAGGGGTCACAAGCCGCTGACGCAGCTCTGAGAAGGAAATGACACGATTCTGACAGTGAGATATGAAACCAGATAAGCTGAAGAGTACACCTGGGGTTGATTATCCCCACAGCCCCAGTTGGGGTGATCAAGAAACAGGAAATTTACTTAATACAGAAACCTGCCATTTCAAAGTCGACTCTGATTTCATCAGCAGGAATTATTTATTTATTCACTTTTTAATGCCATGCCAGCATCGAGGCTATTTTTTCGGCGATTTCTGAATAAATTAGCAAAAGGTTCTAAAAGATGTTTCAGATATTTTCACACTAGACAAAAATTCTAAAATGCATTTCTGGTGATACATTTTTACATTTCATCAGCAGGAAAGAACACGTATTAAAGATGCTACAACAAGTTATTACATTCCGATGACAGTCTGGAAAAAAAATAAATCATAAGAATGCCATGAACATGGGTCAACTGTGAGTTGATTTGAGGGAACAGATTTGATTGCTCACCTTGGCCTTGTCTTGGAGTCGCAGGAGGGCCAATGGGTTGAGCCTCTAACTCCTTCAGAGAAAACCAAGAAAAACACTTCAATATTTGCAAATTTAATGGAGTCATTTGTAGATTTAATTATAATAAGGTACTTACAAGCTTTTTCTTAGAGTCGGGGTCGAATCGCTCCAGAATCAGCTTGGCATTTTTGTAGGTTTCAGTTTCCATGACCTGTTCAAGCTGTTTGTGAAAACATTACAATCACATGAATCACAATTACATCAAATAATGATACCAACTGGTTGGCATTAATACTGAAGACACACATTGATATGATTTTTTATTTTTTATTTTTTTATTCCAATTTATAAAAAAATCCATCAGTCCAAGTCAAATGAAGGAACTAGACCTGCTGCTTATATCTGTGCTTAAAAGCTGAAAAAGTCTTCTGTTTAGTTTTATTTTAAAACTCCATTTCAGGGAAAAGAGCAAATAGTGCTAATTATTTAACTTTAATGAATAGAATAATTACAAGCCTTACTGCGATAATGGGGAGTGTGAAAATCCATCAGCTGTAATTATTGAAAGTTATTAGACATGACAGTGGATGACAAGCAATTTCTCAGATTTATTTCCTCCCATCACTAAACACTGTTCATTTTAAGACAAGTCGTTAGCCAAGCACTTTACCAAGTAAAGTCTCTTTGCCAATTACCCGCCGTCTTCATTGATTTCAGATTATTTATTAGGAGCAGAAATGATCTCTTTCTCTCACTGACAGCAGAGGGCCACAATATGATGAAAGGAAAAAAGGACGTTGTTGTGCTAACATTCGCATTAGTGGTCGACCGATATATAGCAAAGACAGATATATCGGCCGATATTTGGCCTTTTTCAAATATCGGCACCAATATCGAACTTTATTTTGATGGCAGTGCCTGAGTACACACAGTGCTCACACTCTCTCACTTGTTCACAGTCATCTTTCACAGTTCTGTCGAGATACGGATAGAAGTCTGTCTAATAAACCGATTATTTATCCGATTACTTTGTTTAACGGTTAAACAAAGAAATTAATGTATACAGAAATTGTTATATTGCTTTTATATCAGGCATATTAGTAATAGAAATGCAAACATTATAATACTTTCTCGTTTGCTGTCAGCATTAAGCAAATATGCATTTATATAATTTAAACAAATCAACGAATGACTAATGAACATTTAATTTCACAAACCTTGCAAACTTCGTCGAAGTCGAAGTCAAAACCAGCATTTTATCCATACGTGTTCTCTGCGTGACGGTCAGTCCGTATGAATTTAATGCTTTAAACTTGTTATTTCAAATTATACTGTCCTTTATGAATTTGCCCCGTCATATTCATGTCATTTTAACTCTGTACTGTGTGTAAAATAAGTGTTACCTTGGCTTTATCTGAAAAATCTGATTCCCAGTGCACACAAACATCCCAGAATACTGAGTTGTACTAAAGTATAATCATGTTTCTTTTACACACTTATTTTTGAATCCATTGTCAAACGATTTCAAATTACTTAAGTATTAATAATATTTAAATAATAATAATAATTTCGGCTCTATATCTGCTATCGTATACATATCGGTTGACCACTAATTAGCATATGACTAACCAGCTCACAGGGGAAGATGGGAGCACACGGACTGCGTGAAATTACAAACTCGCTCATATTAAAAGATCCAAACATATAAGAGAGAGCACCTCCACTTTCTATAAAGCTGTGAAAACAGACAAAAAAAACAGGAAGTGACATTCAAAGACATACACTGCTACTGATTACTCACTATTTTCTTTTTCTCTGCTCTCAGCTCTTCTAATTTTTCATCTAAGATGCAAAAAATAAAAAGAACAGAAAAATGAATGCGTAGATACGATGAACACCACTGGCTCATCCTAACATAGTGACCTCATAATGAAAACAAGTTCAGTAAGAATCTCTTACTGTTTCTCTCGGTTCGTTTGTTGTATAAAACAATCAGCAGTTTCCTCAGCAGCCAAACTCTGCAAACCGGAAAAGCAACTCATTTATAAAGTCATATGATCATTTGGATATTCATGCATTGCATATCAAAAGATTCAAGTAACTTCAAATTCATACTATGTGCCATCGGTCTGAATTCAAAAACTGAACTGAAAGTACTTACAACAGAGGAAATAGCAAGAATGGTGACGCCACTATTAATTTTCCTATCATCCGCTCTGGGATGTACCACACATAGACGACTGTACAGGCGATCAAGTACAGCAGGGCCGAGTACAGCAGCAGTCTGTAAACCCATAACTTCAGCTGCTTCTGGTTCTTCTCTCTGTATTCCTCAAGGGACTGGATATCCTGAGGGAGATCAATTAAAACACTCCATAAAACCCCACAAAGCCAGGAATTAGAGAGTGGCATTCAAACAGCAGAAAAAAAACACTCAGATTTGGAGTATAATTCATATTCAATCACATTTCTATCAAAATTACAACAAAAATAACACATGATGTCTTTAAAACTGTACCCGGTATTGAATACTAAGCCTAAAGTTCAAATATATTTCAGAAAAATGGCAATTAATGAAACTGTGTGCATGCAAAAGCTATCAGTAGAACTTTCAGGTGTATGTTTCAGCAGGATCAGGTCAAATAAATGCATGCATGACGGCTTAAGGACATCGAATTAAAGTAAAAATGTAAAATATCCTGCAGCATACAGAAAGTATGAAAGGAAAAGTTGTTTTGTCTAAACTCGAATCAAATCCCCATGACCTAAATACCTAAGGCAGAACTTGAGAGACAGGCTCTAATCAGAACCTGCAGAAATGAAATTTAACTGCGTACTGATCTAATCTTGTCAAGACACACACCAGGTCCAACGTGTTTAAATCACATTTTGAAGTCACATTAGAAGGCTTTGCTTCTTTGGTACAACCAAGTTATTTGTACAACACTCAAGCTCTGAGATATGGCAACTGAACAGACCTCTCTCAGTGAGGTAGTACTGTATAACCCCCATCTTAAAATATCTAATGACTGTCACACAGTGCCTTTCTGCAGCAGACATTTGTGTCTGTCTGTAACCATGTGTTATTCTGAGACACAACTGAACCTAAATTACATAGATAAAATAATAATAAATAAATAGATACATACACCAGTTCAAATTATTCCCATGGCCTGAATGCAAAAGGACACCTTCAATGTTAGAAAAGTATAACAGACTGAATGAGTGAAGTCAGGAAATGGTTGAAAGTGCAGTTTTATACCTTATCAAGACCCTCCAAGACCTCCACGGTGGTGGGCTTTGCCTATGGATGGATACAGTACAGTGAGCAACAATAAAGCAAGCTGGTAGGAGGTACAGATGTTCACAATTGGGACGTTTCTCTATTTAGATAGCAGGGGTGATGAACGGCGGTCCTGGAGAGCCACAGTCCTGCAGAGTTCAGCTCCAACCCTAATTAAATCTCACCCAGAGTAACCCCTTCAGACATTGATTAGCTTGTTCAGATGTGTTTGATTTAGGCTTGAAGCAAAACTCTGCAGGACTGCGGCTCTTCAGGACTAACGTTCACCACCCCGGTATATAGCATGTTATATTAATATCAAACCACACTCTTAATTATGAAACTTTTGAAGGAATAGTTCACCCAAAACATAGAAATCGCTGTAGATTTACTCATCATCATGCCATGCAAGACTAGCATTACATCACTTGTTCACCAATGGATGCTCTGCAGTGAATGGGTGCCGTCAGAATGAGAGTCCAAACAGCGTATAAAAACTTCTTGCGAAAATCAAGCATCAAAAGCAGTCCATAAAAGATATTATCAAATATGTCTGTGGATTTGGATGCAGGATGTGATTTTGATGGACATTTTCACTGAAGGAAGCATTATTATAGATTAGAGACAGTTTAAAGTTAAAACACCTTAACAATATATTTGTTTCTTACAAACATGCAGCTTTTTCCTTCAAGACTACTTGGATTATTGTGATGTTTTTATCAGCTGTTTGGACTCTCAATCTGACGGCACCCATTCACTGCAAAGCATACACTGCTGAGCAAGTGATACAAGGATACATTTCTACAAATCTGATGAAGAAACAAACTCATCTACATCTTGGATGTCCCTTAAGTGAGTAAAATTTCAATTAACTTTCATTTTTTGGTGATCTATTCCTTTAAGGCTTTGTAGCATTCAAGAAAGACAACAGCACGCCATACGTCTGTGTGACATCTCTTTCAATCCACTTTAAAATCAAATTGCAGATGTTAACATAAATACTGCATACAGCATAAGTGTACATCCTACAGGTTGAGTGAATGAAGCACGTTTACCCTCCAGCGAGACACCAAAGCCCCCATCTTGTGAGGACAGTCCTTCTCTCCAAGCCTGGGCTCTGTTTCTCCTGTCGTCCACACCAAAGCCAGACACCTGTTCACAAATAAAGGCAACCATTTCATTCAACAAAAACAATACTTAAGACACAAACAAGATTATGATCTATGTTTTCCACTTGGGAAAACACACGGATTAGATGAGAATGGATTATAAAACCTAAGTAGGCTTTTATTCACAAACATTTGGGTGCTTAAGTCACATTTATTAAAAGTGTGCATGTCTTCAAACAAATGCTGCTTGAGTTTTTTTTTTTTTTTTCTCAGAACCAAGTTAATTTTCTGATCCATTTGATTTTTAGTAGTAATCAAACGCACACGTGTTGATTATCATATTAGCCTGCAATATGACCCATGAATGTTCCAATACCTTTTGTCTTCCTATATCTATTGCTTAGTCATTTTAAACCAAACAAACGTATTTTTCGACAGATGCTTTGCTTGAAGAGTGCATTTGTGCAGTTCTACTTTACAAAAAATACCACTCAAAGTTAAGTTTTGTTTTCTGTTGCAATGACATCTGATCTTTCATTCAGAAATCATGGCATGCAATGCATGTGCAAGTGCTTCCAGATCCCACTGTATCTCACACATGCAGGGTCAGATGCATGAGTGACATCAAACATCTTCACAGCTCACACAAAACCTGGAGGCTCTGGAAAGTAACAAGACACTCCTCTATTTTAAACTGCAGAGTCCTCCAGAGCTCAGAGTGTTTGAAGAGTGGATAGTGGTGAGAAAACCCGCTGGAAGCACCAATGAAAGTCAGTTTATTTATAACTTTATTCAGCCTCACCCTAACAGCTTGGAATGCGGTTTAAGATCAAAATCAAACTCTTATATTCCGGGAAAATTCAGGTCTAGTGTGATTAAATCTAACATTTACTTACTTTTAAAAAACGATTCGCACTATATTTTTGAAACGATGATTAATCAAGAAACTTCAACAATTTCATTCTGTCAGCAAAAACATTGCGCTTTATACGTTTTAGCATAGCATATATTTTCCGACAGATTATGTTTCCTTAATCTATAGTATCAGGAGTATTTTAACGTTAAATGCAGACCTACAAAGCCTCACTTTGAGAAAGCCTAGCCTGCTGCTGTCAGCTGATACAGAGACGAGATTAGACGCCGTGTTGTGCTCTCTGACACGCACGCCCTGTTATACAGCGATTTTGTGCATAAACACGCCGAAAACAAACACAACAAACGATCAATGAGGATGCCTTACCCCTGAAAAAAAGATATTATCCAGACGAGACTCGCGATATTATTTCTGCACTTCCACAACCTACGTCATCAAACTGTTCCCACAAGCCCACGCGGCACGGACCTCCTCCACTTCACTGCTCTGTCACGTGATCGAGCACTCGCTCTCTCTCAAAGCGCGGGAAAATAGAACGAACATCACGCCGTGCTTCTGCAGAGTTTACGTCACGGCGGAAACAAGAGATTTCAAAAAGTTATACGCTATATATATGCTTATATTGAGTGTTTTAAATTAAATGATACTATAATAATACTATAACAGTGTTACTGTATTTGAAAACGTTACATTGCTGTATATGCTAATATAAAATGTGCTAATATAAAATGTTACATTCACATTTCCTTCATAATTAATGTTTATTTAAAATAGTGACATTAAAATAATAGTAGCTTGTAATCCATTTTAAAAGATATACTTGAATGAATGACCAATCAGTAAGAAACTTTGTATGAATAGACTTTTATGCTATTGACAGTACCAGTAATTGGCTTTGTGCCATACATGACACCAGTTTACTTGGATTAAGGTAATGGGACAGTAGGCTACAATTTACATCTAATATTCTGATTATTGCTTATGCATATTACTACAGTACATGTAAACTGGCAAAGACACACAAAACAGACACAGACAACTGTAATCCACTACTTTATGACTTATATGTCTTTTTTTATATATAGCATACTTTCTGGAGAAAAGTAGAACTAGAAAGGTCTGCATGAGGTGGTGAAATGTACATTGCAAATATGTGATGAGCAGTTTGGTTATTTTTTTATGTAGCTGAAGAAAATTAGCCTATACTAGGTTTGTCAGTTCCATTAATTCCCATTCCAAAAGATAAAATAAAAAAAAAAGGCTTGAATGTGAATATATAATGGTTGTCTTTGTTTAGGTGCTGTATAATATGATGAGGAGAAATTGGTATGTCCTTGTAGAGAAACAAAGCATATAGGGCATATTAAAGGCTATTCCAAAATCATCTTACCCTCAAATGTAGTTTTTCTGATGTAACTATATAAATATGCCTATTTAGGTTCAGTTATATATATATATATATATATATATATATATATATATATATATATATATATATATATATATATATATATATACATACAAACAAATAAGGCACATTTTTATGTTAACATATATAAAATGTACACAGTAAACAGTAGCAACCTGCCATTGTTTAATTAAGAAATTATTTCTTCCTTACACTTAAATTTAGTTTTTTTGGTGTAACCTAATGTCTGTTGTTCTTGTTCTGGTTTTGGTTGATTCAGTGATGTAACATAATATTTTTAACTTCAAATGAATGAAGCACATTTTAGGTCATTATTTCGGTCAGCTGCTCAGAGCTGACAAAAACAAAAACATACAACAAGAATGTATGTTTTGCCATTATTATAGAGGGTTAGAATTTGCATACCTTTACTGTTGAATAGTGAGTTTGGATACACCTTCTGGTGCTACTTGGACACGTCATCGTGAAAAACCCGGGATCATAGGGTGTTTCGGGTCTTTAATCTTCATACACCCTCACCCGGGCGACCCAACCGGGGGTGATCAGTCCCCGGCTTGTGTCCAAGTGGCAGGTTGCTCCACGGATCCCCCCTACGGATCCACAGCCACCGAGAAGCCCTCTCTGCGGCCTCTAAGATGTTTGTGGTGGCTTTTTTCAATCACTCCAACTTCACTCCAAGGAGTTTGAGGGTTCGCATCAGTGAGTGGCCAGCGAAGCCTCGGCACCCGACCTCGACTGGCTCGCAGTGAGTTTTCCAGCCATTGTTCCGACATTCCGAGCTGAGCCCTGCGTACTTAGCCCTCTTACGCTCGTGGGCCTCTTCAATACGGTCTTCCCAGGGGACAGTTAGTTCCAGGATAACCACTTGCTTGGTAGACTCAGATGTTAGCACCATGTCTGGGCGGAGAGAAGTGGCTGTGATGTTGCCTGGGAACTTAAGCTGTCTTCCAAGGTCAACCTGAAGCTGCCAATCATGAGCAGTGGAGAGGAGCCCCACCGTAGAGCTAGGCCGGTGGAATTGTTCCTTCTGCCCAGCTCTAATGAAGGTGATTGTTTGTTTGGGGGCTGCCTGGGTCTTGCTGAGCTGGATCGCTGTGCAGATGGAGTCCGCCAAAGCCTTTAGCACCTGGTCGTGGCGCCAGCGGTACCGCCCTTCCCCTAGCGCTCTTGAGCAGCTGCTCAAAATGTGCTCCAGTGTGCCCCTCTTCTTGCACAACTTGCACTCAGGAGTGTCTGCCAGGCCCCAGGTGTGCAGGTTAGCTGGGCTTGGGAGGACGTCATAGACGGATTGGACAAGAAACTTGATCCGAAATGGCTCTGCTTTCCAGAGCTCTGCCCAGGTTATTCTGCGTGGATCTGCATGTTCCCACCTGGTCCACGCTCCTTGTTTGGACATGCTGGCCATTTTGGTGTAGCGTTCTTCCTCCACCTCTGCTCGTATCTCGTCCTGAATCAGTTTGCGCCTCTCTTTTCCATGAGCCAGATCATAACGTGGCTTGGGAAAACAACCAAGACCTGCTCGTCCCATTGCCACGGAGCCCACCAGCGTTTTGTGCCTTAGTCGTGCCTCAGCTTTAGTGACGGCTTCTTGCGCCTGCCACTTTCTTCCGGTCTTCACGAGGATTCCTGCTGCTGCGACTTTTGTGTCTTTGGAGTCCCTGTACATCAATACCTCTCTTGAGCGGTGACTTTGAACTCCTCTGATAGTCCACTCAAAGGAAGATGCAACTTGGTGGAATGGCCGTAAAGGGCAATGCTGCTCAAGGACCGAGGGAGCCCCAGCCATTTTCTGAGGAACTGGCTGATAGACTTCTCTAGAACCTCGACTGTTGATGTTGGTACCTCGTAGACTAATAGGGGCCAGAGTATTCTTGGCAAGACTCCGTGCTGGTAGATCCAGGTTTTGAATTTTCCGGGGAGACCACATCTGTCAATCGCAGTGAGCCAGGTAGTCAGGTCGCACTTGGTTTGTTTTATGGCAGCTGAGTCCTTCAGGGAGCTATCAAAGAACATCCCCAAGCTCTTGACTGGTTTTTCAGTCACTGATGGAATCATGGTCTCTCCCAGGGCAAAGCGGAAACGGTCGGACACTTTACCCTTCCTTAGGACCAGAGACCTGGACTTGGCAGGCTTGAAGCTCATCCTTGCCCAGGAGATGAGCCGTTCCAGCCCCTGTAGAAGCCACCTGCACCCTGGAACAGATGTTGTCATCACTGTTAAGTCGTCCATGAAGGCTCTTATGGGGGGCTGACGGGTCCCAGATTTTGACTTGGGCCCTCTGCATTCCACCTCGGCCGACTTGACAATCATGTTCATGGCCAGTGAGAAGAGAGATACAGAGATTGTGCAGCCAGTGATTATCCCCTTTTCAAGTTGATGCCATGAGGATGTTACTTGGCCTGAAGAGACTCGTGCGCTGAAGTTGTAGTAATAGTCCAAGATGAGGTTGCGGATCTTGACAGGAACATGGTGTCTTACCAGTGCGGTTTCAACGAGCTTGTGTGGAATAGACCCGTAGGCATTGGCCAGGTCAAGCCAGAGAGTTGCCAGATCTCCTTTGCTCTCCTTAGCCTCCCGGATCAGCTGTGTCACCACCCCTGTGTGCTCCAGACATCCAGGTACTCCTGGGACTCCTCCCTTCTGGACTGAGGTGTCAATGTAGGTGTTCTTCAGGAGGAAGTCTGACAGACGTTGGGACACGATTTTGAAAAAAATCTTGCTTTCAACACTGAGCAGCGAGATGATGCGAAACTGATCAATGTTGCAAGAGCCCTCCTCCTTCGGAATCCAGACTCCCTCAGCGTACCTCCATTGCGCAGCTACTTTCCCTCTCCGCCAGATCACCTTCAGGATCTTCCAGAGACATCTGAGGAGCTGCGGGCACTGCTTGTAGACCTTATAGGGGACCCCGCTGGGACCGGGAGCGGAGCTGGATCTTGCCGCTCTAACGGCTTCTTCCACCTATTTCAGCGTGGGTTCAGCGCTGTCGAATTGGATCCCTGGTTCAGGTGGCGCCACCAAATCCCTGCAAGGTTCAAGGTCATGGTCCCTCAAGGTGTCACTAAAAGTGGCGTGGAGATGGTTGTCGATCTCCTCTACCGGGCAAGCGAGGTGGCCACTTTGCTTCTGGCCCAGTAGTTTCTTGATAAAGCTGAAGGGATTGCCAATGAAAGCACTACGTTTCTGAGCCCTTTCCTTGCCCTTCCTTCGGTGCCGTTCAGCTCTCCTCAGTGAGATGAGTCTCTTCCTTATGATGTTTGTGAGTTCTGACAAGGCAGCCCTTTCTTCTTCCTTGGCCATCTTGAACTGACGTCTCAGGGATTTTAGTTCTTGTCTCAGCTGACTGATCTTGGCTTCTCGCCGGTTGAGCTTCGCTGGATTCCTACCTCCTCTTCTTTCCTCGACACCAAACCGCTCTGCTCCCATGTTCATTATGATGGTACACATGGTCTGGAGCTTCTGGTCGACACTGCCCCTTGAGATGGATTCCAGGCACTTGTCTACATCCTCGTCCAGCTTAAGCCACTCCTTATTGTTTGCGGCAGGCCACTTCACCCTACGGTGTTCCGATTTCCTGCTTGGTGGGGGAATTTGTGTGGCATGGAGGTTCCGGGTACTGTGGGGAGATTCCGGACCCGGCTCCTCCTCCGTCTCACCAGGTTCAGCAGCCGGTGTGACAGTAACTGCTGCCCCAGCTGCCGTACCTGAGCGTAGCTTCACTTGATCCCTCCTGAGGCAGGCCATCTTTGCCTGGTGGATCTTCAGGCCCTTCAGGTTTTTGCAGACCTTGCCGCAAATACAGACTGCGCTCGTAATCCGTTGTACATTTGCTTGGGTCGTTACCGGTAATTCCGTCCGATTGGGATGCTCATTCTCCCCCCCTCTCGGGTATCCCTGGGGGTATATTTCTGTGGGGTTCTTCGTAGCTTGTTGTGGGTGCTCCCTCTCAGGAGCTGCAGGTCGGGGGGCTAGCCCTCCCTGCCCCCGGTTGCCGTCTTTCCGAGCTGTCTGCTGTCTCTCCAGCCGTCGCCACTCTATTCGTGGATGTCATCCAGACTTTCCTGGAGGTCACTGGCTGTGCCAGGTAGGTTTGAGTTTGGATACACCTTCTGGTGCTACTTGGACACGTCATCACGTCATAGTAATTATATTACAGGATAATTGGTTAATCCATTTATTTATTTATTTTCTGATGTTTAAGTAGTACATGGTCTCTGTCATGCATTGATTTATTCATTTTTACAATATCCCAGTATTTGTCATTAATTTGGCTATATGGATGTCTTAAACTGTCCTGAAATATAATAAAAGCTATATCATCCCATTCAGCACTTTACAAAGTACTGATCTGAAACTTTATTTTAAAATAAAAAGGTAGCTATCAGTGAATATTACACAAGACCATTTCAAGACTTCATGTTAAAAAAGCAACGGCAAATATTTTTTGAGAAACCTGCCAATGCTTCTGATGATTGGTGCTCTCTCTTCGGAATCTGATAACTCTGAAATGGAGAGAGGATGGGGCATTCAGTATGAAATCTAGAGCTAGCATGTGTGCTATAAGGACCATGCATGGGTTGGGTTGGACCATACTGCCTCAGCTGGAAATAGTGAAGATCAGCACCATGGACAGCAACTGTACTCATAAATGTATAACTTTCACAACACAGTGTGAGTAGATTAAATCCAGTGCACTGTCACGCTGCCAGTCTTTGTTTTCCTGGGTGTTCCCTAGTGAGCTCACTTCTCCTTAGGCACTTCACCATAGGCACTTTAATTCCGCTAGTCTGGTTGTGTCTTCACAGTAATTGCACTCCAATTAGAATCGCACAGGTGTTGACAATACTCTGTCATTAGTTTCCCTATATAGAGCCGTCTTTCTCTGTTGTCATTATGGAGTCCTTACCCTATGTGTCTCATGCTCTCGTTCCCCAAGATTTCCTCTACCTTCTCGTTCTTCCGAGTTCCCCGTTTCATCCGGTTCCCTCTTTTGGTTTTGTTTGTCTCTCATGACTGTTTATTTTGTATTTACCCTTCTGTTTAAATAAAACCCTTACCTGCATTTGGATCCAACCCTCTCTTTGTGTTTCTCCTAAACCCTACCGTGACAGAAGGACTCCATCAATCAAGGATCCAGCGGTATGTCTGCTGCCATGTCTTCATCAGCCAGCAAGCGAAATGGTTTTGAGGGCTCTCGCCTAGTGGTGTTCCGGGGGACCAGGGGAGGTCGCTCCGGAGCAAGCGGTCGAGAGGAGGTCCGGCAGCGATCGCCACTGTGGCCTCCCATCGAACCGAGATTCGGATGGGGGCTGCCATTTCCCCAGGATGTCCCGAGAGGAGAGGGGAGATGCAGATCGGCTGAGCCAGCGCCGTGGTACCAGATGGCCGCCAGTCCTGTGCAGCGGCACCAAATGGCTGCCAGCTCAGCCCCACAGCACAAGATGGCCGCCACCCCAACCCCACAGCACAGGATGGCCGCCAGCCCAGCCCCACAACCCAAGATGGCCGCCAGCCCAGCCCCACAGCACAAGATGACCGCCAGCCTAGCGCCACAGCCCAAGATGGCCGCCAGCCTAGCGCCACAGCCCAAGATGGCCGCCAGCCTAGCGCCACAGCCCAAGATGGCCGCCAGCCTAGCACCACAGCCCAAGATGGCCGCCAGCCCAGCGCCACAGCCCAAGATGGCTGCCAGCCCAGCACCACAGCACAAGATGGCCGACTCAACGACACCGATTCTCCATCGTAGAGGGCGGAGGAGGAGACAGGCAGCTACTGTTCCTCAGGACCCGGAGAACGTTCCCGAGCGGGCCGCTGCCATCCATGAGGCCATTCCCGATGCGGTGCCCGCTGCTGTTCCGGAGGCGGTGGCTGAGGCTGTTCCCGATGCGGTGCCCGCTGCTGTTCCGGAGACCGAGGCGGTGCCCGCTGCTGTTCCGGAGGCCGAGGCGGTGGCCGAGGCTGTTCCCGAGGCCGAGGCTGTTCCCGAGGAGGTGCTCGATGCTGTTCGAGAGGCCGAGGCTGTTCCCGAGGCGGTGCCCGATGCAGTTCCCGAGGCGGTGCCCGATGCAGTTCCCGAGGCGGTGCCCGATGCTGTTCCCGAGGCGGTGCCCGATGCAGTTCCCGAGGCGGTGCCCGATGCAGTTCCCGAGGCGGTGCTCGATGCAGTTCCCGAGGCTGTTCCCGAGGCGGTGCCCGATGCAGTTCCCGAGGCGGTGCTCGAGACAGTTCCCGAGGCTGTTCCCGAGGAGGTGCCCGAGGCTGTTCCCGAGGAGGTGCCCGATGCAGTTCCCGAGGCGGTGCCCGATGCAGTTCCCGAGGCGGTGCCCGATGCTGTTCCCGAGGCGGTGCCCGATGCTGTTCCCGAGGCGGTGCCCGATGCAGTTCCCGAGACGGTGCCCGATGCAGTTCCCGAGACGGTGCCCGATGCAGTTCCCGAGGCGGTGCCCGATGCAGTTCCCGAGGCGGTGCCCGATGCTGTTCCCGAGGCGGTGCCCGATGCTGTTCCCGAGGCGGTGCCCGATGCTGTTCCCGAGGCCGAGGCTGTTCCCGAGGAGGTGCTCGATGCTGTTCGAGAGGCCGAGGCTGTTCCCGAGGCGGTGCCCGATGCTGTGGCCGAGACTGTTCCCGAGGAGGTGCTCGATGCTGTTCGAGAGGCCGAGGCTGTTCCCGAAGCGGTGCCCGATGCTGTTCCCGAGGCGGTGCCCGATGCAGTTCCCGAGGCGGTGCTCGATACAGTTCCCGAGGCTGTTCCCGAGGAGGTGCCCGATGCAGTTCCCGAGGCGGTGCCCGATGCAGTTCCCGAGGCGGTGCCCGATGCAGTTCCCGAGGCGGTGCCCGATGCTGTTCCCGAGGCGGTGCCCGATGCAGTTCCCGAGGCGGTGCTCGATGCAGTTCCCGAGGCTGTTCCCGAGGAGGTGCCCGATGCTGTTCCCGAGGCGGTGCCCGATGCTGTTCCCGAGGCGGTGCCCGATGCAGTTCCCGAGGCGGTGCTCGATGCAGTTCCCGAGGCTGTTCCCGAGGAGGTGCCCGATGCTGTTCCCGAGGCGGTGCCCGATGCGGTTCCCGAGGCGGTGCCCGATGCGGTTCCCGAGGCGGTGCCCGATGCAGTTCCCGAGGCGGTGCCCGATGCAGTTCCCGAGGCGGTGCCCGATGCTGTTCCCGAGGAGGTGCCCGAGGCGGTGCCCGATGTTGTTCCCGAGGCGGTGCCCGATGTTGTTCCCGAGGCGGTGCCCGATGCTGTTCCTGAGGCGGTGCCCGATACTGTTCACGAGGCGGTGCCCGATGTTGTTCCCGAGGCGGTGCCCGATGCTGTTCCCGAGGCGGTGCCCGATGCAGTTCCCGAGGCGGTGCCCGATGCAGTTCCCGAGGCGGTGCCCGATGCAGTTCCCGAGGCGGTGCCCGATGCTGTTCCCGAGGCGGTGCCCGATGCAGTTCCCGAGGCGGTGCTCGATGCAGTTCCCGAGGCGGTGCCCGATGCTGTTCCCGAGGCGGTGCCCGATGCAGTTCCCGAGGCGGTGCCCGATGCAGTTCCCGAGGCGGTGCTCGATGCAGTTCCCGAGGCTGTTCCCGAGGCGGTGCCCGATGCGGTTCCCGAGGCGGTGCCCGATGCGGTTCCCGAGGCGGTGCCCGATGCAGTTCCCGAGGCGGTGCCCGATGCTGTTCCCGAGGCGGTGCCCGAGGCGGTGCCCGATGCTGTTCCCGAGGCGGTGCCCGATGTTGTTCCCGAGGCGGTGCCCGATGCTGTTCCCGAGGCGGTGCCCGATACAGTTCCCGAGGCGGTGCCCGATGCAGTTCCCGAGGCGGTGCCCGATGCAGTTCCCGAGGCGGTGCCCGATGTTGTTCCCGAGGCGGTGCCCGAGGCTGTTCCCGAGGAGGTGCTCGATGCTGTTCGAGTGGCCGAGGCGGTGCCCGATGCTGTTCCCGAGGCTGTTCCCGAGGAGGTGCTCGATGCTGTTCGAGTGGCCGAGGCGGTGCCCGATGCTGTTCCCGAGGCGGTGCCCGATGCTGTTCGAGTGGCCGAGGCGGTGCCCGATGCTGCTCCCGAGGCGGTGCCCGATACAGTTCCCGAGGCGGTGACCACAAGGCCGTGGCGGTCTTCTGCTCCGCCCTGGGGGACTCTGGCGGTGACCACAAGGACGTGGTGGTCGTCCGCTCCGCCCTGGGGGACTCTGGCGGTGACCACGAGGACATGGTGGTCGTCCGCTCCACCCTGGGCGACTCTGGCGGTGACCATGAGGACGTGGTGGTCGTCCGCTCCGCCCTGGGGGACTCTGGCGGTGACCATGAGGACGTGGTGGTCTTCTGCTCCGCCCTGGTGGACTCCGGCCTCGACCACAAAGACGTGGTGGTCTTCCGCTCCGCCCTGGAGGGTTTTGACTTTGACCACAAGGCCGTGGTGGTCTTCCGCTCCGCCCTGGAGGGCTCTGGCCTTGACCACACGGCTGTGGTGGTCATCTGCTCCGTCCTGGTGGACGCCTCAACATGTCCTTCATGGACTTATGTTTTGTGTTTTTTGAGTTCTGTTTCTGTCTGTTCCCTTTAGTTTAGTCCGGTCCTCCTCCCTCCTGGTCTCCCTGTTTTATGTTTACATTTCTGGTGTTTGTTCCCCATGTGTTCCTTTTCCGGCCCTCCGTCCCTCCCCCTGAGCCTCCACCTGTCCGCCTCCCTCCTGGACTCCTTGTTTTGTGTTGCACCTTTCCATTTCTCCTGGTTGCTCATGTCCCTGTTTTCTGTCCCTCCGTCCCTCCCCCTGGTCCGCCGCCGTTCCACCTCCCTCCTGCCTCTTTTTCTGTTGGGGTTTTCCTGAGTTTAGGTGGAGCATCTGGTAGCTGCTCCGTAGGGGAGGGGGTAATGTCACGCTGCCAGTCTTTGTTTTCCTGGGTGTTCCCTAGTGAGCTCACTTCTCCTTAGGCACTTCACCATAGGCACTTTAATTCCGCTAGTCTGGTTGTGTCTTCACAGTAATTGCACTCCAATTAGAATCGCACAGGTGTTGACAATACTCTGTCATTAGTTTCCCTATATAGAGCCGTCTTTCTCTGTTGTCATTATGGAGTCCTTACCCTATGTGTCTCATGCTCTCGTTCCCCAAGATTTCCTCTACCTTCTCGTTCTTCCGAGTTCCCCGTTTCATCCGGTTCCCTCTTTTGGTTTTGTTTGTCTCTCATGACTGTTTATTTTGTATTTACCCTTCTGTTTAAATAAAACCCTTACCTGCATTTGGATCCAACCCTCTCTTTGTGTTTCTCCTAAACCCTACCGTGACATGCACAGTGTACTTAGACCATGAGGAGATTCAGCATGTATTTGGCTGTAAGGTAATAATGCGTCTTACGTGAGTCACTGGAACCAGTTGTACAACATGTTTCTATGTCACTGGTTCAAGTGAACATGATCTAAAAACAAGACATTGATTATAACGCCATAGAGAAGATATGGGGGTCAGTTGAAACTAAAAATGTTTGGTTGCCAAATTTATTAAGTAAATGTAAAGTAAAGGGTAAGTAAATTAATTTTCCTTTTTTGTTGAACTATTCCTGTAAGATATACTAACATTGTGGAGCCACAAACAATACTTTTTTGGCTTGTGCATTTGTAAAAGCTTAGGTTGTTATCCTCTGGTAGTGGGGGTTGCAGTATTGTATACCACTTGTCCCCACAATACATAAAATCTATAAAAGATACATTAAAGGCAGATTGAGTCCATGCATCTTTTCATTATATCATTTTTGTTATGTCCATTTGTTTCTTAAATCATCACTGAGTAGTGTTTAATACTAAAATATGTCATTGTAAATGAGCTGCAGCATCTTTGTTAAGATATTATCTTAATTTAATATCATTCAGTATTTTAGCTAATTAAACACACTGATAGCAGATTGGACACACACACACACACACACACATTTTGTCCTTTTTTGAAAGATGCCGCATCAGAAGTATGTTGTATTGTATAGGCAATGGGATTCTATTTTTCTATTTTCTATTGCCTATTACAGAGTTCAAATATACAGTTATCATTGTAGTTTGACTCAATCCCATTGCACTTTGTAATGCCTTCAAAAAGTTATTTATTTGCTGTGACTAATTAGAGCTGATTCAGACATCTCAGATTCAATATCAGTATTTTCTCTAATAGGGTGTCTTTTTGTTTTCTATATGAATATTGATTTAAATTGTGTGATATAAAGCATTTGGTCATTTCACTTTGAAGCAAAACTAAATCCCCTGGAAATATGCAAAAATGATCATGTATCGTAAATATCTTTGAAATTTGTATTTACATCATTGACCACTGTCAATGGGGCTTCTTTAAAGCAAGAGACTGCTCTCTCTGTTTCAGTAAGATGGAAACTAACAGCGAGACTGACAGACTGCTCATGAGTTAGTGCGCAAAGCTGCTGCACTTCTTGTGAAGTAACAGCTGTCAAGAACATTACAGTGCAACAATATCTCTACGTGTTTTCATATAATGATGCGCGGGTATAGGGCACAAAAAATTTATTATTTCTTAAAAATCCGATAAATCCGCGAAAGTGTGATGTCATTTAAGGCAGGCAAAATTATTCGCAAGTACCCAATCAAGCCTCGGTGGCGCGCGCCTCTACGAGCTTTGCGCGCTACCGTTTGACCTGGGCCTGGTGTCACGATAACGATTGATCTTAGCGCTTAAGAACGTTTTCTACGAGTAATTTTACGATCGTTCGTTATTGTTTCACGTGCGTTTCCGAAAATTCCATGTAAAGCAATTACTCGTAGCTGTGCTTTAAGTGCTATTAAGGAGTCGCTATCCGTTTATCAAGTGCTGAAATGTCACGTTATAGAATGGCTCTTAATAGTGGTAATCGTTTATTGACGTTAACCAAGTGCTGCGTTCCAGACAGACAACTTGGATATAATAACTACAATACAGTACACTATTATATTATATTATATTATATTATATTATATTATATTATATTATATTATATTATATTATATTATATTATATTATAGTTTATAGTATTATACTTTACATAATAATATATAATATACTTTATATACAGTATAGAGAGAGAGTCCGGGTCCAATACATAGCTGGCTTTCGTGCACTTCAGCAAGTCATTGACGCATTTTTTTTCACCAGTCTTTGAAGCATTTCCTACATTACTTATTTTATTCATTCAGTCATTTAATTTAGATGTGTATTTCTATTTTTTCTGCCCTTTTTAATTATTTCATTTGTAAGTTAATAAGAAAATAAAGAAAACTAGTCATTAAGTGTACAATAAAGTTTAATCAATTGCTTTACGATTACTCAAGAGCACCCGTAGATCTTCGATGATTTTCAATTGATTTTTCAAATTTCAACAGACCGTAATATTAAGATCAGTCGTAAAATCGTTTTTACAAAGCTTCGTAAGCCTAAGAAGTTCGTAAAAACGACGAACGAAGAACACAGATTTATGTGGTCACCTGCAGGACAATCGGCAGATTACACCTTTAACTTGATTCAAGGGAAAAGTGATTATAATATAAGGATTTGATTGTACTTTATTGTACACTTTATTACTCGGTTTTATTAATTTATAAATTAAATAATTAAAAATGGCAGAAAAATACTAATAAATATCTAATTGAAATGACTGGACCAAAAAATGAATAAAATAATAAATTTAGGAAATATGCTTCAAAGACTGGTGAAAAAAAATCTGTCAATGACTTTTGACAATGACGAAAAAAGCCATGTATTGGACCCGGAAATTACGTCTCTCTCTCTCTCTCTCTCTCTCTCCATAAAAACATATTATATAGTATTATGTAAAGTATAATATTATACACTATAATAGGATAGTTAGTATTATATCCGAATTGTCTGTAGGTTAACATTTCAATAAACGAGCGTTTACTACAAATTTCAGCACTCGACAATTGGACAGCGACAAAGTAGCAGTTAAAGCACAGCTACTTGCAATTGTGTTACATGCATTTTTGGGAAACGCACTTGAAACAATAACGAACGCTCGTAAAATCATTCTTAAGATCTTAGATCAATCCTTATCGAACTTTGGGTCACAAATGGACTAACCCAACTTTTGGGTTAACAATACAATTTAAAAAATGTACTCAACGGTTTGGGTTAGTACATATTTTACTCAAAGTTGGGTTGAAACAACACAGCTTTTTTTGAGTGAAACTCGTTCACTAGGCTTCTTCATTTGAAATTGTGGTCAGTCAGACAAAGGATTAAGTCTATGGTTAATTAATTCAAGTAATACGGAATGAATGTCCCACTATTATTATGCGTTTACGGTACGTGTGTTTGTAGGTCATAAGATTAAACGGGAAAAGTAAAGCAATAGGCGTCAGCGTTTTCTGCACATAAGATGCATTCAAAATCCTTTCCAGAATGTGCCAGGTGACATTAACGTTATGATGTACAGGTGTGCTTGCCATAAATGCACGTTGAATTGGAGAATGCCCTCTGTTGGTGTTCGAGAGTCAGAGCTGTTGAGGTGAGTACTGATGATGTTAACATGTTTCACACTGCGAGCGAGTACGCTGAAAATACACTTTGACAAAATGTGATATAATTAACGTGTTATTTCAGTAAACTATTACTATTATGACCCCCATTTTCTCCTGCAAACCAGACCTCCTCATTGGCAGCTTATAGCAAACAGACAGCTCAGCCGTTAAAGCAAGTGAAGGCAATTTTCAAGGATAATTGCGAACATGTTTTAATACATATGCATGAAAAACATTTTCCTTTTTGAGGGAGAGGGAGCGACTTAACGTGCTTATGCAGTTGATTGAGGGGATGACCTGCTATTCAAAATGTTATTTGAGAACTATCAAAATGTGCAGACTTGCAAATTGCCCAGCTTGTATCTGAATTACTACCCCATTCATCATCATTATGGGTTGATAAGTTAATTTAACCATTTCATTCTGCCTTAATGAGCTATAGTTAAATTAATGTCACATAATATATGAAAGCAACATTTGAACAGAAGCGTTCATTTGAGACAAACAAGGGTGGCCATGGTTTCATTTGATGCATAAATCTCCTCATCACAGCCGGTGCTTCTGTTGCCACGAACCTTTTCCCTTCTGTTCCCTGTGTTTTCTTTAATGGTGTCAACAAAACAAAGCGCATAATAAAGCTTTGTTGAAGACTAGCCGTTGACGCAATGCAATCAACTCAATAGTCGTGCCATTGTTGGGTGTATTTTGCTATTAAATCATGTTCGGTTTCTTCTCATTTTTCCCCACTGTATTTTTTTACGCAGTCCATTCACTGAAAACTAAATTATGACAGCATATGGAGATCTATAACGCAGTATCACCCAGATCTAATATAGTTCGCATGTCGAACTGAGTATCCTGTTCGATTAGGTCCATCCCATCAACTGGATAGGATTGGGATCACCCTCGCCCTGCCTATCGCCTATTCTTCCCCGAGAATAATCAAATCTGACAGCTTTTGGGTAGCCATTTACCAAAGTCTTCTATCTAGTCGATTAAAAACTACGACCTGCCTTTATGGCATCTAATAATATAGCTAGGGTCTCATCATTTCATTGAGATTTTAGCGCACATGTTCAGTTGCGCGCACTGTTTTCCACTCGCCAGACGTGTTTGTGAAGTTCCACCTTAAAACAACAGTCTTTTGGCCCCACGTGCTCCCTGTAGTTCGGATTTTGTCCTCCCCGCAGCAGCTGTCACCTCGCATTACTCGCAGTCAGCTAAATGAAACATTATTCTAAACATATGCATCGTAATCAGTTCGGTCACACTTACAAGAGCACGCGTTAATAAGGCAATCAATCACGGTGGAACAAGCGAGTTGTTCTGCAACAGCTCATAAACAGTGTGTAATGAAGAATTGGAGGTTAGCATGACACGCGCTGATCAGATAATCAATGTCAAAGATGCGATGAATGTCAGTAAATGTAGTTTTTTATGTCGTTTCTATAAAATCTTCAATTTACTACAAGCAGTTCAATTACCCAGAAAATACAGTCAATTAAATGGGCGTGATTGGACAGTAGCGGGAGGATCATCGATCTTTGCATTTCTATCTTGGTGGTGGACATTTAATTTGGGGTTTCTATTAGCACCGAAATAAAGAAAAAATAAAATATATTAAACAAGCCGCAGATTTATTTTCTTGTCAAAAGCAATTCGGCTAAGGTGACAGACAGTTTGCTGCATTTTATGATGAATTCTTTTTTCAGTCTTTGCACATTGGATACAAAACTGATGGCGTTATTGTGGCCAGTGTTTTTCTGCCCTCTGTCTTCTCCAGTTTGCCTCTCCATCTATCTCAATGCTTTTGTTGTATGGGTTGTAACCCTCGCCTTGGTAAAGAGCATAACGAAACATGGCGATACATCACACTCTTGCTGCGCCTCTAATCCCATTTCTTTAATGGGGACGTTCAAAAAGAAAGCAACTTATCTCAAAGTCCCCCGGGAATATCCCGGTATATATTTAACCAGGCTGCAATTAACGACAGTATCAGCTTGTATCATTTAGAGGTAATGTAAAAATAATGGTAAATTATAGGGCCGGAATGACCCGTGATCGCAGACTCCATATTCCCTATAGTTTTAGTGTCGTTTTAATTAATGCCAGCCTCACTTTCTCACCAAAAAAAAAAAAAAAAAAAAAAAAAAATTGGTAACAGAGCAGGAACGCTTCACACTATTTGATTTTTTATTTTTCATTGATATATTGATTTTGAAAAGAAGATAAAAATATAAAAATACCTCCTTGGATTTAAATTCAACTTTTAAAAATGTACTATCAAAAAAATGGATTTACGTGTAGGCTATTATTGTTTACGGAACAAAACACTTAATTAGAAATGTAAGTAATATAAAGGTGTGTGAAGTGGACATTTGTGAATGAAACGTTGTAGGCAACATCTGTTACATTTGATTTTGAATTTGCTCGCCTTTTAATGCTTTCAGTTCAAACTGCAATTAGCCATTTGCAACGTGCACAATGATAACGATATTAAAATTTGCGTTTTAAATATTTATTTTCCAAGAACAACACCATCAATAAATAACATAATATACATTTCTATATTGCACATTTTTCTCAAGTGAAAATATGAAAATTCATACAGTCGGCAATATGTAAAATACAGAGACGTAATGTACAGAGTCGAACCCTTGGGATAGGAGCAAAACACTGGGATTTTAGTATTGTCATTCATTGAACAGACGGCAGCCAGCCCCGCGCAAAAACTCAGTAATAAAATCATAATAATTATAATAATAAAAAAAATCTGTTTGTTTTCTTTTTCCATTTGAAATGAAAACAGCAACGTAATGTACTTTATATACAATGAGTGATTTCAACATGATTTCAGGCCTAATATTTCTTTTTTTAAATTGTTCTGTAGTCTGGCGAATTAATGTCAGATTTAGGACCTAAAACAATGGTGTATTCCTAAAATTAAATAAATATCCAGCCAGTCACTGAATTAAAAAAATAATAATAATAATAATAAAGAGGGTAAAATCTGTGAAGCTAATAATTTCGAATCAAAGTCAGAATTTTAGTTTAATACAATTTAAACGTGATTATGCGTTATGACAAAATATCTCACCATTTGATCTGTACAAGTGCTAGTTTGCTATTTTTAAAATGTGGTTTTATGTAAGGCAGAATTCCGCCTTCCGTGGAAAAAAAATGTATGCAGACAGAAATGCATGAGCAATTTGTCTGAAGTTTGGGGTTGTGTGGATAATCCCATTATATTGTGAGTGAAGAGTCTCTACTGGGAGTATTATGGAAATATCGGTTTGGATTTAATGAGACTGCTCGCGTCAGCGGAACATCTCTGAGAGAAACTCTACCCAGGCCCACCAACGTCCCAAAAACAAGATTGGAAATAGGACTCGGTGGAAAGGTTTTTTTCTTTCTTTCTTTTTTTTTTAAATAATAAAAAAAGGAATTCTCAGGTAACGAATACCACGTTTAATACTGTACAATCTACACACCAAGAACAATGCGAAATGCTCAAGGTCTTTTATCTATCTTGTCTAATGACTTCCCACAGCGGGTTGTTATGCTTTGACAGCGAGTCTCAGAACGGGAACTTTCTTACATTTCCACATTCAAAGGAGGTCCATCAAGGTACATGATTGGCAATTTTCGTCATAATCTTCACATTATTAACAGCAGAATTGACATTGTAGCAGTAGTGCAGGTTTTCTGCGCCACACTCCTACATCAGGGAGTGTCCCTCGAGCAGCAGCACTTTAACAACACTGGTCCTTTAACCGAAGCTAAAGTGGCACAACCAGTGTATATCCTCTTTACTGTGGTCCAGTCTAATAGAAAATAATATTTGCATACAATTGTAATTAATAAATAATAATAATAATAATAAATAAGGACAAATAAAATTATTACTACAATATAATAAAATATATACAAAAAAAAAATAATGTAATTTTAGCTCATTTTATAACGCACTGTTTTAATACCGTGTGTTGCAACATATTTAAAAGGCCTTAGATTTCGTGTATTTTAAACATTTTTCTTAATATAATTCTGGGCGTAACAGGCCTTACTAGAATGAAAATTCTGTCCCTCAATTTAAAAATAATAATAATAAATGCATGTGCTTCAAATGAAGGGGTGCATGCCAGCACTAAGCTATCTATTGAGCGCGCTTTCTTCTCTCTGGTCCGGTGAGGGCACCGCGGTTTTGCTGAGAACTGCTGCCGAGTATGGCAAAAATCCGCTCTCGGACCTCTGGCCGGACGCCGTGCAGGTGAAATCAGAGCTGGTGCTCCTGGAGCCGAGTGCGCTGGCGGCCTGACTGCTGTGGCAGCTGAGACATGAGCACGGCCCGGTAGCTGAAGGCGCACTGACTGCTGCAGCGGCCGCCGCCGCCGCCGCTGCCGCCGCCGCCGAGCTGTTCAAACCTGCCGGTGACTGGTATAGTCCTGGATGCCGGAAACTACACAACAGCTCTGGGCGCGAATATGGATGAGAAAGCGCACGGAAAGTATCAAGGGGACGAATAGAGGTAGCAAAAGGTGAAGAAGCGGCTCCTGAGGCGGCTGCCGCGGCAGCTGCTGCCGTGACACCGACATGGGGGTAATAGTGTAGTGGCATGTGGGAATGAAAAGGGTAAGGCAGACTTCCGGTGGCGGCCGCGTGCGTCATCATATAGGTGTAGAAGCTGGGATCGGCGGGATGTGGCCAGGACATGGCGAGCCGCTGCCGCTTGTCCTTCATTCGTCGATTCTGAAACCACACCTACACGCATCCACAGAAATACACAGGTAACAATTAGGGATGAGGTGAACAGTGGCGAGAGACGAGAACAAAACAATTAAACTCTACCGTTTAGCATGGCTAAAACAAACTCAGAACTCAGTTTTTGCATAGCTTTAATGTTAAGCTTTATGATCAGAGGATTATTTGTGTCCTTTACGAATCGACCAATAATTTTTTTAATGTACCCCCTTTGGGCTGTTTTTGTGGTTGATAGGTAACGTGAGCACAGATGAAATTAGGCAGGTTTGCATCAGACAAAAAAAATAACAGATTTTGTTGATGTGAACAGACTGCACGTTCTCTGTAAACAGTATTTAGTGGAACGGATTCATTTTTAGATTGATAATTGCCATATGCAATTGCATTGTTTTGTTTTTGTAATCTATGCTGGTGGCTGTGAAATGTTAATATTAGCTAAACATTTTATAAACATTACAAATTAGACCTATACCTTTATTGTTGTTTCGGGTAGGTTTAATGCAGCGGCCAGTTCACATCTCCTGGGTCTTGAGACGTAGTTTTCCCTGTAAAATTCTTTCTCCAGTCTTCCGATTTGTTCTCGGGTGAACGCAGTCCGGTATCTCCTCACCTGATCCGCGCTCGAGCTGCTGGAGTTACTGATGGAGCCGTTCATATTCGACAGAGACGATGAACTTGTATTTGAAGCTCCTGAATTACTGTCGGAAAAACCTAAATCGAATAATGGAAGATATAAAATACAAATGCGTAATATTTTAAACATGCATATTAGTCTTTTATCACGTTGATTTGTAAGGTACATTAAAATAAAATACACAAGCACGTAAAATAATATGTGTGGTTTTATTTATAAGTGCAATTCATCTGAAATATGTTGGGATTACATTTAACTTTTTTTTCTCAGAAAATCAAAATGATTTTAAGACAAAAATAAAAGACAAACGCATTCACCGATTTGCATCAATTTAACACTGCAAAATTCACATAATGGGACACACAATGCAATCACAGATGATTTTAATTCGTCTAAGGCAAGGGTAAAATACTTGCAAAGCTTACAAAAAAGTATTTGGGAAATGCTACCATAAATTATAACATAACGTATGAAAACATGCATTTGAAAAATAATATAAAACAAATTCCAATGAGGGCTATATTTGAAACTTTGTGATGCCCACTCAAATGATCATTTGAACAAATGTATAAACGACTCCATCAAAGTTTCCATGTCGTTTGTTTACCTTTGCTATTGTTTTCCTTCTGTTGGCTGAGACTGCTCGGTGAGCGATGAGACGGGAAACCCACTTCCACATCGCTGTTCATATCGGAGTCAGGAGAAACTTCAGGGTACAGGTTTATTTTCTTCCTGTTTTCGGAGGATGAAACCTCTGTGGAGGAGGTATTGTCGCTGTGGTGGTTTCCGAATAAGCTGTCGATTTCGAATTTGCCTTTGGTGGGAATATCCCCGAGGTTACCGTGCAGCGAGGCTGAAGTTATTCTCGGACTGAGGCGACCTGCGTGCTGAGAATTTTCCAGGGCCTCGAGCACCGCGTTCCCGGCCGAGTCAGAGAGCCTCTTTCCTGCCGCTGGACTGTGTAGTCCCCTTTCCATCAGAATCATTTCTTTTCTTATCCTCTCCATCATGAAGTCGTGCAGAAAAAATCCAAAGTCCCAGGGCTGGTGCTCCGATGACTGGTGGCGGATCTAATCCGCATTCAGCTCAGCTGCCGCCTTTAAATAATATAACACCTTTATGAGCTGGTAGCTAAAAACAGAGGAATGCCAGTGTGGGCAACGAATGACTGCTCAAAATGACCCGCACATCCTCTCTGCTCCAGAAAGTCATTCATCAAAAAGTGGTTTGCGCCTTCGTCGTTAAAGGTGCGCGTGACGCGGTTCGAATGATCATTTATTGTAACAGGTTTATAAGCAAATAAATAGGAGAGAGACTGTCATCGGTTGATAGAGTCGGCCCTTGATCGGCCAGACGCGTATATCCAGGTGCAGAGAGAGAGAAGAAGTGAGGAGAGCAGCTTCTGATCTGACTCTGTTTTAGATGGCTCCTGGGGTTGGCCTCTGGGGTGAAATTGACAGTCTGATTAATAAAATGAGCGCGGCAACATTTCCCTCTTCATTTAGGAATATCATTATGCTTTGATTCTCTATTGTTCCTTCCTTCTGTTCTGGCTCTCCCTCTCTCTGAGCTGTTTCTTTTTTCTTTCTCTGTCGATTATTTCACACAGACGTTTCCGAATGAGAGGCATTAGTTAAAGATTTTTTGCATCCAATTAGAAGATCCCGTTGTGAATATGGTTGTTCGTTACAAAAGAACGATATTGGGCGCATTCAATTTAGTGACCATTTTAAACACCGTGGTTTTCTTATTTGTTGGAGATAGACTATAATTCAAGCGTTTGCAAAATATAATCTTATATAGATATTTTTTATTATTTGTTGGTTGAATTTTTTATTTATTTTATTGGTAGTCGTCTTCTAATACCTTTCTTGTTTATTTATTTTTGCCTTGGATACTGCTAAAATTTCTTGATGCATTATTTTTGTCAATTGATGGAATCCTCATTTCATAGAGTTAAAACTGACTCATCACCCTCAATGACAAATTTCGTTTATTAAATTCATGTTTACCTGTTTACTGAACCAAAATTATGTGATGGCACACAAAAAACCTTTTAATTTGTTCTACACCTTTTATCACAGATATAAACAGATGTCGACTTTACGTTTTACTGCTACATAATTATACTATGCAGATATTAATACTGTATAGGGATTATAATTGTGATCAGTGCCAGTCTAGATCGCTGATCACACTTCTATCTAATCTAATATGCAAAATGAATCAATATTTTACCCAATAACGTTTCTCACAATAGCATATGTCGACTATAGACATTTTAGCACACGTGTCAAACGCTGTAAAATAGGTAATAAAAATGTTTAATATGTGATGCTGAGTCTGTAGTCTGCGCTCTCAAATCAAGTGTTAACGTGGGGCGTGAGCGGCTCTTTAAGACGAGGTTAAGTTATCCACTTCAAGGAGAGAGAGAAGGGGAGCGTGACAGGGACGCGCGTTTTGCGTTCTTTGGCGCCCTCGCCAGCTTTTTCACAGATAATACAACAACTAAAATTCGGTTAGTTCATCCCCTAGATGTAGTTCAACAGAATAGACACACCAACCCATTTCTTCCTAGTAATAATAATTTAAGATAGTTATTGTGACATCTGTACAATCCAATGACAGACAAATGGAACTTGCAAAAGGGACAAAAAACTAAACTAGATTAACGTTGTAGAGTAGAAGCCTCTAAAACATGCAGTCTACAAAATGCAAGAGTGTTTGGTAAAATTCTCAGCTTTCGTATTTTCTCCTACAAGTTTTTCAAAAAGCTCCAATGTCTAAGTAAAAACGCTCGCAAATAAACAGCAGCATTGGATTACCAAAGCTTGAGCGCATTTCATTTCAGTTAAGGAAACAAACGGTAGCCTATTAACGTATAGCCTAATTTGTTATTGCATAACAAATGAAAACATAAAAATTAAATAAAAAAAAGAAAACATTTTGATAATTTGTTATTGCATAACAAATTTCAACTAGTAAATATATGCTAAAATCTTTTTAGACGACTCGTTATGATTAACGGGACTCATGTCGGAGGACGCTTGTTCAATTAAATTGTTAACCTAAAAATGACTAATTGTGTCAACATTAACACATATGCATGCCTGTCTGCTTATCTTTCGTCTGTGGAACACGAAAGTAGATAGCCTACGTAGTAGTTTTTTATATGTCTAAACAGTAAAAGGCAGTGTGACTCAAAAAAACATATACTGTAGCTATATTTTTTGGAATGACACGAGGGTGAAAGTTGAGAAGGATTATTTTTATTTTTATTTTCAAGTCAAGACCATTTCATTTATCCACTTCTCACAATATATATAATTTCAATGTAACTTTTGAAAAAAAAAAAAAAAAAAACACACTGATGTCCCAAAAAGTCCTGGGCAGTTTCATTAAAATATTTCTCATCTGGCTTGACAAAATATATTTAATGCTAATAGTCAGTCATGCATGTCATATTTGTTAGATCAACTAAGTAGATGTACATTCACAGTCAATGTGAAACTTAAAGTTAGGCTACTTACCAAAATTTACTTACCAAAAAATTTACTTACCAAAAGTTCCAACACAAAAACAACTCTATGCACAAGAATGCGAGATAGAAATAGAAATGCTCATGGGTGTTTTTTTATTTTATTTTTTTACAATTTTACAGTATACGCCAATGAAATAACAAAACACACCTGTCTGGGGAAGTCGTGGCCTAATGGTGGGGAAGTCGTGGCCTAATGGTTAGAGAGTCGGACTCCCAATTGAAAGGTTGTGAGTTCGAGTCCCGGGCCGGCAGGAATTGTGGGTGGGGGGAGTGCATGTACAGTTCTCTCTCCACCTTCAATACCACGACTTAGGTGCCCTTGAGCAAGGCATCGAACCCCCAACTGCTCCCCGGGCGCCGCAGCATAAATGGCTGCCCACTGCTCTGGGTGTGTGTTCACAGTGTGTGTGTGTGTACACTGCTCTGTGTGTGTGCACTTCGGATGGGTTAAATGCAGAGCACAAATTCTGAGTATGGGTCACCATACTTGGCTGAATGTCACGTCACTTTCACACCTGACGTTCATTTTGAAATGAAAAATAGCCCTGATGAAGCAGCTGCAACAAAGCTGAAAATCCTATGTAATGCTTTAGACGAATCTTGATGCGTCTATAGTACTTGTCGGTTGCAAGTTCATTCGTTATCAGCATAGTTTATCAGTTCAGTGTTTCCAAAACCATAGTGCCGAGAAAGCAAGCGCCATCGCAATCTTCTTGAAACTACAGCTCTCTATAGTGTGGCAAAATAGGCGAACTAGGCTGCGTTTCTCAAAAGCATTGCAGGATGTATATGTAGATGAGTGCTCCTGGAGAAATAGAGTGCGCTTGTAAGGACACAGACAGACACTTGCAGCCACCTTCGGGACAACTGCAAAATTACACCTAACCTTAATACACTTATGGTTAATATGTGATAACATGTATTAATACTATATTTACTCTAAATTATTAATTAAAATGTTTTCTTAATGTATACATAATTAAATACATATTAATTCGTTATTCTAGTACTCTTCTTTTCTGTTTAACACTGCTTTGACACAATTAAAACCTGCTTTGACACAATCTGTAGGCTATTGTAAGCGTTTAATAAACATACCCGTGGCAAGTACTGATTTGTGTGGACATAGCCTGCCACTATAACAACATATCCATTCAATAGAGAGAATGTGAGAGAACATGGGTGGAAACGTCAGCTGCCAAGCATGGCCATATATTAATCATATCTTGGCCTGCCAAAACGTGTCTTTCCATTACATCTTTATCCTGATCAAAAGCACCTACCTAGGCCTACCAAGACCCATGCTCAGCATGGATGCCATTTATTTTGGGCCGTAAAGAGCACACCACAGCACGACTTGTAAATGTCATCTTCTACTTCTTTATTGCATACTCCGTAGCTGCCTATTTAGTATAATTTTCATTGCCAAATCACTTTTGTCTTGTCCAAATACCCACACTTGCAGTCTTGACCACTTGAGAGTTAAGTTAAGTTTGAAAGACTTCAAAACGCCAAAGTGCATTGCCCTTAACGCACACTAAATCCACACTATCTTTAAAACCCCTCCAGAGTGCTATTCGTGGCTTAGTGTTTCCCACCATGCATCATGTTTTGGAATAAATCGTGAGATTTTTGCCCAGATCTTAGGCTACTATTACATATAATTTGGTAGAAAAACAGTGTTGGGCAAAGATGAGCAGTGGTGCTATTTATTTTGTACAACATTTGCAAATGCCTTTCATCCCGTAGTTAGAAGCACAGCAGCTTAAATTGTGTCACCTGTTATAGGGACTACCGAACAGATATTTAGAAGTTGATTTTAGGATGCAAAGTTTTTAAAATTAAAATAAAGCTAATCAAATACTTCAATTTTTACAACGCTATAAGTGTGTCCCATAAGGTAATGAAAAGTTCTGCACACACTTGTGGTCTTCATCCTCACTTGACTACTTTGGCCAAATACGGGACATTTCAAGATTCAAGATTTTATTCATCACATGCACAATTATATAGAAAATATATAACCACTAGTGAAATGTGTGAAATGGTCGTACATATAGGTATCAAAGAATGAAATAAAAGTAAACAATAAAAAATATTATAATAAAATATAAAATACAATGTATACTGTAGACTTTAATATAGAATAGAAAATAAAATGTGCATTAAATTATACAGTGATCTTAAATATTAAGATAGACAGGAATGTACAAGAGGTGAATGTGCAAACAAGCTGTGACACTGTCAATATATCAATTTGAGGTAGAGAATGGTGAATATCTTACTGATTATTAAGTAGAGACATGAAGATGTTGGCCAAGTTTGAGTTTAGGAGCCTGATGGCCTGGCTATGGAAGCGCTTGCCAGATGGCAGCAAAGTGAAAAGACAGTTACTGAGGTGGTTGTCCTTGATGATTTTAACAACTCTGCTTTTTCAGCATTTGAGGTAGATGTCCTGCAGAGAGGGGAGAGCAGACGCTGAGATGCGCTCAGCTAAGCGCACAACTCTCTGCAGGGAGAGAGTTGTTGAACCCCATTCACTTGTCATAAATGTAGTCAAGTGGTAAAGTGCAAAGACTCCAAGTGTGGGTATTTGGACAAGGGAAAACTCTTCTTCTGCCAATTAATTGAATTAGATTTAGCTTTAGATCATGTGCTGTTATCATGGCGCTACTGTTGCACAAAAGGGTGAGATTGGTGGCACAATAGCACAAGAAGCTTTTGAAAACCAATTTAAACTGAAAAAAGTATTATATAACTTTATAATATTATAAACACCATTCAGATACAAAATCTTTTTTTTTCTTTTTCTAACAAGGCAAATAGAAAGATAACACACTCACAGTCAGTATACGGAACTCACCGTGCTCTTCTATTTTCTCAAGAATAGGCTGCAGCCAAGCAGAGTCCGAGCGGATCTCCTGTCGTACAACATTTCCAGGATGCTACGCTCCATATGAATAGTAAGCAAATTCTCAAATAACTGATGGCAAAAATACTTCTGCTTAATGTTACACATGAGGGAGGAGTGTCAAAACTTCTCTCCAGCTATTCTACAACATTCCCTCTAGACCCAATCACCTCACACCTTCTCAAAGCAATCTCTCCTACACTCTTACCAGCACTCACACACATCATCAACACATCTCTCCTCATGCACCTTCCCCACTGCATTCAAGCAGGATTGGGTAACCCCACTGCTCAAAAAAATCTACAATCAAACACGTCTCTTATAGACAGCTACAGACCTGTCTCTCTCCTTGCATTCATAGTGAAAATGCTTGAACGAGTTGTTTTCAACTAAGTATCATTGTTTCTTTCACAGAACAACAAACTAGATGCTAGGTCAGATTTCAGGAGTGGCCACTCAACTGAAACTGCGTTACTGTCAGTCACAGAAGCCTTGCAGATTGCAAAAGCTGATTCCAAATTTGCTGGATCTATCTACTGATTTTGAGACTGTCAATCATCAGACCCTCATGTCTGCCCTCTCATCTCTGGGCATCGCAGGGACTCCACTTTGCGAATTTCAATCCTATCTCACTGGTAGATCTTTCAGGATGGCCTGGGGGTGGGTGGGGGGGGGGGTATCCAAAGCACAACAACTGGTAGTCACTGGGGTTCCTCAGGGATCAGTTCATGGACCCCTTCTCTTCTCCATATACACTACATCACTAGGTGCAATCATACAGGCATATGGCTTATCTTACCATTGCTATGCTGATGACATACAGCTCTATCCCTTATTTTACCAGATGATCCAGAATCTCTTGCTGCCTGGCGGACATCTCAGCATGGATTCTTGTCTTCCCTGCCACTCCAACTCTATAGCATAATTTCACCATCCAGCTAGGTTCTTCTACAATTACCCTGACATTTTTCGTTCAGAAATTTGGGTGTAATCTTTGATGACCAGCTGACATTTAGAGACCACATTGCAAAGACTGCTTGATCTTGCAGGTTTGCATTGCACAACATCAGAAAGGTTGAGGCTCGCATCATCTTCAACACATTGATGCTTGCATACAGAACAGCCACAGGCTCAGCACCCTCCTATTTCCACTCAATACTCCAAACCTACATCCCCTCCAGAAGCTACGCCTCATAGTACCTTTACAGAGAGGCTCAAAATCACTTTCCAGAACATTCTCGTTCACCATTCCTGGCTGGTGAAATGATCTTCCCACCCTTATCTGGAATGCTGAATCCCTGGCAATTTTAAAACAACAGGTAAAAAATCATCTCTTTCAATGCTTGACTTCATCCTTAAACAGTGGATGCAGTTTGTTTTTCTAGGGCAGCAACGGAGTGTAGCAAGTGCGTTTTGTGTGTTTTCGTCATTTCAGTGACTGCACGCCTCCAGGAGCTCAGCTTTTTCCGAAGAGAATCTGAAAGCTGTATTTTTCTTTTATAAATATGATAAAACTATCAGATTTTTGGACATATGAAGGATGCACTACTACTCTATAAGTGCCCAAGATTAACATGAGATTAAGTGAAACTGTGTATGTTATGTACCCCTAAAAAAGTATTTTTCTTTATTTATTCCTTCTCTTTCTAGCATGTACTTATTTGAACAATGCCTAAAACATTTCCTGTGTCTGTTTGCCTCTTTAAGAAGAATCGCTTTATGTATTCCCCAATTGTAAGCTGGTTTGGACAAACGCGTCTACAAAATGACTAAATGTAAATTTAAATGTTGGAGATTTTAACATACATGTTGATAATACAAATGATGGATATGAGGATTTGTGTTTACTGACCTAATAAACTTTTTTGGAGTCTAGCAAAATGTCACCGTTCATCGTTTTAATCATACACTAGATTTAATTATATCACATAGAACCGATCTTACTAATATAGATATCGTACCTCAAAGTGATGATGTTACTGACCATTTTCTTGTATTGTGCATGCTACATATTACTACATTAACTTTATGGCTCCATGTTATCATCCAGAAAGAACTATTGTTCCAACCACTAAAGATAGATTTAAGAAATAACCTGCTTGATTTATCTCAACTGGTCTGTGTACCCAGGGTGCAATTTATGAAAAAAAAAAAACAGAGGCGGGGGGGGGGGGGGGTGTTTTGAAACATTTTAATTAATAAAAATAAATAATGAGAACATGACCTAGATGACGTTAGCATATGTATGACCTAAGTGTGTCATATTGTATTGCCTCCCTATGCTCACATACTGCAATTTAATTTTGCCATTTCATTTAATTCTCAATAAAACTGTTTTTATTACTATATTTTAATGTTTCTGTTGTCAGACAATGGAATCAATATTATAATGACTGAAATGCGGTCCATTAAGACTACATAATCGGCTCTCAAACATTAATCTGCACTAATTAAATAAAATAAACATACGATAAAGTCAGTGGTTGTGCTGTGACTGATGTCAGCTATACTTGCTTGTAAAATAGAGTTAGAAGCAACAGAACATCCTTTTTTCTTTTACTGAAAGTGCTGTTCCTCTCTGTGCTCGCTGAACACAGCAGATACAGAGAGAGAGGCTTGCGCTGGGAAAGAGAGACCTTGCGCTCGTGCGGCAGCACCAGAGAGTCTCAGAGACTAAATAATGATTGTCCAAAAAGTCGCTAGATTTGTCGCTAGTCGCTTTTTTTGGAAAATAAATCTAGCGACAAAGTGGCCAAGCTTGCAACTCCACTGCCCAGCGGACCGGCTTCAACTGTCTCGCAAGTGTTGATAGGCTATTACTCGTGAGGTATAACCAATCAAAAAGTGCCATGGGTGGGACATTGAGCAAGTCTGCAGAGTGGTGAATACAGAGAGGATGAGCCAGCCAAAGTGGCGCATTTTAAAATAAAATGGACTTCAATCAAACCATGGATCCTTGATAAGTTTTGTGATCCGTCTCGCCACTAGTGTTGTAGCACTGATCACTTTGGGGGGGGGGGGGGTATTTAATTAAGGGGATAAAAATAATTAAGCAGAAGCGGGGATACATTGACCAGAAAGGGGGAAATCCCACGCATCCCCCCCGGGAAATCGCACCCTGTGTGTACCCATAAATAGACATGAACTAGACGAAATGACTAGCAACATGGGCACTTTCTTCTCTAATACATTAAAAGCTGTTGCCCCCATCAAATTCAAAAAAGGTTAGTGAAAACCATGGTACAACAGTCATACCCACTCTCTCAAGAAGAAAGTCATAATCTTGAGTGCAAATGGAAAAAGAAAAAATTCAGTCAGGTTTCAGGTCCCACTGTAGCATATAAAATGCACTTGTTAAAATTACAAATAACTTGCTTCTTGCGTCAGGCCAAGGCTGCATCTCATTGCTAGTTTTATGTAATCTAGTGCTGCATTCGACACAATAGATTATGACATACTCATAGAAATGATTACAAAACATTCCCGGTTACTTAACTGTAACCTTGTTCCTTAGAAAGCAGAACGAGATGCTGCACTGCTCAGTGCATTGGGAAACGTCTTATTTGTGACCAGCTGTGAATAATGTGTGTAACACGTTGATAGAATTGACACAGTGGTAATATAGTCTGTAATATAGTTGATGACATCATCAGGGCATGTGCCAGCAACACGGGGCTATTAATAGATACCCCACAGGTGCATCAACAGGAATATTTGTCTGAAGAGCAGTCCTGTGACATATTCAGTATGGCAATGCAGTGCAGCATCTCGTTCCGCTTTCTCAGAGAACAAGGTTACAGTTAAGTTCCCTTTCGAAAGCTTCAGTGGATGCTGCAATGCTCAGCGCTTTGGGAACGAGAATACCCACGCCGCTGTGCTTGCAAAATGTTATCAAACCACAAGAAGGCCTCAGACATTAGCTTGTGATGTTGACTCAAGGACATGAGAGCCCGGAGTAGCATGGACATCCAAACTATAAAGTCTTATGAATGTGTGCGGAGAGGACCAACCTGCCGCATCACAAACCTGTTGTCAGGGGGCACCCCTTATTGCCATGAGAAAAACCATTTTAGAGTCAGAAGTCTTATCAGACACTGATTCTAACGCTTCAAAGGGGGTTTCAACCAGACCCTGGTGGTCTGGTGGAGGAAGCCCTAGCACTAAGAATGGTATTAATAACATCCGGCGAAAGCCCTGTGTTCCTCTGTTGGTACCCTTCAGGGGCCAAACATGAAGATTCCACAGGTCGGGCCTGGGATGGAATATCTTGCCCCCTGCCTGAGACAGAAGGTCCCTCCTCTCCGGAAATACCCATGGCGAGCCGTCGAGGAGAGATATTATCCCAGAGAACCATACTCTGTTCGGCCAACATGGTGCTATCAGCAAGAGGCAAGAATTTTGTTGGCGAACTCTGGCTAGGACTCCCAGGAGCAGGGAGACTGGAGGAAACGCATACAGGCTCATTTTGGGCCATGTGTGCGCCATCACATCCAGACCCAGGCTAGGTGACTCAGAGAGAAGTAGAGGGGACATTTTACTGTCTGATGGGAGGTGAAGAGGTCAACCGCTGATTCGTAAATTTTTTTCTGTTTCACTTCCCCCATCGGTAGTGTCTGGTCAAATGCCCTGGAATGTAACCTGGTGTTGTCCACCTGTACTAGGACATGACAGCCTCTCAAATGATGGAGGAACTATTTCAGAGCCAGAAATACGGCCATCAGCTCGAGGCAATTGTTGTGCAAATCGAGCTGATGACCCCCCCCCCATTCCCCTTGAGCTGGGTGGCCATCCAAGACCACTCCCCAGCTCATCAGGGAGGCATCTGCTCGAAGACCCAAGATTGGGCACACTCCCCCACCCATTTTGGGAACCAGGAAGTATCTGCTGTAATAGCCCGACTCTCTCCTTGGACAAGGAACATGTTCTGTGGCCTCTTTGCCCAGAAGAGCCTGTAGCTCTCGAGACAGTACCTGCATCAGCTCTGGTTTCACGGAAGTGGAGACCACGCCATTGAAACGTGGAGGCTGACGAAAAAATTGGATACTGTATCCTATCCGTATTATAATCAATACCCATGCAGAAATGCCCGCCAGAAGTTCCACGCTGCCAGACTCTCTGAGAGTGGTACCAATTTTAACACTTCATTTTAAGGGGATGTAAGATGTTCATGTCCTGAACGACGGCAGGAAACACTGGAACATCTAACATCTTGCTGGAAAACCACCGCCCCCTGAAGCACAAGAAGTGGTGGGGATGGAGAGGTTTTGTGACGGTAACAGGAAGGGGCGAACGCTCCCTTGTGCGCCTAGAGCCACAAGCTCGTTGCCCTGAATCGGTGGACCGGCAGGGGAAGACCGTACTAGCTGCTCTAGAGACCTCCGTAGAGGTAGTGAACCTCTTAGCACCGCTAGTTCCCAGGCGGTAACTGAAAGAAGCACTTGCTGGAGATCGCTGCGCCCTGAAACACTGGAAGGGTTTGTAGAACAGTCTCCCGAGGGCACTGAAGAGAGATGGGTACCGTGTAATACGGTGCCAATGGCCCCTCCCCATGAGACAAATTCATGTCTCGATGAAGCTCAGCAACCACTTCCTTGTGTGCCCAGAGCAACTAGCTCAGTGACCTGAAGCGGCGGACCAGCAGGGGACGACTGTGCTAGCTGCTCTAGAGACCTCCGTAGAGGTAGCGAGCCTCTTAGCACTACTAGTTTCCAGGTGGTAACTGAGAAAATCGCTCGCCGGAGATTGCTGCACCCTAAAACACCGACAGGGTTGGCAGAACGATCTCCTGTTTTTATCTAATACCTCGATGTAAACCACTTCCCCCCTAATCAAACAAAGTGGCGGGGATGGAACAGTTTTGTGAGGGTAACGGGGCGGGGCGAATAGCTCTCGAGCACACACAATCCCGTAAAGGATTACCCCCACCAGCAAGTGCACCAGAGCGTCAGGACTTCCTCTTCTTATCAAGGACAATCCTGATGTCTGGCCTGGGAGTTTGCTGTGCACGGCGAACCTGTCCCCAATCCCTACGAGGGGGAGCACGGTTCGCCATGCTCTGCTTCTTAACCTCCCTGACTTTTGAAGGACCGGGGCGAGCCTGGGTGGCTGACGGGCCCTCCCTTTGAGTGTGGCGAGGAAGGAACTGAACAAACGCTTCTTCATGTTTCTTCACCTCCCTAAACCTGTTGACAACCGTATTAACCGAATCGCCAAACAGGCCCAATGGAGAAATAGGAGAGCTGAACAACATCACAGTAAAGAATACCCATCCTTTGCCATTGATGTCTTCAGCATTCCAGAGGTTACAGGTAGCATCCATCTTCACAAAACTGTATTTACGCAATGCTTATCATTTGGTCCGTATCAGGAAGGGGCATGAGTGGAAAACCACATTTAACACCCCCAGAGGGCACTTTGAATACTTGGTGATGCCGTTCGGGCTCTTCAACTCGCCAGGAGTTTTCCAAGCCAATTTTTATCAGTGTTTTATTCGCAATTTCAGCCAACTAGTCTCACCGTCTTGACCTCCCCCAGTACTGCACTCAGGTGGTCTAATGCAGCCGAAACTGTATTTTCCAACTTCAAAAGCCGATTCAATGTCTCTGCTGTCTTTCAGGGCTGTAGAGGTCCTTTCTAGGTGCTCATCCACCATCTGGGCTGGATACGTATTGGATCCGGGTGACTGCAGTGGCTATGGTGACCTCGGATTAAAAGAGAAACAGACTAATATTAGCATAGATGCCATTCTTCTAACGATGTAGCAAGTACATTATTTGTTATGAGAAGTGTTCTATTAATTCTTTAAAGGATTTGGATATTAGAAGTGTATTAATGTGTTGTGTACGCCAGGTTAAAGAGATGGGTCTTTAATCTAGATTTAAAATGCAAGAGTGTATCTGCCTCCCGAACAATGTTAGATAGGTTATTCCAGAGTTTAGGTGCTAAATAGGAAAAGGATCTGCTGCCCGCAGTTGACTTTGGTATTATCAAGTTGCCAGAGCTAAACCATTCAGGGCTTTATAAGTAATAAGCAAGATTTTAAAACCTATACAATGTTTTAATAGGGAGCTAGTGCAGTGTTGACACAACCGGGATAATATGGCCACTCAATAAAGCATTACAATAATCTAACCTTCATAAACACATGGATTAATATTTCTGCATTTGACAGGGAGAGCATAGATCGTAATTTAAATATATTTTTGAGATGGAAAAATGCAGTTTTACAAATGCTAGAAACGTGGCTTTCTAAGGAAAGATTGCTATCAGTTAGCACAGCCAGGTTCCTAACCTATGACAAAGAATTGACAGAGCAGCCATCAAGACTTATACAGCATTCAAGGTTATTACATGTAGAGTTACACACCTCTGTTTTTTTTCTTCAGAATTTAGCAGTAAGAAATTACTCATCATCCAGTTTTTTTTATCAACTATGCATTCCGTTAGTTTTTCAATCCGTTATGTTGCACTGGGATCACAAGAGATAGACCACACAAAAGACAGTATATGGTACACAACAGCTACCATCAGAGACTTACAGATAAAATTCAAGCTAGACACAGGAGCAGAGGTGAATGTGCTACCTGTATCAATAGTCCAGAAGATCCCTGGTCAAGTTGAGCTTCAGCCTACATCAACCGTCTTAGTGGCATTTGGAGGAATACGATCTTCCCCAACAGGTGTTGTGTTGCTGAAATGCAAAACAGACAAAATCACAAGCAATTAACAGTTTTATGTGTCCATTCAAGCAGATATACCGATCCTGGGCAGAAAAGCGTGCGAGCAGCTACGGCTGGTGAAAAGGATTGAGGTGCTTGCAGAGAAGTCTGTGACAACCAGTGTTTGGAATAACGGTGTTTAAAAGAACGGCGTTAGGTAACGACGTTATTTTTTCAGTAACGCGGTAATCAAACTAATTGCTTTTCCCGTCGTTACAATGCCGTTAACGTTACTGAACGTTAAATGCGGTGCGTTACTATGCATTGATTTAATAAACTATGCATTCCGAACGGACCCCTGGCTCACACAGCGAGTGATGTCATGTGTTTCATGGTAGCCAATCAGAGCCAGTGTTTTTACACACATGCCGGCACACGCGGCTGCGCCAGCGGCGCCAAACACACACACGCACGCAACAGCTACACAGAGATTCGCAGCAGAGATGGCGAGTCAGGAGCAATCCGATGAAAAGGTGGCATTTTCAAGGTGGAGATATAAGCAGTACTTCAAATTCATCGTGGTCAAAGGCAAGAAAGTGCATGTAATGTGTACATATAATGTGTGACATGCATCTACAAAGCTAGTGGCCAAAAACACTTTTCTTACAAAGATAATACTTGGAAGTGCAGGATAAAAATCTTGCTGTCTGTTGACGTGCAATAAATATTGAAAGTTAGTGCCTGACTGTTCTACTCATTTCAACTGACTTGTGAAAACTGCACAAAAAAAAAAAAGTAAAAATTCTCTGACATGTAGCAACTTTTTTTTATTATTTTTTTTACAGTAACGCAAATAGTTACTTTCCCTGGTAACAAGTTACTTTTATTATAGAGTAATTCAGTTACTAACTCAGTTACTTTTTGGAACAAGTAGTGAGTAACTATAACTAATTACTTTTTTAAAGTAACGTTCCCAACACTGGTGACAACCAAAGAGGACCTGGTCAGAATGCATCCATCAGTCTTTACAGGGCTTGGTGAGTTCCCAGGTGTTCATCATATACATATAGATCAAACAATCACGCCTGTCTTTCATGGATGCAGAAACATTCCACTAGCTGTTCAAGATAAGCTAAAAGAGACACTTCAAGAGCTTATGCACAGAGGGGTCATAACACCTGTAACAGAACCCACAGAATGGGTAAACAGCCTGGTTATCACACAAAAAAAGAATGGATCACTAAGGGTGTGTTTGGATCCTCGTGACTTGAACAAAGCCATTAAAAGACAGCACTATTCCATTCCCACAACTGAAGAAGTGTGCAGCAATTTGTCAGGAAAGTCTATTTTCACCATTGTTGATGAGAAAGATGGTTACTGGCAAATCAAATTAGATGAACCGTCCTCAAAGTTCTGTACTTTTAACATACCCTGGGGAAGATATAGATTCTTGAGATTACCGTTTGGCATCAAGTCTGCAAGTGAGGTGTTTCAACACAAAAAATGCGAGACCTTTGGTGACATACAGGAAGTCCACATCATTGCAGACGACATGATAATAGCAGCCACGTCACAACAGGAACATGATGACATTCTCGCTAAAGTGATGGAGAGAGCAAAAGCAGCCAATGTGAGATCCAATGGTGATAAGATCTAGTTTAACATAAGTACTGTGAAATACATGAGGCACATCATCTCACCTGAGGGCCTGCGACCAGAAGAGGCAAAGATGAAGGCGATCATGGACATGCCTCCTCCAGAGGATAAACAAGGTCTTCAACGCCTACTGGGTATGACCAAGTACTTAGCGCAGTACATGCCCAATGAAGCTTCAATCACAGCACCCCTGAGACAGTTGCTGAGAAAGGATGCTGTATGGCAATGGAACCCACACAATGATGCTGCTTTAGAGGGATTGAAGTCAGCTCTCACACAGGCGCCTGTATTGAGGTTCTACGACCACAAGAAGCCACTAACAATACAGGCAGATTCTGATATGCTATCACGTGCGACTGCGAGCAAAGAGGTTGATGAGGCTGGAGATCTCTATGATGAGAAAGTCATGCATGGCTTGGAAGCCACTGATGCACTGAGTCCACAGACTTTTCAGCAATTGAAAGAGGTCACTGCAGCTGACCAAGTCCTGCAGGATCTGTGTGAAAAGGTAAAGTCAGGCTGGCCACAGGGATGACGCAGTGTAAACATCAATTTACACAGTTACTGGCTTCTGCGACACAAGCATTCAGAATGACATTGTGATGGTAGGTGACAAGATAGTTGTACCTCATACATTCAAAAAAGTAATCCTAGAGAAACTGCATATAGCTCATCAAGGTGTCCAGAGAACAAAAGCCAAAGCAAGAAAATCCCTCTGGATGGAATGATGGTGGAGAAATGTGCACCGTGCCAACAGCTCCAGCCGCAACAGCAGAAAGAGACACTCATCAAACACGATGTTCCAGAGCTACCATGGTTGAAGGTTGGTGTGGACATTTTTGAGTTGAGAGGCCACTCTTATCTATTGCTGGTGGACTATTTGTCAAAATATCCTGAGGTCCTCATCCTGTCAGACAAGTCAGCCCACAAAGTAAAACTGAAAATGAAATCTGTTTTTGCCAGACATGGTATCCCGAAAGAAATAGTGAGTGACAATGTTCCAGTTGCAAGTTACGAAATGAAGTCATTTGCAGCATCACTCCCTTCGGTCACAGTGGGAGCCCTCCATCCGATGCATCAAACCACACCTCTTATTCAGTCGAAAGGGGGAGTTTCCCCTCCGGTGCAGCAGAGCTGCAGCTCCCTTTGGACACAGCGGGAGTCCTTCCATCAGTCACGTTTTACTGCTTATTCAGGATTGTACAGGACTCTCCCTTCCAGAGCAGCAGAAACGTGGCTCCCTTTGGTCACCATGAGAGCCCTCCATCCGACGCTTCAAATCATGCCTCATATCCAGTCGCAAGGGGGACTCTCCCTTCGGATGCAGTGAGAGTCCTTCCATCAGTCGCGTATTGTTGCTTACTCGGCATCGGACGGGGCTCCCCTTCCAGTGCAGTAGACCCACGGCTCCTTTCGGTCTCAGGGTGAACCCCCCCGTCTGAGTTATGTTGCATGCTCAATGACGGACAGGGATCTCCCTCCATGTGGAATAGAGTCACAGCAGGAGCTCTCCATCCGATGCATCAAACCGCGCCTTGAATGTTCTTGCCTATTCTGCATCTGACGGGGCTCTCCCCTCCGGTGCAGCAGACCCACGGCTCCCTTCCATCGCAGGGTAAACCCCCTGTCTGAGTTATGATACATGCTCAAGGGCGGACAGGGATTTTCTCCCGGTGGAATAGAGCTGCTGGCTCCCTTCGGTCGCAGTGAGAGCCCTCCATCAGATGCATCAAACCATGCCTCGCATTCAGTCGCAAGGGGGACTCGTCTTTCTGGTGCAGCACAGCCGTAAAACCATGCCTCATATCAACCCGCAAAGGGGGACTCCCCCTTTCGGTGCAGCAGAGCCGCAGCTCCCTTGGGATGCAGTGGGAGTCCTTCCATCAGTCGCGTATTGTTGCTTACTCGGCATCGGACGGGGCTATCCCCTTCCGGTGCAGCAGACCCACGGCTCCTTTCGGTCTCAGGGTGAACCCCCCCGTCTGAGTTATGTTGCATGCTCAATGACGGACAGGGATCTCCCTCCATGTGGAATAGAGTCACAGCAGGAGCTCTCCATCCGATGCATCAAACCGCGCCTTGAATGTTCTTGCCTATTCTACATCTGACGGGGCTCTCCCCTCCGGTGCAGCAGACCCACGGCTCCCTTCCATCGCAGGGTAAACCCCCTGTCTGAGTTATGATACATGCTCAAGGGCGGACAGGGATCTTCTCCCGGTGGAATAGAGCTGCTGGCTCCCTTCGGTCGCAGTGAGAGCCCTCCATCAGATGCATCAAACCATGCCTCGCATTCAGTCGCAAGGGGGACTCGTCTTTCTGGTGCAGCACAGCCGTAAAACCATGCCTCATATCAACCCGCAAAGGGGGACTCCCCCTTTCGGTGCAGCAGAGCCGCAGCTCCCTTGGGATGCAGTGGGAGTCCCTACATCAGTCGCGTCTCTTTGCCTTATCAGCATCGGACTAGGGCTCCTCTTCTGGTGCAACAGTTATTTTGCATGCTCAATGGTGGCTGGGGATCTCCCTCCCTTCGGTCGCATTTAGAGCCCTTTATCCAATGTGCCAAACTGCAGCTCGAATCTCATTGCCTATTCAGTATCCAACGGGGCTCTCCCTTCCGATGCAGCAGACCCATGGCTACCTTCAGTCGCAGTGTGAACCCCCCATCTGAGTTATGTCGCAAACTCAATGGCGGCCAGGGATTTCCCTCCCAATGGGGTATGGTCGCAGTGAGAGCCCTCCATCAGATGCATCAAACCGTGCCTCGTACTCAGCCACAAGAGGGACTCTCCCTTCCAGTGCAGTTGAGCCGCAGCTCCCTTCGTATGCAGCAAGAACCCTCATTTTTTTGATATCCGGCATCGTGCTCCTCTCATAAGCGGCACGGAGGGCTTGCCAGTAAGATGTTGCGAGCCGCAGCTCTCGTCGAACACTGCACGGGCTCTCCCAGTCGCTCTGCGCTTTTCTTCTCAACACACATATTTTGGGGGGCAACTAAATTTAGCTCTCTGGCTTCTTTCCTATGCCTTTAAGCTTCTTTTTGGGAGTTATTTGGGTTCGGGCTATGCTCCGGGCCCAGACACCTCCCCCAGGACAGCACGCCAAAATATGCCTACTATTCACTTTCAGATTAGATGTAAAGGTGAACTTGTGAAATTGAGTTTTTTTTACCAAATTTCGGGAGGAGCACGATCAGATAATCTGCAATTTGGCACAGGTGCATCTCGTTTAGCTAATCATCTTAACTAGCACACAAGGGTATATAGATCCAGTCTTCCTACCTCCTTTCCCACGACAGTTTTTCGGCATCCCTCCTCCACCCCAACTCCTCACTTCTAATCTATCTATACCAAATTAGGGATAGGGGGAGTTATTTGGGTTCGGGCTATGCTCCGGGCCCGGACCCCTCCCCCATGACAGCATGCTAAAATATGCCTACTATTCGCTTTCAGATTAGATGTAAGGGTGAACTCGTGAATGCTGAAAAACTGAGGAAATGTGCTCAGTAGAGGGTGTTCTAATAAGAACATGAGCTGCACAATTTAGGACCAACTGGAGCTTACATAGCAATTTAGAGGGAACACCAGTGAGAAGGGCATTACAGTAGTCTATACATGAGGTGACTAGTACGCGAACAAGAACTGCTGTATTATTGCTTGAGAGAAAGGGACTTGGACGGTTAATATTATGCAAGTGAAAATATGCAGTCCTCCTAATATTATTAATTTGAGTTTCAAAAGGCAGTGTGCTATCCATGATAACACCCAAACTTTCAGCCTGAGAGGATGGACAGAATGCATTATTGTCAATGTACAAGGAAATAGGATATAGACAAAACGAATTTAGTGCCAACAAGTAGGGCATCAGTTTTGTTCCAATTTAAATTGATGTGATGATTTGATGACTTGCGATTATGAAATAAAAAGCTGGAGCAGGACAGGGAGGATATGTCATCAGAATGGCAGGGTAATAATAATAATAATAATATTAATAATAATTAACACAAGCAAAAACTCAGCAAAGCCCAGGAAAAACTCAGGAACTTTCTGGAACAAAATGCTGCAGCTCCACCACAGCATGCGTTGACTCAAAAAAAAAGAGTTTCCCAAAAGCAAAGCCTATCGTAGTCAATGGACAGCCTCGACAAAAATGCAAAAATACTCAGAAAGAGCGGAAATTAAACACTCTGTGAAAAAATGTCATTTACACATTCTCATGCAACAAGTACACATATTGGGTCAATATGTTGGGTTATCTTGAAATTTTTTGGGCCATTTTTTTCGTCATTGGGTTATTTTTAGTTATAACCCAACTGTTGGGTTAAATGTGTTTCCCGTTTTACTCCATTAAAATTTTAATGGTAGAGTCAGAGATCAGCGCGGACATCAGCGGCATTCTGTCTGATGAAGGGTAAGTAACGTTAACTGTTAATATAATCGTATGATGTATATAACTGTTATAACATTAAGTAATGTGTCTGATACGTTAATTATAATTTTTTTAATACGGTAAAAAAGTTTTTATTCCCTTTAGTCCATTTGTTTCCCCCAGAGAATCAGATCGATTGTAAATAAATGCTCTTCCTGTTTTTTCACCAGCAATAATACATTAAAAGATTAGCTGCAAAACGTTTTAGACAAGTATTACTTAAAGTCAATAAAAATGTCAGGTGAATTGTGAAAGTTTGACGAAATCATTAGAATTAAGCTAGAAAAGCCGCTGGGACCATTTATCGGATCGAACCAGTGAATGAAGCTGCTCGAGAGAGCTGAGCTCACACATCAGTCATGCGACAGACAGCAGACTCTGTGAGAATCATTTGAATGAACCTGCAGTTTTCTGGTATAAAAGTTCAAAACCCAGACGAGAGAAAAGCACGCAGTAATGAGGCAATTCGCACTTTCAGCTGAAATTTATACCAGTCCCCTCCTACAACCAACCTTTAAGAGGGGAGCGTAAAACAGAAGTCATATTCGTCTTAGCCTATCTGGGATGAAGATTAAAAAAATTTTCTCTTCAAACTACGCAAAGCAATAATAATTAATAATTTATTCAACATTTATTTGTACACTGAACCGAGAACCGTTTCTGTCAGACGCGTCCGATTTGAGAACCGAGGAGCTAATGATACTGCGCATGTGTGTATTTTGTATTGCTTGGCGGGAAAGTAACCTATCCTACAGAAAAGCATTAAAAACTGCTAGATCCGATTACTTTTCTTCTCTTTTAGAAGAAAACAAACATAAACCCAGGTATTTATTCAATACAATGGCTAAATTAACAAAAAATAAAGCCTCAACAAGTGTTGACATTTCCCAACATCACAGCAGTAATGACTTTTTAAACTACTTTACTTCTAAAATCAATACAATTATAGATAAAATTGTAACCATTCAGCCTTCAGCTACAGTATCGCATCAGACAGTGCACTATATCTAAACCAACATGTATGTTTGACCATATACCATCTAAGCTCTTAAAAGAGGTGCTTCCAGAAGTCATAGATCCTTTTCTGACTATTATTAATTCCTCATCGTCATTAGGATATGTCCCCAAAACCTTCAAACTGGCTGTTATTAAGCCTCTCATCAAAAAAACACAACTTGACCCCAAATAACTAGTTAATTATAGACCAATCTCGAATCTCCCTTTTCTGTCCAAGATACTAGATAAGGTGGTATCCTCACAATTATATTCCTTCTTAGAGAAAAATGGTATATGTGAGGATTTCCAGTCAGGATTTAGACCGTATCATAGTACTGAGACTGCTCTCCTTAGAGTTACAAATGACCTGCTCTTATCATCTGATCGTGGTTGTTTCTCCCTATTATTTTTATTGGATCTTAGTGCTGCGTTTGACACAATTGACCACAACATTCTTTTCCATAGACTTGAACACTTTGTTGGCATTAATGGAAGTGCATTAGCATGGTTTAAATCGTACTTATATTACCGCCATCAGTTCATAGCAGTGAATGAAGATGTATCATATCGATCACATGTGCAGTATAGAGTACCTCAAGGCTCAGTACTAGGGCCGCTACTCTTCACGCTTTATATGTTACCCTTGGGAGATATCATCAGGAAACATGGTGTTAGCTTTCACTGTTATGCTGATGATACTCGGCTCTATATTTCTACGCGGCCCGGTGAAACACACCAATTTGAAAAGCTAATGGAATGCATGGTCGATAAAAAAAACTGGATGACGAGTAATTTCTTACTGCTAAATTCTGAAAAAACAGAGGTGTTAATTATAGGACCTACAAAAACTGCATGTAATAACCTAGAACACTGTCTAAGACTTGATGGCTGCTCTGTCAATTCTTCGTCATCAGTTAGGAACCTAAGTGTGCTATTTGTTCGCAATCTTCCCTTAGAAGGCCACGTTTCTAGCATTTGTAAAACGGCATTTTTCCATCTCAAAAACATATCTAAATTATGGCCTATGCACCTTTATTGGGTGACCATATTAGCCTGGTCCTGCCAACACTGCACTGGCTCCCTATCAAACATCGTATAGATTTTAAAATATTGCTTATTACTTATAAATCCCTGAATGGTTTAGCACCTCAGTATTTGAATTAGCTCCTTTTACATTATTATCCTCTATGTCCTCTACGTTCTCAAAAATTTTATAAAACCCAGAATATGTCTTACACATAACATACTAATATGCTTTTAATATCCAAATCAATTTAAGGATTTTTAAGCTGCATTAATTAGGTAAACTGGAACTGGGAACACTTCCCATACCACCCGATGTACTTGCAACATCATTAGAAGAATGGCATCTACGCTAATATTAGTCTGTTTTTCTCTTATTCCGAGGTCACCGTAGCCACCAGACAAGACGACAGGAAACAGATAATCTGCACAATCTGACTTTGCGGCAGCCTGGAATTGAACTACTTGTTTTGTCTGGTCAGAGGAGAACTGGCCCCCCAACTGAGCCTGGTTTCTCCCAAGGTTTTTTTTCTCCATTCTCCATGGAGTTTCGGTTCCTTGCTGCTGTCGCCTCTTGCTTGCTTAGTTGGGGACACTTCATCTACAGTGATATCGTCGACTTGATTGCAAATAAATGCACAGACACTATTTAAACTGAACAGAGATGACATCACTGAATTCAATGATGAACTGCCTTTAACTGTCATTTTGCATATTGACACACTGTTTTCCTAATGAATGTTGTTCAGTTGCTTTGAATCAATGTATTTTGTTTAAAGCGCTATATAAATAAAGGTGACTTGACTAATGTTATGAGCGCAAGTAAACCGAAGGTTTGAATTCAAGGGTAATCATCACCAATGACGCCATTACGTCGAGCGCAAAAGAACTGGTGAAACTTTTTCCTCAACCGGTTTATTCAATCGAACTGTCCGAAAGTACTACTGGTGATCCGAAAACTGATGCAACCGGTTCTTGACTTGAGTACGAGTCAATGTTTTGTTCATTATCTGGGTCGGCTTGGTGTTCAACTTCAGTTCTCTCTTCACAGCAGTTCAGTCAGTGTACTGTTTGAGTACCGTATTTTCCGGACTATAAGTCACACTTTTTTTCATAGTTTGGCTGGTCCTGTGACTTATAGTCAGGTGCGACTTATTTATCAAAATTAATTTGAGATGAACCGAGAGAAATGAAACAAGAGAAAACATTACCGTCTACAGCCGCGAGAGGGCTGCTCAGTGCTCTTGTAGCCTACACTAAGCAGCATATAGCGCCCTCTCGTGGCTGTAGACGGTAATGTTTTCTCTTGGTTCTTGGTTCTAAATAAATGTGACTTATAGTCCAGTGCAACTTATATATGTTTTTTTCTTCATCATGACGTATTTTTGGACTGATGCGACTTATACTCAGGTGCGACTTATAGTCCGAAAAATACGGTAAATGAACTACTCCGGGATATTGGTTTGTTTTAACTCAGAGGGAGTGTCAGCCACATTAAAAAAGTTTACATCTTAAGTCATTTGTGGATTAATGCTTATTGCAGAGGTGAACCATTTTAAACGATTCAGTTCGATTTGGTTCAAGAAGATCCGGTTACATCGAGTGATTCGTTCGCGAACCAGATATCACTACACTGTTGTGTTTTGAACTTTCTCACAACAGACATGGAAGAGAAGACAATTCTGAATAAAGTCGTAGTTTTTGCTATTTTTGGACCAAAATGTATCTTTGATGCTTCAAAAAATTCTAACTGACCCTTTGATGTCACATGGACAACTTTGATGATGTTTTTATTGCCTTTCTGGACATAGACAGTAGACCGTACGCAAAGTTTCAATAGAGGGACAGAAAGCTCTCGGACTACATCTAAAATATCTTAAACTGTGTTCCGAAGATGAACGGAGGTCATTAATGACATAATTTTCCTTTAAAGTTTGAGCATATTGTTTGCAAACTGCAACTGATTAATTAATTAAAAACAAAGTAGTTGATATGCTGTGTTGTTTTTGTTCTTTATTAGCAGTAATATGAAGTTATTAGCCGTGTCCAATGTATTTTTAGTTGGTTTTCATGAGACCCCCCTTGAAATGACCATGACCCCCCATTGCCCCCCAAATTAAAATTGTCTGGAGCCAGCACTAATTAATTGTACTGTTAAAGTGTTTTTATGTTTTATTCATGTTGAATATTGTGTACATAAGTGTATTGCCGTATTCCGTCCAACAAAGCTTCCTTTCCTTTACAGTGTAATTTTGTTCATCCCTTAGAAGTCCAAATCAGTTAAAAGGTAAATGGTGGTAAAATTTACTCACATTAGCCACAAATATTGCCTCAAATTTGTTTAACTTGCGCTTTCACCTACTTTTGTCATTTAAAGGCCTTCGTGCAGAAATTGTCTTTAAAGGGGGGGTGAAATGCTCATTTTCACTCAATATCCTGTTAATCTTGAGTACCTATAGAGTAGTACTGCATCCTTCATAACTCCAAAAAGTCTTTAGTTTTATTATATTTATAAGAGAAAGATAGTCTGTACCGTTTTTTCCCGGAAAAACACGAGCCGCTGGAGGCGTGACTTGTGGGCGGAGCTAAAGAATCACAAGCGCGATTAGGCTTTTGCATTGAGAGCTGGAAGCTGTGACTTTACCCTGAGGAAAAAAACATCATCCAAAACAAACCATGGCTAACAGTCAGATTCAGCCATATATTTATGGTCCAGAATCAGATCCAGAGGCTGAAATTTAACAAGAGCAGCAGCAACGACGTTTCTATGTGGTATGTATTGAAACTGTATATATTTGCTTAGCGGTTTTGGAAAATGACTAAGTTCCACTTTATGTCGTATTTTTTTTTCTCTCTTTTTTTTTTTAAGGTGTACATGTGGAAAGTGCAGTTTGATGCCAACATCACATTTTGTTTACTTGATGTGCTTATGCGCTGATAGCTAAGTCAACAACACAGAGATATTTGAAGCAGTTTTATTCACCGCCTGCGGTTCCAACACACGATCGTGACCCTTTTTCATTGGTACTGCATTATCCTTAAGAAATAAACGATATGCAAATCCGGCGTCAAACTGGGCCTTGTTTGTAAAACAAGCATCTTCGAAATGCAGGGAAAAAAAAAAAACACTTGCACAACTCCGTTAATGCTCTGTAAAAATAAACTCTATCCTCTGGTCCCTTAATGCTGTTTTTTTTGGGGTAATCTATGCAGGGTTGTCTTTCCCTGGCAACCAAAAACACACTTCTTTTGTGACATTTCGCTCTCGCTCTGATCAGTGAATGTCTCTGCTCTCAGTGCTCTGCTCTATGGGAGCTTGCGCTCTTCCGGCAGAAGTGCCCTTAGGACCCATACAAGGAAATTCCGCTCCATCTAACGTCACACAGAGCCATACTCGAAAAAAACTTTTCGAAACTTGTGACAAACCGGAAGGAGAATTTTTGGAACAAAAATACTCCTTCAAACGTACGACTTAATTTTTTAAACTTTGTCCATGTTTAGCATGGGAATCCAAAGCCCGGTTCCCCGATAACGCTCACTCTTAGCGTGGTAAGAAGACCTCGAAAGATATATCTTACCAAAGTTGTTTATGTTCCTAAGTGTGTTCCCCAAAGTGTCCCTTAGGAAGCTTCTTAGCACGCTGCCTCTTACGTCCGACGTTACAAGAGTGCTGTCCAAAGTGAGGATGCTGAATTAGTTGGCATCGATTGCTCAGGAATCTATTTTCCACTTCACGCGAAGGTGCAATACAGCGTTAAGAAAGACAACACTTTCTATGCAAATTAAACATTCCTCAAATTATTACAGTAACATTTATTTTAACAAGTTTAAGTTATCAGTAGAATATAGACTATAAATTAAATGATCAAATGGTCAGTAATATGTTCACACGATATGTTGTGACGGTTAGATGCACCGGAGATCCCTCGCTAATCATCCACCCTCCTTATCCCGTTGTGCCACTTGTGCCGCTTCTTGACATGGGTTTAACGACTTATAAAAATTATATAATACACTTTTATATTAATGGTAAGGTACTTTACAATCAGAATTGATTGGCAAGCAGCTGCAGTTACTTCTGTTTAAAGCGGTATTGATTGCAATTGGTTTATGTTTTTAATAAAAAGAAACCTATCTACAATGAACAGAAAGAGAGAGAGTTAGATACAGAATATGATGGGGAAGCAACGTAAAAAAGGGCACCAAGCCTCTCGTCAGAGGAACCTGAAGTTTTGCTGGACATTGCCACCAGGTCAGAGATCACACCCCTGTCGTCCACTATAACCTTTCTTGATAAATAGCCTACGCCTGATCAATCATTGATGGATTGGCGATAGGTATGAGTGTGCCATCCACCAGTATGTGATCCCCGGCATGGCGCAGAAGGGCGTTGGTGACAGTGTGGACTCACCTCCACACAGAAGTCTTGATTAGGCCGTAGCCCTCTCCCACGACCTCGATGAAGCAAAAAAAAAAAAAAAAAAAAAAACGTAGCGCTGGACTTCAGGGCTTAAAGCTAAATTTAAAGCTAAATGTTAGCCTGCCAGCGCAGGTCTGAGAAGGTCCAGCAGCTCCACAATGAGTTGTCTTGGGAGGCATATTTTTAATATAGCCACGTCAGGTAAAATGTCAAAAGGGCTTAAGTTTTGCCGAATAAAAAAATTGACATGGACTAAACTGCGTCCAGCTCCGTCTTTGATTCAATACAAGGACACGTTGGTCGCTTACTGGACACAACCATGATTACCCATTTATAGAGCTTAGTCATTTAGAGCCAAATTGTTTGACAGATTTTAATTATCAAAAAAATTTATTGACAATTCGCTTTAATTACATTACGAAAAAGCCTAGGCTAATTACCACCATACTAGTTCTGATACCACATAAAGTCAACTTCATAAATAGGCCTGTATCCATTGCGAACATAATTTATTATGAGTCTTAAAATGTCCATAACATAAAATCATTGTCAACATACCATAGTTTGACTTGTACTGTGCTTTCTAAAGACTGCTGTACAGTAGCGTCTTGAGCTCAAACAATGCTAAGAGACAGCTAACAAATGGTCCAGACCAACCTTACGAAAGTGTGACTTACAGAAGATATACTCAGCGTACGAATGTGTCGGGAATCATGCCATAAGGTTAAGAGAGAGTTTAAGGAATAGATTAAGAACTACTTAGCGATAAGAACGTTTTGGGGAACCGGGCCCAACTCTTTAACAGTGTAAAAAACTCAGTATGCATGAAATAGCATTTCACCCCCCCCCCCTTTAAAATCCTTCCTGCCATCTGCACCATACCACAAATGGGAAAATGGTGTGCACATCATATTCGGAAATGAAGCGGTCTTTCATTGACATTCAACCTGTAAGTAAAAGCAACACTTAAAATTACAGTGCCCTGTGTAGTCAAGTCACCTTTATTTGTTTTGTAAAAGACACACGTTGTACAATACAAATCGTTCCAAGAAGATATTTTGAAAAAAAAAGATAGAATTTAAATTTTTGGGTGAATTATCACTTTAACCAATTTAAATTCGCTATAGGTTTAACTCGTTTAAATTCATTCATTTGTGAAGTGAGTGTATCAATGTAATATCATCACAATACATGTTAACTGAACTTAAAATATATATATATATATATATATATATATATATATATATATATATATATATATATATATATATATATATATATATATATATATATATATATATATATATATCAACAAGGGACTATATACATATAGAACAAACAAGGGACTCATGCACAACCATCACTAAACAGAAAGACAGTCAAGGATCATCAGGTAACAGAACACAGTATTAAGAACCAAGGGTTCCCAAACTTTTGAGTGGGGTTATTTTAATAATTTCAGCATTTTTTTTGTCTTGTGAAATAAATGTTAAAATATTTTATGTACAATATCTTACTCAGGACAGTACTAAATAAAAAATAACATGCATTTAGTATGATCTCTCTTATTTTTTTGAAAATTACTCAAATTTTCACAGATTGGAAGTCGTGGCCTAATGGTTAGAGGGTTGGACTCCCAATCGAAGGGTTGTGGGTTCTAGTCTCGGGCCGGATGGAATTGTGGGTGGGGGGAGTACATGAACAGCTCTCTCTCCACCTTCAATACCTCGACTTAGGTGCCCTCGAGCAAGTCATCGAACCCCCAACTGCTCCCCGGGCGCCGCAGCATAAATGGCTGCCCACTGCTCCGGGCGTGTATGGAAGCATATGGGTAGCATTATTCAATTCGGGATGTAATATGCAAAATGACAATGCAATATGTAAAATGGCAATGCATTTCTGTATTTACATTTACATATACCAATACATTTGTGTAACATTTGGTGCAAAATGAAAATTAAATGACATAATTTTAATTTGTCATTTCCTACACCAGTTTTTATATGTAAAATTAATATTAATTTTAACGCTTTATAAGTTGCTAAATTAAAATGAAAATGTATTACAGAAATGATTAGATATGTCTAACATGTTCAAGCAAAAACTGTGGCAAAATGATAATTCAAATGCTATTTTTCTTAATTGCATTAACACTCACAGTCAAAACACTTAACGATTGCATTTTCATTCAGTGTCCCGCAATGAATGTAGCAAAATTCAAAGTGCACATTGAAAATGCATTCCGAGCCGATCACGTCTCCGCCCCCTCGAGCCACGTCAATCACTGCGTGAACAAGGTGGGGCTTGCAGAAGGTCAAGAGACTCAATACTCAAGAAGAGGATTCAAGAGAAAACATGGACAAGACAGTTGTTCCGTGTACGTTTTGATCATGTCGGTTTATGGCTTAAATATTTCATTCGCACTTGTGAGTGGAGCTGAAACACTGCTTTCATCTGATTGGTCGAATCGCTCCGCCTTCAGCTCGGTCTTTTTATTCTTTCAGGCAGAATAAGAGTCAGTGCGAGTGAAGCACTGTAATGTCTGAAACCACCGTTCACTGTTAATTAGCATAATATTTGAATCAGATGTAGCTGGGCACATAATTCGTGCTGTTGAGACCTGCAAATTATTTCTAGGTTGTAGTATTGTATGAATATTATCCCACTGATAAATACAGTGCAAATAGTTCTCTCTCTTTGGATGAAAGTGAAGTGGAAATAAAAATCAATAATAGACTGAACAGTTCCATGTCTGTAACATTTACCACTCTCATCTTTTAAGTCATAAGGCACTAGGTATGTGTGTGTGTGTGACATTAATAAATAATTGTAAAAATGAATATGGTGGTTACATTTCTAAATAAAAATAGTAAAATTAGCTCAATGCTGCTCAGTGCTCCTGTAGCCTACCCCAGAGCGCCCTCTCGCGGCTGTAGACGGTAATGTTTTCTCTTGGTTCTGAATAAATGTGACTTATAGTCCAGTGCGATTTATATGTTTTTTTTCCTCGTCATGACGTATTTTTGGACTGATGCAACTTATACCGAAAAATACAGGTAACATTATTATTATTATTTATTATGAGAGTAATTGACACAGACTAGAACTTTAATGTTTCACCAAATTCAGCTCAGATCTTAAGACTCGTCTGACTTGTGTTGCTGTATAACTGGCCAGACTTAACATCCCAAAAAATCTTATTTAATTTTGTTTAAAATTAAAATTTTGTTTTCTCTTGAATCCTGTTCTTGAGTATTGAGTCTCTTGACCTTCTGTAAGCCCCGCCTTGTTCACACAATGATTGACGTGGCTCGAGGGGGCGGAGACGTGATCGGCTCGGAATGCATTTTCAATGTGCACTTCGAATTTTGCTACATTCATTGCGGGACACTGAATGAAAATGCAATCGTAAGTGTTTTGACTGTGAGTGTTAATGCAATTAAGAAAAATAGCATTTGAATTATCATTTTGCCACAGTTTTTGCTTGAACATGTTAGACATATCTAATCATTTCTGTAATACATTTTCATTTTCATTTTGCAACTTATAAAGCGTTAAAATTAATATTAATTTTACATATTAAAACTGGTGTAAGAAATGGCAAATGAAAATTATGTCATTTAATTTTCATTTTCATTTTGCACCAAACGTTGCACAAATGTATTGGTAAATGTAAATGTAAATACAGAAATGCATTGCCATTTTACATATTGCATTGTCATTTTGAATATTACATCCCGAATTGAATAATGCTACCCATATGCTTCCATAGGTGTGTGCTCACAGTGTGTGTGTGTGCATTTCGGATGGGTTAAATGCAGAGCACAAATTCTGAGTATGGGTCACCATACTTGGCTGAATGTCACTTCACTTCTCTTCACTTCAGATTCTGCAAGGGGTGCCCAAACTTTCGAGCCCCACTGTATTTGTAAATGTGTTATTTTTTGAGTAACTTTTAGCCCAACAGGATTTTAACCCAATGGGTTGGGTTGAAATAACCCACAGATCATGGGAAGGTGCTATACCAACCCATAGTTGGGTTACAGGTTGGGTTATTTTAAACCCAACATTTTTTGTGTGCGAATATCTGTGTTTCATATTTGTGGCGAATATCGTAAACAACGCCCTTTCGACCAATTCGTACTTATTTTAGGAGGTGGCTAAAGCCGGGCATACACTGTGCGATGTTCATCCGATTTTGAGCTGAATTCTGACTCGTCCAACTCTTTTTCGGGTTGGTCAGGGGTGCATTTCCCAAAAGCATCGTTAGCCAACTATGATCGCAGGTTCCGTCGTTACCAACGTAGTTCAATGATTCGGTGTTTCCCGAAACCATAGTTCAAACGAACATTCGCAAACTGCATCGCAAACTTGTGTCGTTGGAACGACAGCTTCCCACCTGTGGTTAGAGGCATAGTTCGTCGTTAGTTTGCTGTGTCGACGTCATTGATTGCGCTGCACCTGGGCTGTGTTCTATTCAGGCTGAGTTATCGACCCTATGCCCTATTCCTTTAGAAGATTTCACCATCCAATTTGAGTGATTTAAAAGACTTAAAGTTGTGGTTTAAGTTTATCACATAAATCGCCTTTTTATTATTATTACAAATTCAGTTTGAAACTATAGCAGCGTGGCCCTCGCGATTATTCTCCCTTCGAAGTGCCCTCTGAAAGCATTAATCTTGCCGATTAGAACGCAGCCATTGTTTTGTTTGTGCGAAGAAACGGTGAGTTTGTCAAGTGAGATCTATTTCGACCTCACTCAGACCGTCACCACGGTCTTACCTTGAATGACGCCATTCCTCCGCCTATCCTCGAGACCAAATATCAACAATGTCAGGTGACTGACCTTAGGGGTTGGCTATATAACATCCAGGTGAACCAACCACTTCCTCTTGCCTTTCTCGCCTCATCTGAGACCGACGCGGTAGAGCGCATTGTTTTTGATTACAGGAGAGATTAGTTTCAATCCGTCACGTTTTGTGCAGGTGCTTCAAGTCCCTGAGGATTGCAGTGGTTTTTCTCCTCATTTAAATATTTCGACGTGTCGTCGGAACGCATGTCGGTGAGTATTTCTTTATTTTTCTCTGTTTGTTTTCAGGCATTTATTGATGGTTCTCAGGTCAGCTGTTCGCAGCAGACGAGAGTTTTCTTTTCCATTTACTGCGTGTGCGCACGTAGAATGATGGATATATAATTTTCTAAGGAGTTCTGTTCGCAGACGTATTCTGAATGATGAGTATGAAGAGTGATTCGTCACAATCTTTATATTAAATTGTACCTGGTTAATTGTGTTTAACTAATACCAGACATATATTTTTTGTGGATTAAAGAAGTGTTCAATTTGATTATGATCTAGTGATTCGTCACAGTCTATTTGTTAATGGCATTTTTGCTTGTTTTTTTCAATTAAATGCTGAGTTATTTTGGAGTCTCGCAGTTCAACTTCCAGAATTAGTTAAATACTGTGATTCATTACAGTTTATTTCCCTTTTCATGCACTATCATTATATGAGTGACCTGACCTCGGACTTGTTGTCATGAGTCACTCAAGGTGTCGTTTTTGCCAAACTAGCATACACCCAAGAGATGGGCATCGCTGTCCCTCCTGTTTGGGTATGCAACATGTACTAGATGATATTGAGGATCCCTGTGCAGCTGCGTTGGAGCTATCTTTGCGGGAAAGAGTGCAAAGAGCTAAACTGTTAACTGGTGGTAATAAAGAAATTATTCCCAGTAGTTCCTCTCATAAACGTAAGAGGCCAGATGCAGGTCCTGACATGCCTCCAGATAAAATAAAGAAAGCCACAGTAGTCCGAGATCCCAAGGATGACACTCAGTTGCAAATCTTAGCAGCATTGCGTGACTTAGCTGGTAAACTTGAAACACGTAATTCTTCAGTAAACACACAGCCATCTGCACTCCGGACTGGGGATGAGTTGACATCACGTCAGAAAGAGAGGGATGATTATACGGATGCCGTCTCACTGCATGCAAATAACTCCCTTTATGGTAGTGAGGAGAATGCAGATGAAAACGAGGGAGAGGAATCCAGGTCTGAGGTTTCAGAAGGAAGCCTGCATTCTGATGTTCTTTCGCGCATTTTAAGTGCAGCAAGGATCCTGGGCCTTAATGCACAGGAAGAAGCTACAGCTCCAGCCCCCACACAAGGTGTATGGGCGAGTATTTCCCCTGCACAGCCTACTGTGTCAATCCCTGTAGCTGAGGATTATTCCCAGATGTTGAGGAAAGCCTGGAATAATCCAAAAGCGGCACCCCAGTTTAATGCAGGATGTAGACGGTTTGTTAAGTTGGATTATCCCGCTGAGAGTGGTATGGGGAACATGCCATCAGTGGAGCGAGAGATCGCAGCTTTAACCGCTTTGGGACCTGATAAGGTTACTGACAATCCTCGTTGTCCCGGTAAGGAGTGCCAAAAGACAGACCGGTTAATGAGCCAGGCATATAATGCAGCTACTCGGGCAGCCCGTTCAGGAAATGCTCTAGCAATAGTTTTGGCTGCGTTAAGAAAGGTTGTTAATAAGGAAGAGCGTGATGTGATGAGCTTGATTGACACAGCACTCATCACACACTCACAGCTTACCAGGGACATAGGGGCATCTATGTCGTCTGCAATTTTAGCCAGAAGACAAATCTGGTTGGCTCAAACATCTTTACCTGACGCAATCAGGAAGGATTTGACTAATATGCCAGTGGTTCCAGGACGGATATTTCACACTGATGCACAGGCTTTACTGGATAATGCTGATCAGGCAAGACGCAGAAGGGAGTCAGTTCAGCAAACATTTGCTGGCCCTACCAAATGTGGCCATAGGGCTGCTCATTCTTTTCAGCCCCCACACTTTCCTCGTTCAGAAACTTGGGGGTATGACAGAAGACGATCTAGGGGTTACCAGTCCCATGATCGAGGAACCAGACCTTTTTATCAGGCTCCCCAGACCGACCAGGCCCATAATCCAGTCAGGGGAGGACCACTTAAGAGGCGTCCTTCCAGGGGTTTCAAACCCCGGGGAGGCCAGGCATAGCGGTCTCTGTGTCGTCGGAGAATGCTCCCAACTGTGCCTGGGCAGTTGGGAGAAGGTAACATCAGATTCCTGGGTCCTAGATACCATCAAGACAGGATACAGGATACAGTTCCGGCGGCGCCCTCCTACTTTTTCAGGCGGTCATATGACCGTAGTCAGAGACCCAGTCCAGGCACAAATTTTGGCCAAAGAGATCACAGTTTTACTTCAGAAAAAGGCGATTGTACAGATAGACCCCAGCAAACAGCTCACTGGGTTCTATTCAAAGTATTTCCTGGTGCCAAAGAAAGACGGGGGACTTCGACCCATTCTAGACTTACGAAAGTTGAACGAATTCATAAAGGTATTGCCCTTCAAAATGCTGACTACAGCACAAATTCTGGAATCCATAGAACTGGGAGAATGGTTCACTTCCATAGACTTGAAGGATGCCTATTTCCACATACCCATCTGTCAGGATCACTGCCCGTTTCTTCGCTTTGCCTTTCAAGATCGGGTTTATCAGTTCAGGGTCCTTCCATTTGGCCTGTCTCTGTCTCCAAGGGTCTTCACCAGGGTGGTGTCAGCAGCCCTTCGTCCCCTTCAGTGTGCAGGTTTGAAGATTCTGTCATACCTGGACGACTGGCTAATTTGTGCTCCTTCACGCAGTCAAGCCATGAGGGACACCGAAGTGGTGCTCCAACATGTCCAGTCTCTCGGGTTCAAAGTGAACTGGGAAAAGAGCAATCTAAGTCCCAGACAACAGACCGTGTTTGTAGGAGTTTCGCTAGATTCCCAACTGATGACGGCAACTTTATCACCCCAGAGAGTGGTACAGTTGATCAGTCTAACTCAATCATTCCATCTGAACAAGAAGGTGAAGTTAATTCAGTTTCAGCGATTGTTGGGCATGATTGCAGCAGCAGCAGCTGTGGTCCCACTCGGCCTTCTCAAAGCCCGTCCACTACAACGTTGGTTGAACAGCTTTCACTTGCATCCCAAATTACACAGACATGTAAGGATAAAGGTTACACGAAGGTGTGTCCAAATGTTACACCCTTGGAAGTCGTTACCGTCACAAGGGGTTCCTCTAGGCAACATCCCAGCGAGGCGGTCTGTGATAACGACAGATGCCTCTCTAACAGGGTGGGGAGCAGTTTGGGAAGGCAGGTCCATCAGGGGACACTGGAAATTCCCCTGGACCACAGAGCACATCAACGTGCTGGAACTCAGGGCAGTCCATCTCTCCCTGAGGGTTTTTCTCCCGTTGTTACAGAACAAACATGTTTTAGTGAGAACAGACAACATGTCGGCAGTGTGCCACATCAATCACCAGGGTGGCACCAGATCAGCGCGGTGTCTCCAGGTGACACAGGAACTACTTTCTTGGGCATTTCCAAAGCTCTCATCACTCAGAGCAGTATACATACCGGGAGTGGCGAACAGAGCGGCAGACCTGCTGTCACGAACTGGACCACTCCCGGGAGAGTGGCGCCTCCATCCCGAAGTGGTGAGATTGATATGGAGGCGTTTCGGTATGGCGAAGGTCGATTTGTTTGCGACCACGGAGACAACTCATTGCGATCTGTGGTATTCCCTGAACAGCCAGGGAGGCCCTTTAGGGATCGATGCACTATCTCAAGAATGGCCGGAAGAATTGTTGTACGCTTTTCCACCCCTACCCTTGATCCACCTTGTGATCAATAGGGTAGCTTTGGGCCGTCACAAGATTTTACTTGTGGCCCCACGTTGGCCAAAGAAACTTTGGTTTCCGACCCTTGTACGTTTGGTCCAAGGTTACCCTTGGCAGTTACCACAGAGAGCAGATCTCCTCTCTCAAGTGGAAGGCCAAATCTGGCACCCCAGTCCAGAGACACTTCAACTATGGGTATGGCCCTTGCTCAGTCCCTCTCTGAAGGCTTAGATGAAGCTGTATTAAGGACAATAAATAGTTCTAAGGCACCGTCTACGTGGAGTAACTATTTTAGCAAGTGGTGAATATTCTCAACATGGTGTCATGACCGACAACTAGATCCGGCCAAGTGTGACACCAGTTTGGTTCTTCGTTTTCTTCAAACATTGATTGATTCTGGGAAATCAGTTAATACCATAAAAGTCTACATTGCAGCCATCTCACACTTCCATGTGTCAGTGGATGGTGCAAATATTGGCAAACACCCTTTGGTGTCTCAATTTCTTAAGGGTGCAAAACGCTTGCGACCAGGGAGAATTATGAGATCACCTGCTTGGGACCTTTCTATTGTCTTACAGTCACTGGCCAAAGCACCTTTTGAACCTTTGGAGCAAGCAGATCTCAAGTTCTTGACATGGAAAACAGTTTTCCTACTGGCGATGTGTTCAGCCAAGAGAGTTGGTGAGTTGCACGCTTTATCAGTCAGTGAAGACTGCTTGAGATGGAAGGCAGAAAAAACAGGGGTTTTTCTCTGGCCAAACCCATCATTCTTGCCCAAGGTCCTTAAGCCTAGCACAATAAATCAGGTAATTGAGCTTGATGCTTTCCGTCCAGATCCCCTTTGTTCAGGTGAAGAGTTGGATCATTGTTCTCTATGTCCTGTTAGGGCATTGCACACATATATTGAGCAAACTCATCAACTACGACAGTCACACACACAACTATTTGTATGTTTTGACAAGAAGTGTGCAGGCAAACCTGTGTCTAAGCAACGGTTATCTCATTGGATAGTGGATACCATTTCACAAGCTTATGTCAGCCAAAATCTACCTATCCCTGGTGGTCTGGTTGCTCACTCTACCAGGAGCATGGCCACTTCCTGGGCGGCACTGAAGGGGGTAGCACTATCGGACATCTGTGCCGCAGCCTCTTGGAGCAGCTTGTGCACGTTTACGAGGTTTTATAGGATTAATGTGGCAAAGCCAAATCCTTTTGGGTCTGCGATTTTATCTGCGGCTAAATAAACAGGGGAAGGAAAACATGCTAGTCCCTCGTGACCCTGGGGGTATAAGTCATCCAAGGTAAGACCGTGGTGACGGTCTGAGTGAGGTCGAAATAGATCGTAAGTTATGACTATAACTATGGATCTATGAGACCGAACGATGACCGTCACCATCCCTTGTCACTCGGGATGAACTGGGGCGTTCCAGGCAAGAGGAAGTGGTTGGTTCACCTGGATGTTATATAGCCAACCCCTAAGGTCAGTCACCTGACATTGTTGATATTTGGTCTCGAGGATAGGCGGAGGAATGGCGTCATTCAAGGTAAGACCGTGGTGACGGTCATCGTTCGGTCTCATAGATCCATAGTTATAGTCATAACTTACGTTATCTTTGTTTAATTTTTATTTAAAAACATTCCAAAATACATAGGTCTCATATAACAATATTGCTAAAACAGTGTGTTAGAGGTTTTCACTTATATAAAATGTTAACACTCAAATTACAGTATTTTTATAGTAAATTAATTTTTAATTTTAAATGAATGTACCTAAATAAAGTAACAAAAAATGTATAAATAAGTGAGTGATTTTGTTGTTTTTACAAAATTAGAATATAGAATACTCTCTACAAATGTTTGTGTGTGTGTGTATTCATACACAAAAACATTTGTAGAGAGTATTCTATATTCTAATTCTGTAAAAACACGAATTTTTGAGCGCTGTTCATTGAAATAACCCACAGATCATATATATATATATATTGTGACGAGCACTCCCAGAGGAATCAGCGTCGCCCTGGAAACCAAACCAAAACACCTGCACGTCCTCGTCACCGGCTGATCGGTCACAGCTGCTCCCCATCAGCCAGCACATTGAAAAGCAGCACATGTCGCACTGAGAAGAGGTTCTCAAACAGAACGCAAAGCTGGACTAACCCCTCTCTCCTATCCCCACAGAAAGCAGCGAGTGACCGACAGCCCACACCTTTTGGAGCACGTCAGGACACCCACTTTCCCCTTGATTGGCACAGAGGAGCACGGAGAGCACACGGGGAGCACCAACCAGCGGAAAGCAGATCAGGACACTTCACCAGGCACCCTTCACTTTTCAATAAACCCACCCTCCGGGGCTTTTGATTTCACGTACCTCTTGTCGAGTGGTTCTTCACCCCGTGACAATATATATATATATATATATATATATATATATATATAGAGAGAGAGAGAGAGAGAGAGAGAGAGAGAGAGAGAGAGAGAGAGAGAGAGAGAGAGAGAGAGAGAGAGAGAGAGAGAGAGAGAGAGAGAGAGAGAGAGAGAGAGAGAGAGAGAGAGGGTATACACTGTTTGCTAAAGATTTTTTTTTATGTTTTTAAGTGTTCATTTAATACATATCGGCAAATAAACCAAATATTTAACAGAAATTATGTCAGATTTAATAAATGGTTTAAACTGCAGTGGTGTCTGGATGCTACACAGGTGACAGGACGTATGGGCAAAGAGGACATGTCTCCAGCAGCCAGCTATAACCAAAGCCATGCACCCTCTTCAGCCACCTGCAAACTGCAGAAGTGGCCCACACAAAAGAGTCATGTGTGCTTCCATCACCTACCCATTAGGCCATCACCCACCACCTCCATACATTTCCAGCAGCATAATAATGCAGTGCAGCTAACAACTGAATTTAAGGCATTGTTTCTTCTTATTGCCCTCTTAAGATGTGAAGCCTGATGTTGAAGGGCCAGACTGGAAAGGGCCTGATGTTGGAGGCCTGGACTTTGAAGGCAAAGGCCTGGTTGATGCACATATCCATATCTCCATGGATCCTTCCATTGCAACAGGCCCCAGGATGGCCAAAACTGTCTCTTCCTCTGTAGGGACAGGAGGAACTGAACTGATACCCCATCAGTCTTGTTTGCTTCCCTCTTACGTGCCACAGCCCTCTGTTTTGTCACACTTGCGAAGTCCCTCCACTTATTCCTGACTTTGTCTGGGCTTTGTCCATATCCGTAGCTTGCATCGTTTATTTTTTGAGTGATTTCTGCCCAGATTTTATTTTTTTCAGCATTTGTAATGCTGTTTTTCAGCTTTGAAAATAGCTGGACTTTACTATTTTCCAACACCTTCTCGAAAAGAACTGCAATTTCAAGCATTTAAAATTGGGGTTTTTCGTTTCATTTTCATTAACGCGTCAGAATGGCAAGAAGACATAAATAGGAAAGATTGAGCAAAATAAGCAATCCACAACAGTACATCACAGTTTTTCAAAACCCATCTTTTTTCAATTGTGGTTAAGCAGCCTATCAATATTACATAAGAAATAGTATAGTATCTGAACTGAAATACTATCTGAAATTGTGAAATTATTTTTAGTGGGATCAGAAAAGAGCACATTTTTAACTCCGTGTGTGTGTATAATGTATTGCAGAACAAATGAATGATTCGTTATTACTCGACTCCTACGTAACGTCATTTCAAAAGCGTAACGAGTCGAAGAAAAGAGAAAATAAAACCAAATTACTGTAGGTGGCGGTATGTGCTCATGTCTCCAGTCAGCCATTAGATCGAAGAAGAAAAAGAACGACGGCTCAAACCAACATAGTTTGAACTATGGATCTGCGACACAGGTACTGGTTTCGGGAAACACTCATGACTCGTTCGTTTTCATAAAGATGCATCATACTATGGTGGTTAATCTGCGAGCTGCGTCGTTGTACGGGAAACGCACCCCAGATTTTCAACATTGTCATGCGTCATTTGTCGTGCAGTGTACAAGGGGGGAATGAGAGGCGATCAACCTCTCCCGACCGGTGTTCTGTCGATTTGTCCTACGCTGTCAGATTTTCCTACCTCCCACCAAAACAGTGGGTAGTACAATTCCACAACGAAAATTCTATTGTAAAGTTATGGTTTATTAACGTCTACACCTACCACAACCCTAATCATACCCTTACAGTACTGCAAATACAGTAATTATGTGTTATATTCGCGGTTGTAGCTAAAAGGGATACAGTTACAGGAAACTAACAATAAATATTATTTTCTACCAATTAGATTGCGTTTTTATTAAAGTCTACAACTACCCCAGCCCTAAACCTACCCTTGCAGTAATGCAGATACATTAAATATCGTTGTTTAGCATGAGACAAATGACGCGATATTGATGTGCGCGTGCGCAGTAAACCCGCGTAGGAAAATCTGACAGGGTAGGATAAAATGTCAGGACACCGGCAATCGGTTGGTCGGATGGATTTCTGACATTTCAGAAATTTTGGTCGCCTCTCGTGAGGTATGGCACAGTTGAAGCAGGGCTATGAACGGTTTCCCTCACTGCGCATGCGCAAGACCATAAACGAAACATGTCAGCCTTTTCGACGTCATCGTCAACTTACAACGACAATGCCAGAGAGAAAAGTTGGGAGGATATAGCTGCTGAACTGCAGCTGGCCGCTTTTTTCTTTTTCTTTTTTGACGTTTCAGCACACAGAATTGCGAGTATTACGCATATTAAACAGTGCGTTTATCCCGTGTATGCAGTGCATTATTTTTAATGTCAGTAGTAATTTGTATCGCTGAAAATTAATGTCTGTCGTTTAACTTTTATTATTATTATTATTTTTACTTTTTTATTGTAAACAGTTGGCAAATATTGCCGAGTCGTCTCGCTATTCAGCTGCTTTCATCTTACCTCAGCTCGCATTGAAATGCCGCGCAGCTCAGCTTCTGTGAACTGTAAATACCGGTTTAGCGCTGAGAGGCTGCACTGAGCCGGTGTACCTACACTAAAATATGTTCAACCAGTTCTCAAGGCAATTCGTAGATTTTTTCACGAGTTGCACAATTCGTATGAATTTGCACGAATGGCCTACACCTAACCCCACCCCTAAACCTAACCGTCAATGGGGTTTAGACAAATCGTATAAAATCGTACGAGTGAGGTCATACAAATTCGTACGAATAAGCCACCTCGTAAAATACTTACGAATTGATCGTGAGAGATAGAGTTGCAATGTTTGATTCAAGTTGGTCGGGCTGGCTATTCGTATGGGCCGATGGAGGCTATAAGCTACATTTAGCCTACTAGCCTATAATTCATTCTTTATATTTACGCAATGGGCCAGCCCTCATTGTACAGCGGCTCACCGGGAAAACTCCCGCTGGCCCAGGTGGCCTGTCCGCCACTGGCCCCAAGTGTCTTCTTTCTGAAAAGAGAAGCATTCATAAACTGCAAACATCCTTTATCTATTACCTTTATTCAAAGGTTGCCTATCTATTTAAATATTTAATTTGCCTAAATTTGAAAACTTTTATTATCATTATCATGCACCCTTACATCATTATAAAGCCACGTGGACCAATTTTATCATTAAACATAATAAAAGAATGTTCACACTCTGTTTCAACAATCGAAGCTCTGCTTTTATAAAATATCAGAGGAGTGAACTCCAAAAACAGACAAAACTAAAAAGGCAGTATACTGCGATTTGAGGTCTTCTGAGGCTACAGGAGGACTGATTTTATAGTATAGTCAAACTTTAGTTATATTTAACTGTGGTATGTTTTAACAAATGTCTAATTCTGGCTTAATAAGCGTTGTCTGTAAAAGAAAAAAACAAAAAAAAATGTACCTCAATGTTTCAGTATTGCATTATTATGCTGAGCGGTGTTAAAATTTTCTCTGTGCATAAATTAAACGGTAAGTCACTTTTTAGTCACAATCCACCACTAATTTATAAGCTTGAAAGTGGTTTCAATTATATTGGTTAAGGTGTGGAATGGATTCCGTTAGTCTCTTAGAGTGAAAGCGAATTCAATTTTTATGATTATTATTATTTTTTTCTTCTTTTAGAACTGTGATTTTGAAGATTTGATTTACACCACATGAACTAGCGACTTTTATTTAATGGTACCGTTAGACTACCATAAAAAAGCACAGTTAATGGTTAACACAATTTTAAACAAACAAAATCCACCTGTGAAACAGAAACCCTGACTCAATTAAAACCTTAATCTATCTGCAAAATAAATGTAAATTGTCACATTTGCGTTTACGATAATAACATTAACTGCGTTTCTATTTAATGTTTCAGTTATTGTTTGTTTGGAAAATGGCATCCCTTGAGCGTCTGACATTCATAGTGGGAGAATTTATTTTTAATTACAAATTTATCCACATTCGACTTGACTGCATGCTGCAATTGCCGGGTAATTGATGGCATTGTGAAAGGCATATTAGTTTTACTGCTTTCTGTGGTATGTCAACAAACTGCAGGCTTTTTGTTAGGGCAGGAGAAAAAAAAACTGCAGGTTGTCTGGTCTCTGCTCTAATTGTGTGCGTTTGAGGGATCACAGGTGTTTAGTGTTAGTGCCTATGCGCACAAAATCAAGACCTCTACTTGACAAAACCCCAAAAGGAGTGGTTAGCTTTGGTAGGCTAAATCATAAAAGTGACTGTAGATCTCAAAGTTTTTATGAGTATTAGAATCCTAAAGAGCATCATAAGAAGACAAACTCCTAACCACAAAATTACACGTACACTTAGTTTTACTACATTCTTCATAAAGACTTGTTTAATTCAATTCAATAAATAATTTATGTGTTGCAACACGCATTTTCCTCCATTAACAACATCGTTTTAAACACACACACACTTTTTTTTTTGAAAAGTGGGTTCATCCCATAAGCGTGAAGGTTTTCATACTGTACAAACTGTATATTCTTTGGCCCTACCCTACACTTGACCCCAACCCTCACAGGAAACTTTGTGCATTTTTACTTTCTCAAAAAAAACTAATTCTGTATGATTTATAAGCGTTTTGAAAAAATGGGGACATGGGTTATGTCCTCATAAGTCACACTCTCCTTGTAATACCTGTGTCATACCCATGTCATTATACAGAGTAGTGTCCTGATATGTCACAAAAACATGCACACATTTCTGAGCCACCTAGTGCATTAAAAATTATTATAGCAGTACGTTCTGACATTCAAATTAAATTTAAATTATGGCTAATGTCTAATGAGACATCCACTGCTGTGCTGCCTAAGCTACAAGCTTTGATTGTGATTGAATAATTGTAAAATATATCAAATAAATGCGAAACCAAAAAAAAAAGTTGTTTAACCATGTTTATTCCCCGATTAAACTACCTTAAACTATGTTCACGCATAGACAAGTGAAAACTACACTGTGGTGTTGTTCAAATTCAGCTTAACTATTTGCATGTCACATGGTGACAACTATCCAATCAGGTACCAGGTTATCTGACCAACGTAATTAGTCCGGAAAATAAACATAAAAGCTATTTATAAATGGAGATTGTTCTCTCTGCACAGTTTTCTTGGATTTGAGCTCATAAAATACTATGTGTTAAATTGCAAAGTATTATATATTTTGTGTGCAAGTAAATATGGAAGCAAGGGGGTTAAATGAGGAGTTAAGAAATGTTTACCTGTCTGCCTTCAGGGCGCACTCAAGCCGGTCAGCGGCAGAAACTCCGGTGTTCTCCACGGCGGAGCGACCGACTTCGACAAGCGCTGAGTCTCTCACTCCTTACGTTTCTTTTCCAGCCAACATTGGCACAAGCTCCTCAGTCACTTTTGGATGTCGTCTCGTAAGTTGTTATGGTTGCAAAGTTTCACAGAACGCCGTGTTTCCGTCTAGTGTTGTAAAACAGAATGCGAATGGACAGTCTGCCAGTAAACCCGTGGACTATGGCTGGCTTAAGGAGGTCGCTTTTTACCAAAGTTACACAGGTTCCTACCCTGTGTATTTTGATTTACCTGTAGTTCATAAAACAATGGCGGAGATTCTAGACATGAGACGTGTTTGACGATGGAAGACCACCCGCCGTGGAAGTGGTCAAACAATTGCAGCAGGCAACTTTATTGCTCCAAAGACCAGACGCAGAGCCGGCATTTCTGGAAGCCATCATTAACAGGTAAAACTTGTGAGATCTGCTCTGTGAATCACTCCTCGCCTCTCTTCATTAGTTTTGACACCGCCTTATTAAATGCCACGATCATGACCGTATTAAAGTAGTTAAAATAATTATTAAAAGAAATAATAAGTACAGGCTATGTCCGACGAAATAAATCAGGACAAAAATAAAAAACGTTCCCTGTTAAGTAAATTGTGTTTTTTATTATTATTTTTAATATTTCTAATTTTTACCTGGCTTTCTTTGGATGGAAATTTACAAGACGCTATTTATTTTATTTATTTTTTTTAATTAAATTAATGTTAACATTTATATTATTGGAAGCTCTTTCTTTAAAAGGCTGTTTAAGGTAAATTGCAATAAATGTTACATCATTGTTACTCCTGGAATAATAAAAAGATCTTTTACCAAAAGGCAGCCTTATGATTATAATGATTTGTATTTCCTAAGAGGGAACAGGGGGTTCATTCTGTCCGCGCGGGAGAAAGAAGCGGGTTCCTTACACAAAATTGCAACTGAAAGAGCTCGAGCGGGAATACACCAACAACTACGTTCATTACAAAGGAAAAGAGACGACTGATCGCTTTTTATACAAACCTGTCTGAGAGACAAGTAATAATATGGTTTCAAAATCGCCGGGTCAATGATAAGAAGAGACCTAATGTCTGCATTTAATTTTAAACCTATTAAAGGTTTACTCGTGCATATGCTGATTTATATTTATATAGTTTAGAGTTTAGCCATATGTTATTTTTTCATTCATTTGGGGGGTTTTCCTCACAGTTTTTTTTTAATATAATTTAAGTATTGTTAAACAATTGCCATTAGTTGTTTCTACACCATAAGCCAGGCCACTGATCTTTCCTTTCAGGAATTTTCGTTTCATGTGAGTGGAGTGCTTAGTCTTGTATAGTAGTATTTGTGGACGGATCTGTAACTTTGACGCTAATATATATCGAGCATAATGTTGATTTAAGAGATCCGAGCGACTAAAAGTAATTTGTGTTGAAAGACTGAGGCTGGGTTCTACGAAGCACCGAGTAATAGCGTGGAAATTCAATCATAAAGTTATTAAAGTGTTTTAATTTATTTATTGCAATTGCAAAGCTACTGAATGAATCAATAATGCATTTATATAGAGCTTTACGGTGTATTGCTGTACACCCAAAGCGCTTTACAATCGTGTATTCAACTGCTTGAATTTAATTTTTAACAGCTAATAGACCCGCATTTTTATGTAGCCCTACTTTGAGAAACATTCATGAATTTCAGTAGTACGAATTGTTTAGACCTTTAGCGGTCTGTAAATGTATTTTAAACATGAATAAATGGGAACTCATAGGCTTCTGGTAAAATGTAAGCTATGCCTCAAATGTCCTCGAAGTCGCTTTGGATAAAAGCGACAGCTTTTGCGTAAACGTGATAAATGTGAAGAGTAAAGTTTTAGATACAATATTTAAGTGAAATATCCATACACGGTTATTATTTTGCTAAATCAGCCCACTAATAATTGTTTAAGTGTTTGGCTGATTATTTAAAGATTCACTGAAAATCTTTGAAAATCAAAAAAAGACAAGAGAAAAATCTACACAACACAAACCTTTTTGTTTCCTTTCAAATAGAATTGCATTATTCAAAACGTTAACAGGTTTTAAACTGGGTCTTCTCACTGACCTTGAGACGTTTTGTCAGACTAGACCTTGACTTCAAGAGGTCTCGTGAATAAAACTGGCCACCAATTCATGAACCTGCATCGCCACCTACCGGTTACTGTGTGCCTTACCTTTAAGCCCAAATACATGTCTGCATTAAAAGCAAACCATTCTGACAATTAATTCAGAAGCTTTGATCATTTAATAGAAAATATGGCACTTTAAGGTATGAATAAATATGTAACATGCAGTGGCAAAAAAAAAAAAAAAAAATAGAACTAAAAAGTTATATTAAGTTAGCCTATATTTGTTTGGTCAGAAAATACTTCCCCTGGGGACTCTCATGGCAACTCGCAGCGGTTTTACGTTTTGCTGAATAGCTGGCAAATTCATGCGAGGGTTTAACAACGGCTCAGTATCCTTTTAAAGAAAATGTTTATAGTTCTCTGTCACGCTGTTTTCAGCTTTTATAAGCGAAGCTTTTCATCAAATTGTCTGTCTGGTTGTTTGGGACAAATTGTAAATTAAATTTAGACTATGACAAACGGGTTTACTGTGGTTTGTAAATGCACTTGGATTTGTTTTTGGTGAATCCGCGTCTGGACTTTGACCTTGAACTATACTGATGTACAATATCATTTTCATGTACACATTTTAGTTTTTTTAAGGTTGAACAAATGATTCTGGGCTTTTGTGTTGTCTTTGCCAACAGCATGTGACTTTCTAAAGCAATCCGACTTTAAAGGTTTTCTTGAATTTACTGGACCCGTAAAATGTGGGAGGTTGTACTGTCTCCACTCTTTCCGGAAACTGCCTGTTTACAATAGTCATTTTGCTTGCACGTGCGTGTATGTGCACATTCTTAAAACCGTGTTTTGGATCATCTGGACAAATCTTTGAAGGTAAGATTAAATATAACTTGTGTTTCCTACAGTGTCAAATGTGACGGACAGATTACAAAGAGAACCCGGCATCTAAAGTAGGCTAATGTTTAATTTCTTGCGCCGATAGCTGGGCATCTCAAGACAGCCGACTTAAATGTTTATGTAAGAGCTGTTTTTTTTTTTTTTTGCACTTTCTATATTTTACAGAATATAAATAATGAATCGTGCTTTACCTAAACCTTATTTTAAATGTATAGATTAAAATGAATGAATCGAGTTAAGATATCGCCACTCTGTAAGGAAATTATTATTTTTTTCAGGCAAAATAGAAAGGGATTTTTATTTTTTATAGATAATACTCTATCAAAATTGTAATAGACTATTGCACAGAAAAGATTTAAAGATTTTTTAAGCATGTGTTTGTGAGCCTAATGTTTTTTAAACCCCTGTTTACTTAATAAAACACGAACGCAGTTTTTGACTATGTAGCCAAACCAGAGTGTGTGTGTATGTGTGTTATACATACATATATATGTCATATGTAAAACTGCATTACTAATGCAGATTTTTTTTCTATTGTTTTCTATATTTGTTATTTTATACATTTGCTTGTACAATAAATAATTTACAAAAATAGAGAATCATGCATTACCTAAACCTCTTTTACTATAGGCCTATATATATATATATATATATATATATATATATATATATATATATATTAGACCAGAAACTGAACTGTGATGTTTTCAAATGCTGTTTGCTATTTTATATGCTTTTTATGCAATGCCTATTTCTGACTTTGCAGCACGACCGTCACATGGGCGTGACCAAACATTTGACTTTGCATAACACGTGATGATGCATTAACAAATCAACAATTACCTTGCTAGTATTCTTTAGGGGTTTCTAAAAACGGTTTTAAGAAGCGTTCGGGAAAGCTCGTCAGAAATGTGCGAGCACAATCTTCTTAGTTCTGGGTATGTTGCTCCTCTTTTGAATTTTCACTCTTCCGACTCCCTGTATCTCCAAAACTTGCGAGGCAATGGAGTCCATCTATCTGGGCTTTCGCAGATGTCCTATGGTAGAAGAGAGCTGTGCTCGCTCCCGTGGACTTCTCCAAGTTCGTGCACTACTCCGACCCAGAGCCGCGCCTACAGTGGCTACTCTCAGCCGTTCTTTAGCAGTTCAGCCGCTGTGAGCGCTAGCCTCAACACTCACAAGAAGGGCTCACTGGAGGAATCCGGGAGGTACTACTTCCAAGATGTCAGCCACAAATCAGAGGAGCCTGGACGACCTAATGCATCTTACGCGAGTGAACAGAGACTCACTTCTGACTCCGCCAGCAACGAAGTTTCAAACTTGGAAAGGCGACAGCAGAACAGGCTTGCACAGAATGAACTTAACTTCATTGACCAGCCAGTGACTGATGCTTCAAAGCAGTCTGTCAGCTCCATCGCTCAAATGCAGCCATCACTGGACACCCCGACTATTAGATCAGCCTTCTCCGATGGTACACAACTTCTTCCTTGATTTCAGTGGATTTTACTCTGTGGTCTTTGTATGTGTGATGTTATAAAACCGTTTGCTTTATTCAGTTATAGGCAAGCTGTTTCAGACATTGAGTTTTCCACGCTTAACTTTTCAACACAAGTTTGTTTTCAGACAGGATAAAAATACAAAGAATAATAATAATTAAGCATGCCCCACGATTAAGTATAAATGACAGTTGTGTTTTTAAGGGTTAACATCGATGAAGATATAATTCAGTGGTTTGCAAGAATAAGTATTGAATGGTTAATATTTTTCTCTCTATTTTTCCCAGGACTGCCGTGGTGTCCCTCACAGGTGAGATCAAGAAAAAAGAGGAAACCTTACACGAAGACACAGTTAGCCGAACTGGAGAACGAGTTTATGATGAATGAATTTATAAACCGACAGAAACGAAAGGAGCTTTCTGAAAGATTGGAACTGAGTGATCAGCAAGTGAAAATCTGGTTTCAGAACCGCAGGATGAAGAAAAAGAGACTTATGATGCGCGAGCATACCTTTACTGTTTACTAATTCTTTTCTTTCTTTCATTATAATAATAGTCTAGGATTTGTTTGTTTTTTTAGGTGGTGGCATCATTTATACAAAGTGACTTTTATGACGGAGATGCAAGCCCCCAAGCCCTTCTATCTGGAAACGATAATCTCCAAAAAAACTATGAAATGTAATTTAATATAAAATAGAATATAATAAAACTGAATAAACTATGGAATAATTACATTTGAAATTTATATGTATTAGCCATGAAGTCGCTGTATTTGTATATGTCTGGATGTATGTTTTTGGTAGAAAAACGCTAATTCCAAAGTGGTAATGCTAGCTTGCTATATATAGTCTAAAAAAAGATTTTGTTGTTTAAAACCGCAGCAAAAATTAGAGTAGGCACGTCGTGTGTATATTGGGTTCATATCATACATTCTGGCGTCATTTAAAAGTACACTGGGCAGCTAACAGCTAACTGCAGTCAGACATTCCAACCTTTAGTAATTTTGATGAAACCTGATTAGTATCTTCCGATCTAAAAATGTAAGTTTTGTTGTATTTTAACCTAAAGTGTTACGTGTAATATTTATTCAGTGTTCTGTAAATTCTGCATTACATTAAACATCTGCTTCTTGTGCGATGTTTGTCTGGTTTAATTCGATGGGTGATTCTAAAATGCTCTTCTAGAAAGCAGTGGTGCCTCTAGTCCAAGCTCAAGTTCGTTTATGCTAATATATAAACACCGAGTGCGAATATCTGTATTCTATGAATCGCCATCATTTTATATTTTCTGAAATTATATCTTATTGAATTAAAATGAATTTGAACGAGCTAACTAAGTGCTGTAACTATGCGGTAAGGGTGTATAGGTCAAAAAAGATTGAACGGCTAAACAATTAATTTCGTCGCTACTAGTATTTCCTTTTGTAGATATTTAATACAACCTTATTATTTTAACTCTTTTTTTTGTTTGCTTCAAATAGTTTGTTCACATTGCGCCCTTAAATAAACTTGCTAATTATTAATTGGAATAACTATTCATTTTGAAAGAGTATATGGAACAGGAAAATCAGTGGTACCATCAGTTGATATATATAGATAGATATTTTAATATCACTATGGCAAACTAGTGACATATGGACAATGTTCAACGCCATCTTTCCAATCCACACGTAATGTAATCACACTGTTTTTCTGCAATATATATTGGTAAACAATGTGAACAAAAGGTGTACACACACACACATAATGTAGGCCCTTGTAGTTACATTGTAAAGTGGTTATTATTCTTCGCAACTTAAAATCATGATTGCACAGCACTACCGCTGTACAACTTCACCAAATATAAGTATATTACTACCAGTATATTATTTCATTAACATTATCCAGTATTACTACAAATATTACATAGTTAATTTTGGTCCAAATTGTCTTGACAATTCCCTTTAAATGCGATAAAGACCGAACTGTGTTGAAAGACAGGACAAGAAACAAATGGAATGAAATTTTCTTGAGATCACTGCCAGACGTTTTTCGACCACTGTAGTAACTGGGGGCGCCAATACAAAGTTAAGGTCAAGTTAGTGACCGATATTGTCAAATGAAGACAAATATAGAAATCACACACACACAAACGTTGTGCATTTTTACTTTCTCCAAAAATTATTTATGGTTTATAAGCGTCTTGAAAAATGGGGACATGGGTCATGTCCTCATAACACACCCTCTCCTTGTAATACCTGTGTCATACCCATGTCATTATACAGAGTTGTGTCCTGATATGACACAAAAACATGCCCACACACACACACACACACACACACACACACACACACACACACACACACACACACACACACACACACACACATATATATATATATACGATTTTGCAAAAATAAGGCCATAAGACCAAACAACATTATAATTAATTTGATGCGCTAATGCTCAGTACAGGTTTACATTATTGCGAAAATTGTTGTATTTGGTGTTGAAAAATCTTTGGACTTCACATCGACTGTTAAACAGACCTTTCACTTGCTGTGCTCTTACACTTTGGGTTCTATCCAGAACAAAGGAGTAGCACATGAAAAAAAAAAAAACTCTTAATTATGGATCGTACAAGATTTCGTTAAAGACTTCACTGCGAGATTCAGCTATCTTGCTATTTACGCGAACATGAACTTTAACATCTGTTAAAACTAAATCAGATTTATTTAATCGTTTATTTATTATGGATTGTTTATTCATTGTAAATATAGAGGCCGTGCGACAATTTTTATCTGTATAATTATTACGTCAATTATTATCTGTATAAGTCACTACAGGAAGATATGCAGATTAAATAATAAATAATAATAATACATTTTTTTTAATAAAACCAGTACAAGTCAGTACAAAAACAACGTAACTACTTTGTTTGTTTATTTGTTTTATAAGCTTAACACCAACTTTGTGTGTATATATATATATATATATATATATATATATATATATATATATATATATACATATGAGATGTGTATATATCGGAGGGGGGGGGGGGGGACTTTAAAGTTGAACTTTTTCTGTAGTCTCTCGGTAGGAATATACAAGTCACTTTTTACCTCCACCCAGGACACTACACCAAAGCACATCCTTTTGCTTGTGCAATAAAATGATTTGGTTGGCGGCTGATGGTGATTGCCGGCTGCGCATTGTCTCAGACCACAGACGTTCAAAGCCAGAACAGTTGTTTTGTACTTGGCAGTGTGAATCTGTGTATCTCTTCCTGTTCTCCCTTTCAATCACTGCGTCAAGGAATTTCATTTAAATCGTGGCTACTGGAATACATTATCAGACTTAAATGGAGATTTTACTTCACGCTAAAAAGAAAGGTACAGTTGAAAATGTTATTACGCTTTACTAGCTTTATATTGCACTTTGCCGTTTTTGGAAAAGCTTTCTTGTATACCGTTTACACTGTGACTTAATTTTTACTTTCTGTAGACTGTGCAGAATAATCAGAAAATGTTTTCACTGGCATCACGACTGATAACTATTTGATGAAATGCATTACCTTTTTGTGTGCTCCTACATTTTTCCTACTTATTTTTTTCCCCTCTGTCTTTTTCAGTCTTTTATATGCCTTATATGTATAACCCAAGGTAGAACACAATATGGACTTTCCAGGAATTTTCTTAAAAGAGTATATTACAGCTTCAGAAACTTGCATATAAACCGTGTGTTTAAAAATGTACAGTGAATTTTGATCATAATGCATGATAGTCTCAGTTAACGAGTATCGGGAAAGAAAGAGGTTAAAACATTGCAGTTTTGCATCAGTCGTCGAAGTTTTCTTTCGGCCGTGGTGGTAAGAGGTTGGGAAACCTAGGAAAATCTTAAAATAAAGCAACTGAATAGTCCAACTTAACATGGTGCGTTGGAAATAGATTACTTAACGTTGTAATACAGGTACTTTATTACTATTGTATGATTTTAAACGAAATATTTAATGTTTTATTTTATTTTCTGTGATTGTTTACTAATGCCTTGTAGTGCACACTGGGAAAACAACAAGGGAGTTTAAAAAATGTAGCCAACCAATGACCTTCTCCATGCGGTTACCTATGAGCTGCTTACTTAATGACTGATATTGATATATGGTAATTTTTTTTTTTTTTTTTTTTTTTTTTTTTTTTACCGTATCACATGACACAATTACCTCAAGAATCGATCACGATGAATTGCACGTCAGCGTACGTTTCCGATTTTTTCTTCCTCGCGAGTCCTATCCACACGCATATGGTGCAATAGATGGGCAAAGTTTAACAGTCAAGCAGACGATTTTTCCTCTAAGACTAAAGCGAGCAATGACGGACTACGAGGATCGCAGCAACTGTGCATCTAATATGTATTTACCGTACTATGTTTCTGCTCCTGATTTTTCGTCGGTCTCATCGTTTTTACCCCAAACTACAGCGTGTCAAGTCAATTTTCCCTATTCCTCCAACCTAGCGCAAGTCCAACCTGTTCGTGAAGTGACTTTCAGGGACTATGGACTGGATCATCCGAGCAAATGGCATTACAGGGGCAATTACGCTTCGTACTATTCAACTGAGGAAATAATGCACCGAGATCTCCTGCAGTCATCAAACAGAGCGGAAATGATTTTTAAGAACGATTCCATGTATAGCCATCACGGTGGTACTAACTCCTCGTGCAATTTCTTCACCAACGTCGGCCAAAATGGGGTGCTTCCACAAGGATTTGATCAGTTTTTTGAGTCTGTTAACTCTGAGAAGCCCAACCCTGAGCAGTCCAAACAAAAGCCAGATACGAGTGTCCCCGGAGATGCTGCATGCAATGTGTCTACAGACAGCGCGGAGCAGACCAAACGAAACCCCACCGAAACCATGGAGGAGGAATCCTCAATATCAACCTGCGACGAAGAAAAGAACAGCGACTCAAGTAGGTCCACGCTTTTACTTCACATTACTTTATCGGTTAGCTTTTATGTGCGGCTTTATAAGCATGCAAAAGTTTTTATGTAGCTAGTAAGATTCTCTTTGCTGTTGTAAAAATCTTTACGATGCGAAGGCGCTTTCGTCGGATCATTATATATATATATATATATATATATATATATATATATATATATATATATATAGTTATAGTTATATTTAGCCTAGCCTATATATTTTCGCGGTTAAATTGTTGCAAAGATATAAATTATCGTTTTGATAAGAATCGTGAAAGAGCAAAAGGTTTTAAAAACATTCGGCTTATTGCTTGATTCAGTGGTAATTACTTATATCACAAAATATTTTAACTTAGAAGAGAAACACTTTAATCTAATTACTCGTGTGCGCTTGCGTGCATGATTTTCGATGTTCTCGCGCGTATGTGTGTGTGTGTGTGTGTGTGCTTGAGCGTGTGGGCCGCTTGCATGCTTGAGTGTATTTCATGTGTCAGAGCTTGTGTTGTTTTAAAGTTTATGCATACATAATCACGTTTTTGTAACTGCAATGTGAATTACACAATAGAACAGTTATTGTGAAAACGGTTTAGGCATTGCATTAGCAGCCCATCTGAAGTATAGAATTGACTCGAACTTTTAATGTTATCTCCTGACGTATCTGCAGTTGTATTGCAAGCGAGTTAGACTTCAAAATTATTTTAATGTAATCATTGTAATGTTACCTTTCTCTTTGTAGGTGCAACAAAGTCCAGAAAAAAGAGATGCCCATATTCGAAATACCAGATCCGAGAACTTGAACGAGAATTCTTTTTCAATGTTTACATAAACAAAGAGAAACGTCTGCAGTTGTCCAGAATGCTCAGCCTTACAGACCGACAAGTGAAGATTTGGTTCCAGAACCGAAGGATGAAAGAGAAAAAGTTGAACCGGGATCGTCTCCAGTATTTCACTGGAAATCCATTGTTCTGAAAGCCATGATATTGACCGATGAGACGCTGAAACGATGGATATTCTATTATGGCATAATTGTGGGACATCATCCATTCGTCGGACACCTGGGTTTTTTTCACGTCAACTCTGTATTTTAATACTATGCAAAATATTTGCTATCAAAAATTAATGAGATCTGCCATTCAAATTCTGCACAAATGATCTACAACAGTGTATTCGCGATGACGGAAATTATGAGTTATCAGGAACAGATAGGTACCTCGACAATCTCTTCATACTCTGTGTTAATGCCACTGAAATGCAGTAGCTTTGTATTTGTATTTATTTATTGTGTTTTGAATTGTTCCATGAAATACATTCAAGTTCTGCATAAGCAGCAATACGTTTGGTTACATTAAATCAGTACGTAATTACATTGAGGTAGAACTGTGTATGCATTTATTCGTTTGAAGCATGTAATGTATCTATGTATTGAATAAATAAAAAAATACACCATATTTCCATCTATTACTCTTACGCCTCTTGTGTGTGATGGTGCGCGTCTAAGTCAACCACAAAATTTCTTATTTAACAGTTACATTCAAGTTATTTAACAGAGTTGCATTTCTTAGTGTTCGGCCTTCTTATTTTTCAGACGAATACTATATGTTTTTAATCATTACACAGGATGGAAGAACGTGAGGTAGAGAGAGGACTATTTTCAATGGTAACTTAAGGTCTTTGACTAATTCCCTTCCTTGTATGTTGTTTTACACTTAGGCTATTTACTAAACCTTGAACAGTCTAGACAGTACAATAAACTGTGGGCAGTAAATTAAATTGGGGCTATTGGACCCACTATCCACTTCTACTGCGACTTTGCCCTGAAACACAAAGGGTGCAGATGTTTTGTTTTTCTGTCTAGAAAGATGTGCACTTAGTATGTGATAAAATAAAAGTTACAAAAAGTGTCTTTAAATCCTCGAATTACAATCCAGCGCACTACACATCACCGCACTTCTATAAACTTAACCGGGCCGATTTATGACAAATGTAGCACGATAATACTCACAGCAATTGGCTTTTCCGTAGTGGTTTAGAGAGTTAGATGTCGTCAACAAATGTAAAACTTAAAATGAATTATTGCATTTGAACTTCTGAAATGTCAAGGTCTTCAGTCTTCACCCTTAACCTTTTTGAATAAGTAAAGGCGCCTTTTTGAGGTTCTCTTTGAAAAACTACGCCCTCTGAGAGGCGCCGCAGTGCAGCACGGTCCAATATGGCCGCTGCATCCACTCGCTCCACTGGCAACAACGACCTGCCTTTAAAGGCCTCCATACAGATAGACCTACCTCTTACTAGGTTAAATACTACAGACAACTACACATAGACGCCGTTTGGCTACGTGAATATAAACCCATGTAAAAAAAAAAAAAAAAAAAATATATATATATATATATATATATATATATATATATATACAATCATATCACCTCCTCAATAAGGCTGCGAGTGTTTCGGTGGTGTATTCTTAAGACTATGCTTAAACAACCAAAACGATTACAAAAGACTCTTGGTGAATACATTGTTTGTTGATTATTATCTCATCAGTAGACATATATTTAAGAAGCGACTACTCTGTGGAAGCAGAATGGAAAAGCAAATCTGAGTTCTGTAGTGCTACGCAGAAATATACGAGCTATTTTTCCCCCTAGATATGAGTTTGCTAATTGTTTTAGCTGTGTGTACCACATATCCAAGTTATTAAATGTTGTGTGTTTTGTAATTTATTTCCTGTCATAATAAGGAATGTTAGACATCCCTTAGTTTATTTACATTTTGTTGATACTGCTCGAAGCCACGAGAGGGCGGACTTACAGCAATGATTTGACCTGGTGCTATGTGTAATCCAAGTGTAGCTGTTCTCAAAAACAATGACTATGATCTTGAGCGGAGTTATGTGATCTAATTTAATGTTTTTACGCCCGCGTACTGTTAAAGGCAATACGTCATTATTGCTATTCAATTCTATCCTTAATTAGATTCATGCTGCTTCATTATATTTCAAAATAACATAGAGAGAGAGAGAGAGAGAGAGAGAGAGAGAGAGAGAGAGAGAGAGAGAGAGAGAGAGAGAGAGAAATAAACGGAAAACCCAGCAAATATATTTTAGTTGTATACGTTGGATTTATTTATTGGGAAGACAATTTCTGTATACATCTGCCTAGTCTCATTGCCTTTTACACACCTTTTCTCTATCCGTTCAATAAAGAAGATCATACATAAATAGAACCTTATTATTAAAACTATTATAACTAGTATGATTGTTCTTGTTGGTTTGTTGTTGTTGTTGTCGTTACGTTATATTGCAAGCATAGCCCATTACAACGTAGCATATTTTTAAGGTCTTCCTAAGCTTTTAGTTTTATAATATATTTTGTAAGCCGTTCTTTGGGAGACGGCAGATTTGCGTGTACACTGGAAAAATAAAATGAAATGTAATACTTCTAATGATGTATGGATTTTAGCATAGCGTAGCAGCAGTCCACCATATTTAGGTAATTGTTAAACTGTACGCATCTCTATGGCATCCTCTTATTAATCGTAGGTCTATTTTTATTCATTTCATCTATTTATTACTCAACATTTATTAACCAACAATTTAAAAAGCCTAGACAAAACCTTTGTCGAAAAATCATAGCCTGCACTATTTACTAGAGAGTAAATGAGTATAAATGTATTTATCTTTAAATTTGAAAACCGAGATAAATTATCGATTTTTTATATTTGTCGGCCTATTTGACATGTGTGATCAACAAAACAGTATACTTCCAAATATGAAAATTGTGTACCGGCTTGGTGTCAGTCCTCTGGTGTCATGTCAGTTCTCTGCAGTGATTCTGTATTTGTTTATATTAATTATTTGGGGAAACGGATAGTGTTTACGATTTACTTCAGTGTATGGAAACCCAAGTATTTAGCGCGTGTATGCGTGCTTTTAATGTTTTATTAAAATGATGTAAAGAATTTGCCGTGACTATTCCTTAATTGAAAATTATGTTAAGATTTCTATATAAACAAGTTCATAACTCCGTAGAGCTATTTTACATTTTAGTTTTTATGTATACTATATAAGGACAATATTACTGCTTTGTGACAATATACACACTGCCGATGATTAATTCAACAGCATATAAAGATAGCATTTAATTATGTGCGCATTTTCATTGTATCAATTTCTGAGATCATTTGAAAACCTTTGTAGATGCTTTTTAATTCTGCAGACATATTTGCATATATAGTCTTAACGAATATTAGTGTGCATCGTTTGACAGTATTTTTTTTATTGTAGCATCTAACATGTTTTTGCTGAGTGAGTGAATTTTTTTTAAACCATAGTGTTTATGCGTTTTATGTGTGTGTGTGTGTAAATATATATATATATATATATATATATATATATATATATATATATATATATATATATATATATATATATATATATATATATTACAAGACACGATCGTATAAATTGATTTATAAAAACCCTCTTCAATCTGAACATTTATAAGAACTGCATTACTTGCGCAAAGATGAAAATTAATTAAAACCTTTGACTTCCGCTATAATTTGGTATGCTATAGAAACAGCCTTCCTTACATCTTTATAATGATAATGTGAATGATAACGTGATATAACACACAGTCTGGCTAACATTCAATTGTTATTTAACAAGTACAATGTTTATTTAATTTCATTTAGAAAATAACAGCAAATAACACACATGGTATTACACGAATTATTATATAGTTATCACATTTGAATTTCCTTTGCTTATGATAAAACGGCCTGACTGCAAACAGGCAACATCCATGGTGTAGAATAGAATATGGATTATAAAGTCAAACAAAGAAAATAAGAAATCACAATGTTGCTTTTCACCCTTCATCCAGTTAGCGGTGTTTGGGTCCGACGCCTCATTTTGTTCGGTTTCGTTCTCAGTATTTTGCCTGCTGAAAATGTGAACTACGAGAAATTCCTTCTGCGGTGTCTGCCGACATTTCTTCTCTTGACCTTGGAGTTAAAGTAAATGCAAAGTAGACTGTGTTGAATTCTCTCATTTATTTTCCTGGTCCTTGCACTTTTTTTCAGAAGTATATTTTTTGTCAAATTTCGTCACATTTTGTCTTAATTGTATATGGTATTCTGAAAATGTATTTAACAATGTTATTTTGCCCGTCTTGGAACCAATTTCAAGTCCTTGTTCTAGGTGTCGCTGTTGACCACGTCTAAAACTTCAAACCTTGTCAGTGCGCCCACGTGACGGGGAAGAGCCTGCGTCTCAAGGCCATTTTCAAATTTCATTGGTGAGAGTGTCATGTGGTTGCAGAGAGACTCTTTGGGTTGTACAGGGATTGTTTTGCTAGATATGTCAGCTTACAGGGGACACTTCTCTGCTTCTTAAAAAAAAAAAAATACTCTCCAAAATGTCCTTTCCCAACAGCTCTCCTGCTGCAAACACGTTTTTGGTAGATTCCTTGATAGGGGCGTGCAGAACAGATTTTTATTCCAGCAGTAACATGTACATGCCAGCCACTGCAGAAATGGGAACCTATGGAATGCAAACCTGTGGACTCCTGCCGTCTCTTGGCAAACGGGGGGAAGTAAACCACCAAAACATGGGCATGAACGTCCACTCATATATACCTCAAACTGATAACTGGGCAGATCCATGCAGGTCCTGTCGATTAGATCAACCGCTCAACCAGATGTCCACCTGCACATTTCCACAAAGCATAAAAGAAGAAACGAACTGTTGTATGTACTCCGACAAGAGAGCAAAGGTCAGTTCGTCCGAGATACCCGCGTACTCCAACCTGATTTCCGAAACATGTTCCGTTGATAGTCCCGAGATTCCTGTCCCTGGATATTTTAGACTAAGTCAGACTTATGCGACGGCGAAAAACCTGGACTATGACAGCGAGACGATGAGCCCGAGCACTACGTTAATGCAGCTGAACAGGGTGACTCCAAAGGCGCAGTCAACGCCCTTTGTCGAGGTGGAAAAGAAGCTTCCGCACGATCGGGACACAAGGAGCTCTTCCCCTGCACAGACTCCGGAGCCCAAAGTCAGCACGCTGGAGGAGAAGAACTGCTCAACTGAGGCGTCTGTCTCCAGCCCTGAATTGCCACACAGAGAAGGCAAAGGTGGGTACAATAAACGGATTAATCGCGTCTTGGTGTAATGCGAACGCTCCGGCATCATAAAACCCAATATAAAACACAAACAACCCGAAAGTCGTAATGTTTAATGGGAGTCTTACTCAGGTTGCAGTAAAAGCCTTAACAGGAAACAGCGCTGCGAGGGCGCCTTAACATCAAATACCTTTTGTTGCAAGTGACTTGACAATCTTTGTTCAATATAAGCAGTAGTGTCTCGTTGAAATGTGTTTGCAGCTTTATCCATTCAGCACGAAATGAATGTACTTTCAATGTAGCAACCATTCATTGCCATATATTTGTTACTAACTGCAACATTGTTAGTAGGCTATAGCTTGACAAAATCATATTTCTGGTAATTGTAGGCTATAAAAAATGCATTGTTATAAGGGGTAATTTAGCTTATTAAAACTTATTGTTAACTGAAAAAATAAAAAATAAAATTAACACAACAATTCAGTAGAAGTACGGACCAAGGACCAAGCGAGGCCACATGGGCTATTATTTAGACTCAGTAGGCTACATTAATTATAATGCACTGTAGGCATAGGTTTGATTATGATAACTGTTTTAGCAAGAATACTCTTTCTATTTTTTTTTTTCATGCAAAAACAGTGTCTTAATTTCCCTAATTTATTTTTGTTTTGCAGAGTCTAAAAACGACACACCCACGAGCAACTGGTTAACCGCGAAGAGTGGAAGGAAAAAAAGGTGTCCGTACACGAAACACCAGACCTTGGAATTAGAAAAAGAGTTTTTATTCAACATGTACCTGACTCGGGAGCGCCGTCTAGAGATAAGCAAAAGCGTCAACCTCACTGACAGACAAGTGAAAATCTGGTTCCAAAACCGCAGGATGAAACTCAAGAAGATGAGCAGAGAAAATCGTATTCGTGAACTCACATCCAATCTCACTTTTTCGTGAGCATGAAGACAAGAGCATTTCAAGAACTTACCTTCCGTTTCGGTCCGTCTGTGTTCTCCTGTATAATGTTGACCCGAGGGCAGGGTGCATTATTTTGGCTACTTTCACGTTCCAATGTTGTGATGGTTGCTAAATCTTTGTCATTTGTTGCTACATCTTTGATTGCATTTGAAATGTGAAGCCTTGTGTATTTCAGTATGTTTCGCAGGGTATAAAACTGGTGTGAGGTCTTAACTTATATAATAAGATGGAAACAGATTGTTACGAGCGGTTTCATTTCAGAAGGGACAGATAAAAAATGTCGCAGAAACATTTGCGCTAAAACGGACATTAAAGCACATTTGAAAGTAAAGGGTACCCATTCTTTCTCCAGTGAAAACATACATTTATCTGAAATAATTACGTATAAAGGTTTCTGTATAATAGATGTTTAAATGTGTATGTATCAGTGCATGTTTGTGGCATGTGGTCAATTGACTAATAAATTCATTATGTCATAATAATGTTTGTTGTACAATTTGTATAAAAACGTTTCTAAACCACAGTTTAATCAGGACCATATTACATTCCCCAATAGTACTACCCTCACGCGCACAAGAAAACATAGTCCGTTATTATCAATCCGTTATTTAAAAAACCCTATGTTAAATATGTGAGCAAAACAAAATCATTTAAAAATATGATCTTATGTTAAAATACAGTCCGTGTCTGGGTCTGAATTTATGTCATTTTTGTACTTTTTTTATTCCATTGTTATGAAAAGGTCCAAAACTATTTAAATGTTTTGATCGACGAAAAAGCCTTGGAAAACTAACGTGCTCATTCATTCTTTAAATTAACATACAATACAAATTCAAATAAAAAAGTGACTTAGAACTAAAAGTTCTTAGTTCCTGTATGCCCAGAAAAGAAATCAAAACGTTTACGAAAATGTAACTAACTATGCATGGATCAAATATCAACTTCATTTGCTCAGATTTCTGTTCAAAAGAGACCAAATACTTATTTTCGTATCTTGTTTTAAGATTATAAATATGTATTAATGTTCTACATTTTCCTTTCTATAGCATTGACCACACACTTTCTAATGTGCATCTAAACAAACACAAAGCCACACGTCTCTATAGGCACATGCTCAGATGCCTTCAAGTGTGTGACCACAGATGGGAACGCAGATTATCATTTTGACCAAAACTGTAACAGCTGAGCTCTAAGTGACAACATTTCGACAAATTTTACCATATTGCAAACAACATTTTACCACTGAGATTATTTTCCACAATAAGGAAGACATATGGAATGAATTAGACTATGTTTAACCTCTCTTTACACAAATGATATACTCTTTCTTGGACCTTTTTGTTATTTTATTGTAATGTGACGTAGCAATATCCGCTTTATGACCATCAGTTATTCAACATAGTTGTCGCCACCTTATTCATTGTTCGAAGTGTATATTGTCTAAAAAAGACGAGGATATTCCCATATTTATTATTATTATTATTATTATTATTATTATTATTTAATGATAGACACGTGGGTCAAGACACTTTGAAATGCCAAGAGTCATTTTATTAAGGGAACATTAATACATAATCAAATGCACCTCATAACATTTTTATTGATGCACATAAAATACTATGACTCGCTTTTCAATACGTACCGAAAATATACACAAATATTACTTCCTGTGTCAATCATACAACACCTTACAGCCAGTATAAAACTTACAACAACTGAATTGCAGATCTTAACACTAAAGCAGCGAGGAGCGTTTATAAAATATGAGAATCTGTGAGGCTGCTGTGGTTCGTTGTTTTACAGCATGTTATTACATTTATTTTACGAGGACTTGCAACTCGGAACTCTATAAAAACTTTACAAGGCTAGAGTATGACATATCTTATGACGATATTTTGCAAGATTTTACGCTGCTGGAATCGTCTGCTTAGCTATCAGTGGCGAGGGCTGGGCACTGAAATAAATGGATGCATTAATATGAACTTGTTAAAAAAATCAAATAAAATAAATACAGGTTGAATGCAGAATACCAATACAGCTAAGTTAAGATGAAAATTATTTCTTATCTTATTTTTTAGTAGTACAAATCAAGCATACCGTTATCAGCGGACTGATTTACTCTCTGTATTAGTAAATATGATCACGTGATTCATGTAACCAATCACTGGAGATGAAGGCAGCAAAAATACTATGATTGTTCAGAGGCAAGGTCTCGGAAACAGAGTAACGTTTTATATGCGTTCGAAGGGATCCAAAAATGTCGGGTAGTTCAGCTCTCAGTAGCTATTATGTGGACTCTATTATGGGGCACGACACGGAGGATGTGTACGGAGCGCGTTATGTCCAGGGCTCACACACAGTGAGGCCGTCAGGTGTGGCGGAAAATGCGGACTTCTCCTCGTGCAGCTTCGCTCCAAAGTCAGCCGTGTTCCCTGCGTCCTGGACCTCGGTTCACCAACCATCTACTGCTGCTGTGTCCGGACTTTACCATCCGTACGTCCACCAGAGCCATCTTTCGGACAACAGATACGTGCGCTCCTGGATAGAGCCAGTCTCAAGCCATATCTCTCTATCGGGGCTCCACTCCAGCAGTCGGCACAGCGGCACAAAGACTCAAAGTTTACCGTCGAAAAGGACTGAATGCGCGGCGTTTGAAACTGAGACACCCGTGGTTCCCGAGTTCAGCTGCAGCGCTGTGTCCGAGAGCGTAGACCAAGCGACTGAAGAAACGGTTACAAATGATATTTCGAGTCACGGTGAACCTAAAGACGAAAAACAACAACTTGACCCAAGTAAGTAAAATGAATTGCCCCTTGATTTACAACCTTCAAACTGCCCTAAACTGGAGGTTTTACAAACCTATAAAAGTGTCTGAGCTCTTAACACGGGCCGAAAAATTTGTCTGTGAGTATATATATATATATATATATATATATATATATATATATATATATATATATATATAAGAAAAAATTGTTGCATTCACACTCACTTTACAATATTTTAATGGATATATAGCAAAAAGTTATCTTTGATATTGGCATGAGTGGTCTAATCAGTTGTGGAAGTAAAGCTTATTTACGTGCTTTTTTCTTTCAGGCAACCCGGCAGCAAACTGGATCCATGCGAGGTCAACAAGAAAGAAACGTTGCCCTTACACAAAATATCAGACTCTGGAATTAGAGAAGGAGTTCCTGTATAACATGTATTTAACGAGGGATCGTCGTTATGAAGTTGCACGAATCCTGAATTTAACCGAGCGGCAGGTTAAAATCTGGTTTCAGAACAGAAGAATGAAAATGAAGAAGATGAACCGAGAGAGAAGCAGCAAAGATCCTTAGTGAACAGTGTGCTTCGGGCTCAGCTCAAAAGCTAATGCGCGCTCCTGTAATATGCTAGGTTTAGGATAGATTTTTTTTTAAATTTAAAATTTTAATTTACTTGTTCAAATGTCATCTTCTGTTTGTTGGTGTATAGTTATTATTTGAATTACTCGAAATAAATGGATATTCCACAATAAACTGGGTTATATTTGGCATAAAACGCCTAACATCTGTTTCCCAGCACCATGGTGGAGTACTGCATTCAGGGTCGGAGAATTCAGTTTCGTTAAATTCTGAAGTTACTTATCCTAACTCATAAAATTCCTACCACAAAAAATAAATATATTAATTCATTAAAATATATATAATTTTTTTTTAATAAAATAAAAATAAATGTCTTAATGTTCAGTTCTTAATGTGCTGTTCATTCAATCTGTTAATGCATGCTAAACCCGCTATTCATCTTCATGCAGCCACATTTAATAATTTGTTGTGCTTGTAATTTCTTTTCTTTTTTAAATTGGACATTAGTACAATCTCATATCTTTAATATTTCTTTTCTAGTGTATTTCTAGTTTGAGCTCTTTCTGTTGTGGTAGATGCATCAATATGGTCTAGATTATATAAGAAATTCGAACTTTTTAATTTTTATTTCTTCTTTTTTTACATTTCGTTTTGTTTTTCACACTGAAGCTTGTTTTCAGTGCTGTATAGTGAATTTGGGTGTAAGTAGGCTTTGTTAAATACTCTACTGGTGCACGTACTGTGAAAATGTTCCCTTTTTTAGACCATGTTTTATAAATAAATGGCAATTTAGACTGCACACTACTGTATGTAAATACCTTTTAAATAACAGCAATGCGATTTTATGTTGCTATACCCTGCAACAAGACTATTTTTGTTTCATGCTGAACACAAAATACAGATTCATTGTTAGGCAATATTGCAAAAAATAAAAAGGTGTTGCAAATAACCTCAATTTATCGTCAAACCTGTACCAAGAATTGCTTTAGAGCAGGAAGAAACTGGGTCCAATAAAGCTTTAGAGAGATCTAGACGTCTGGTCTAAATGAGTTTATGGTATAGGACTGTAATTGCTCTTCTCTTTGAAACTAACCACACTGGTTCTTTGTGTCTGTTACTTGCACACAAATACGTAGACACTTTTCTAGGCGTCTTGTCGATGTATTATTGATGGTGAGACTAAAGCAACATCGACCCCCCAGTACACTGAAAGTCACGTTTATTCACGAAGTGGTCCACTCTACAAACATTAACTCTTTGCTAATCTTTTGGGGTGTAACTATTACAACAAAATGCAACAGGATTTTTTTTTCATCTAAGAAAAAGGTAAATTAAATACTCAAGACAAGCTTGGTAGCTAATGTCTGTCATGTATTAGTTGCAACACCCATTTTAGATTCTGAACAAATAGACTTCAAAATATATTTAAATGACTGGAAACGTAACTGAAAAAAAAAAAAAAAAAGATTGCTTTGCATCCTGCAATTTTCAAAGAATGCAAGATTAAACAGGGGGTGCACATTATTGCCACTAGAGGGCACAGCTGATCTGTGAAAATAATGGGCTGCCCGTGGTTGTGCACACTTACTTACAGGAGCTTAATCAGATATCAAAACAGGGTAACTACTGGAAAATGAGTTAAATACGAATTTGCTTCCAGAAAGTTCATATGTCGGAACAAACATATGCGTTCAGTTTTCCCAGTTTGCATCCGTACTTTTCATTGTCTGTTTTGAATAAAACTATACATGGTCGAGAAAGGGTAAAAACAAAGAGTTAGGCCAGTGAGCATGAATCTCAGTATGTGTGGCTAAACAGATAAATGTATATAGATGAATGGTGTGGATAAAGTATACTTTATTATGACGGTTTGGGGGTTTCGAGCTCTCTATCAAATTTGTATTTGCTTATTATATTTATAATGACACAACAATTGGGCTAAAGGCGTTTAGATACTAAGAGAGGTAAGCATACTACAGTTTGTTACACTTTACTTTCGCTTTGACATAATGTTTCTTTTCTTTCAACTACAAGTGCAATACAAATGGAATCATCAGGAGAGCAGCCATTTAGAAAATACATTTAAAAAAGAAGGCTTAACTCAAAACAGCATAGAGCAACATGTTACAAAGCCATGTGTTTTGTGTGTTTTAAGCATTAAGGCTCTATCCTATTATCCTATTATAGATACGAAGGTTTTTGTTTGTTATATCGTAGAATATATATTCTACTATACATATTTTACAAAACAACTATAAACTAAATCTAGTTTTAAATATTTATAAAGTTACATCTGAAAAAAAAAAGAAAAACATATATAGACTATAATTCTGGTAATTCAATGTTTCATCAAAACAACACTTTCTAATTATTATTATTATTAGTAGTAGTAGTATTAGTATTAGTAGTAGTAGTAGTAGTAGCAGCAGCAGCAGTAGTAGTAGGCTAGTAGTAGTGGCCTAGTAGTACTTTTATTATTATGAATAGTAGTGGTAAATTAATACATTTAAATGTAATGTAAACCCAGTATACGCCGAACAAGTACAGCGTTTTGCTGACTCCAAAACGTAGATGGAAAAGAGCAAAACATAGACTTAATCTAATTTTCCTTTCCTCTCATTCCTCTCCCTCCCCGTCCGTCATGTGATCTATAACTAAAAGCAAACGTGTTTTGAGGCATGTTGTAGCACCCTGACCGCAGAATTTGGCTGTGGGCCTGTTCAACAAATACACCATTCAATAACAGCAGCTCTCAATCATATCTGATTCCACTGGCATTAATAAGTAACGATCTGACACCATCAATGAGTTCTCACTTTGTCGTCCCTTCACATAACACACTGGACGATGTATCCTCTCCTGCGGATCAACATTTCCACCAAATGCTGAACGGTATGGAGTATTGCGACTGCCAGCTCTGATGCAATCATTCTAGCTGCTTGGGAAATCTGCGACACAGCTATCAGACGAATCCCGGTGGAATTACGTGTCACTGCGACCGCTCTAAATTTTACGCACACGATATCTTTCAAAGACAGCGGGTCTTTACGACGCTGCGAGAGGCCGGGTCCCCTGTAAATCGTCACTGGCTCGGCACCAGCGGGCCTAAATCAGCGCGCGCCTCCGTCTCAGATGTTCCCTTGGATGAGACTTCAAGGTTGTCGGGCATAAAACCTGTTTTCAGATTACTGTAGCTTCCCTTTGAATATAAAGGCGTTCCCGTTCAAGACCCCCTAAACCTCTCCATACGCCCCTATATTCGAGCCTTGAATTAAATTATAAATTTCTGAAAGGGATATGTCAGAAAATAAAGGAATATGCCTTACCCCGAGAGAAGGTAATTATTTATTTATTGTCTAATTTCAATTAATTCGTTTACTTATTTTTTTATTTAAAAAAAATATTTCTAATTATCTGCACGCAAAAAAAATATTTTCCCTTAAATAAAACATGGTGACTGCAAGCAATATTAAACCCGAGTTAAAAAAAAAAAAAAAACCTGCAGGTTTTACCTGATATAAAAAATAAAAATAAAAAAATAACAAGAAAAAAAAACATTAAGATTCGATTTCTTTAAATAAAAATTTATTGTTAAAAAAAAATTGAAACGAAAAATGTAGTGTTATTTGATTTTAAATTAGCAGTTTAAACATGAAAAATGAAAATTATTCATTTGAATGTCATTATGTATTAACAGTTTTGCACAATCAAAATACATCCAATCATTATGTCTGTCTGTCAGAGCTCGTGTTAATCTGCTGCTTACAGCTCTTCTGACACCTCCAGCCGCAGAACTGATCATCACCAGTGCTTTTGACACACAAACAGAAACACAGGCAAATGTGTTTAGCCTACATTTTAAACGCCGACAAATGATAACTTTACAAAATTCTCCCACTTCAAATACCAGTTTAATGAATCGATGCTCTGTCGATCGTGAGAAGAACTATATTCAGAACGGTGTATTTCGATTGTCGTTTATAAAATACATGTATATATAATGATAAACTATTCAAGTATTAGCCTACACATTTAGCTTCCTCGCAATTCCTGACGCGTTTTCTAATATTATGCACTTTGAGCATTAAGTAGCTAATTATTAGGCTACATATAGTTACGATTCTTTATTGATCGCCGGTGCTTACTTTTCTAGGCTAATAGCTAAAATTAGTTTCTAGATAGGCATTACATTTATTTAAACTAATTTAATTATATTACATATTTTATGCTTACAAAACAACACAACCGATGTACATTTTAGAGTGCCTTTACAATTTCTCTATCTATCTATCTGTCTCTCTCACTCCTTCTCTTTTACTATCTTTCACACACCCACAAACACACTCTCTTTCAGCAGATGTCTGTGACTGTATTTTCTTTGCTGAGGAACTGCAGCTGGCTCAGTCATTATGCGCAAAACACTAGAGGCTTTGCGGCAGCCTAGATTCCTTTTTGTTAGAAGACAATTTACAGCTTTGTAATAGATGTTTTTATGAGCCTATTTCGTCTGTCATTGGATGCCACTGGTCATGTGCAAGACGCAAACGTCTTCATGACCCCTTTTCCTGATTTCCCAAGCGATGATTTTTCCACTACATTATGTGGCTAAAGGCTCCAAATCCAAAATACATAGTTTGCTCAAATATTTTTAAACATGTAATTTTGCTGTGTACTGCTATCTGTGTCAGAGATCCAGAGGACAAACTGAAGTCTTTGGTAACGTGTTACCGATTACGTATGTTGTCAGATGCTAGGGGTGCTACAAGAGTTGAATTTCTAACCAGAGCAAGCAATACAGTACTGGACGACTGATTTGAAAGAAGCTTCATAATATTCACCAGCAGCGCGGGAGGCGAAACATGGATTACAGGGCTTTGTTTGGTAAGTTTAGATTTTATTAGATTGAACGTGCTGGAAAATACATATCATCGTCATAGCACAGTCAGAAATTACCAGCAGGTTTTTGGTTTGCGATAATAATTTCAGATTGTCACAGCAACATAGACATGTTGATAAAAAATAAAAAAATAAATAATAAACTCAGTGTATTCTCTGTTTTTGCATTTAAAAGATAAATCAAATAGTAAATATTGTAAGCTTCCTTTTGGATTCTACTAAAAGCTTGTATTTATTTGGGTTTTTTTATGTTTGCCTAGCTTCACTAGATCTTCATTTTAATAATTTGACAGAAATGCTTGATTTGACTCAGCCTTGAATATGGACAATATGAACTTTCTGAAAACATCCTTAATTCACAATAACTGATTTTAGTATTGCTGTGCTAGTATTTATCTCATTCGAAAAACCAAGAAGCAAATCTTCCAAAATTAAAAAAAAAAAAAACGTTATGTAATTTTTTAAATGATTTAAATCATTGGATAATTTTATGACCGATTCTTCTTGTAATTTTTTAGTTTTAATGTTGATACATCACTTTTATATATTACAATGATATATATACAATTGGAATAGAATAAGTGTCAGCATTAAAATGTAAAAACGCAAGAATTATTTATACATACTGTGCATAAAAACAATTATTTACATCGATTTAAAATATTCAGACGTTATTGTTTATGTAGCTTTAATTACTGGACGAAATTAGCATTCACAGAGTTTAAGAAAAATGTGGAGAAATAGAGAGATTCTGAAAGTGTGTAAAACTGTGGAGGTGCAGTTGTTGTGTGTTTTAATGTATGCCTCCCTTAATGGTGAGAATGGCGCAGTTTTTTTGGGGAAGGGAGACAGGGTCTGCGGAACAAAGACAGTATTTCACAGTCAGCTGACAGGCCGCTGCAGAGGTATTTACAACCTCACTGCAATGCGGCAGAAGAAGCGAGAGGAGCCTACAAACGAGATAACCCAAACCAGAGCAATACACACTCATATAGGCCTACACATTAAATACAATTACTTTAGGACGCACTTCATATCCATTTTACATTTTTTATTGTTATTTTATCGCAATACAAACTTGAAATGCTAGCAAATAATTACATTTTCGTACAATAGTTTAAAATTATTTTCATCATTTGATAATCATGCGATGCGCATTGTTGTTGATTTTTATGTATCTTTTGTAACCAATATACAGTGTTATTTACAGTGTTGTCTTTTAACAAACCAGATCACATTACATTAGATATTCTCAACTGTGCATGTGCAAATGTGTGCAGTCTAATGTAGGGCTATAATGTATTCTGTATTGATACATTATTTGAATAGTGGTGATATTCAAAGTATGCATGTAAAATTGTTATGTAAGCACTTCTTGTAGTTGTTCAATGCACAATTTCTGTATGAGCAGCTATGCAAAAAATATCTGTTCCGTAACTAGGTACACAACACCTAGGCATTTGTCTGCTTTGGTCAGCAGGCGGAGCTGTTGTCTAACACTCTGGGATTTGCTTGCCCCGCTATCTGCAGCTTTGTCCTCGAGGTCATTTCCTGTATCTGTGATTGGTTGTCGCAGTCACGTGATACAACAGTCACACACTTCTCTTGTTAACTGATAGAAACACACATTTTTAGAAACAAAAACAATACTTTCAGGTTCTGCGCGAGAATAGTCGGAATTACTTCATATTTTATTTAATTACTGATTGTTATTTAGCCTTTTCAATTTCACGTCTCATAATTTTTTCACTGTTGGTTTAAAAAACAAAAGTTGATTTACATTTTAATGGTTTCAGCATTACAGTCATAGGCTTTAACTATCCAAAATATTAGCAAAAATAATAAATAGTAATAATAATAAAAAATAAAATATATAACAATATCCAAGTGAGTTTGAAAATCTCAAAACACTCACAGTGACTGCCTTGTAAGCACATATCATGTCTCTTGAATGAGCTGTAAAATATTTTGAGTTAGGCTCAACTCAGTTGACTTTATATTCATCTGGCTGGATAAAAAAGAAAAAGAAAAAAAAAAGAAAACACTCCAGAGGTGAGAAAATATATCCTACCAGTAAATGTTATTGTATAGCCTATGAATTGATGTTTTATACGTGTGTATATATATGTAAATGTAAATGTATATATATTTTATATATATAAGTAAATTGTATAAACCATAAATGTATAGGCTATAAGAGTAACATGTATGTGTATGTATAAATTAATAATAATATGTATATATATATTTTTTTTTACTCAGTGCAGAAGAACTTTCCCAATAGCCATTCGACACTCGCCATATATGGCGCTAATGTCTCTCTCTCTCTCTCTCTCTCTCTCTCTCTCTCTCTCACTAGCCTTGAATTTAAATAAACCTTGAATTTACAGTCAGAAAAAAATCTCTCATTAGTTCTCACATCAGAGATTTTTTTAAACACCTCATTTATCCTAGAGTGAACTGTGGCAAAATAACGTGCCAACTTAAGCAATGTTTTCCACCCTTTTAAAGAAATTGCCTACACCGACTAATACTACTTGGACAAGAACGACAAAAAGTATATGCCAAAATATCCTATATCGAAGACATTAGTCTGCTAGGATACAAAAAAATAATCTCTAGTTTTCGACAGTAGTTTTCCCCCCTCTGAGTGCAGTGAATGCAAATTGAACCCCGTGTCTTTATTTCCTCCTGAGATCAGAGTAATCGCCATTATTGAATAAGTGCAACTTTCAGGATTATTTATGGCACCCGCGCGCTGTCATGAATGGCTGTAGGGAAGCACGTGATACCATTAAACTTTGTTTTATGGCCAGGGAGTTGACAAGCCAAAATATAATTCACATTGTATATTAGAAAGGTCGTTCAGACGGTTTAGGAAAGATCCCAGTATGGCTGCAGAGGAAAGAGGCTCCTCGCTTATTTTGATCATGGATATACAAACTTATCGATGCGCTTTACGTGATACTCCTGCTTCTGGAGGTAAGCGTGTCCTCAGTGCGTGGCTGAACTTGTGCGTGCTTGAACTGTGCCATAATGTTTAAGGTGGTTTCATATAGTCAGACTCCAAACCAGCGCTGATGTGTTTCTGTGAACTCCTCTTGTGTTGTTGTGCACACTTTTGAGTGGTTGGATAACTATGGAGAGAAAAAAATAGGTTGTAATGGAGGTGACGTAAATGTTATGCAGTAGCCCGGTTTTTTGGTGCAGTTGTGGCGCCACGTTATGAAAGATTGTTCCCGTCGCTCTTCATGGGCTTAACTTGTATACACGAATTCAATTATGATGATGATGATGATGATTATTATTATTATTATTATTATTATTATTATTATTATTATTATTATTATTATTATTATTGTAGCCTAAGTTAAAATGCACATTTTCGATACGAGGGCAAATGTATATTGCTTTACTTTCAAATTATTTGTTTATAATTGTTTTTGTTGGATTCCAAGTGCGAAATACACATGGGCCTATATCGAGAGCTGTCTCTGATTACCACTTATTTAAAAATACCAGACCAAAACTTTTTTTTAATATATGCATTAGACCTGCAAATTATTGCTACGTAGTTACACCTGTTGTGCAGTGCTCTTCACTGTGATAAAATAGTGTATCCTAATGTTTATTTCTAGAGAGAAATATGGATACAAACGAAAGCATAATTTAGTCGATACAGGCGCTTTCGTGACATATTACTGAACTTTGTAATAAGCAGGTTTTTATTGGCCAGCTCTCTAGCGCCCCCAAGCAAAAGAATCGTACGTTCTGGCCCTAAACAATCTATACATTGTGTTAATTATTTTTTCCTGAATAAGTGACTGTTTAGACTGTTGAGAAAAACACAAAAGAACAAAAGTCCTTTTCATTAAAGCCTGAATTAAATGGTCTGAATTAACAATAGCAAAGATGTCCAATTTAATGTGCATGTTATAAAAGTAGCCTTAACAAAAAAATACACAATTTAGTCAGTTTTATCCAGCTTTACCATTTCAGTTAAATAATGATTGAGAGTTTTAATTTGCTTTTTTTATTTTATTAAACATTAATCAGCTAAAATATATCTGTGCATTCTATGAAGAGTAATCCAGAAATTTTGAACTAAAGCGTTTGAGAAAGATCAGATATTTAATTCGATGATAGCCAAACTGGGGCTAATTCTCTTGTGAGTCAAATATGTATTTATTTATTATTATTTTTAAATAATTAAATCATACAACTGTCGATTATTAAATAATTGACCATCAATTCTTCATACAAAAAAAAAATATTTCCAACTCGACTCAAGTCGAGAGTTAAAATAATAAAAACGATTCGTACTACAGAAATCGCAATGTAGCCTACATGCGAATTATTATTATTATTATTATTAATAATAATAATAATAATAATAATGCAACAAGAGATCTTTTCATTTAAAATCAAAGGTCACTACATTTGGTGGCTGTCTCTTTCTTTTGTTCATCAGTAACTCGGCTTTGACCCGCCTGAACAAGTCGCAAAGCAAGGTGAAACACGGGTCACGCTGTCTAACTAAAAAGAAATAAATACATCTATTAAAAAGCTACACTGTCAAGCCACGCTTGGTAAGTATATAAAATACAAAAATGAATTAATATATTATTAATAATAATAATAATATCAAGAATATGGCCTGCGGAATTCTGAAACTATTATAATTTCTCTTAAATTTAAAAAGCTATGACCACCTGCTCAAGCATCATGCTCTAACACAGTTAAACAAGATACAGGTCAAATTAATCAAGCTATGTATTTTGTATCTGAATGGAAATTCATAAGTTTTTTTTATATATATATAAATAATGCTAAATCCCAATATAGGAAGATAAATAAAAGATATTAACGCCTTTGTTAATAAAATTAAGATGCAAGGACAAGCATTGGAAAATATTTTTAGATACCGAAAGTTTTGGATCTTACATTTTTTAATAGATCCAAGGTTTTGGGGCACCTTTTCTCTGGTGTCCGCGAGCGAAGGACCACAGGAGCCGGTTATCAGAGAAGAGGTCATGCATTATCCATGAACTTTCCTCCTTTTCCGGTACCGCTGTCTCCTTGCAAAAAATAATGAAACTTTGTGATGTGTGTTGTAAATGATTCTGCTTGACCTCTCGACCTTTAGCCTTCCTTTATATGCTTCTTGACGGTATCCAAACAGCACACGGTTTTGAGGCCACCTGATCAATTTGAATGCAATGACAGCATCTCACAGTGAGTAGAATTTAGCACAAATCCTATACCTGGATGAATATAATAATGTTTTGTATAGAGATAGGCCTATAGAATGAGATCATTTTTATTAATGTGTGATAATGTATTACATAAATTTGAGCGCAGTGCGCAATGTCTGAGAAATGGAGCTACGGGGATCTATTTGGAGATTTCCACCCTTTTAAACAACTGTATTATCAAAAAGATTGTTACAAAGCACGGAACCTAGTGTAATCTTGGAAATTAATTATACGTAATGGGACACTTTTAGAACGGTTACAGTAACGAATTCAATGTATAAAGAATTTTTATTTTTTTCGTTTTGTCTGTTGAGCCAATACATGCCGTCGTCTATATATACCCTGTAGAACCGAATTTGTGTGAAAAAAATGACAGTCACAGATTCGATCCTAGGGGAGTATATGGTCGATGCAAGAACCTCGAATAAAACTTTGTGTGTCCTGAATCATTTTCTGCCATCTAATGTACAGGGAATACATGCAAATGAGCTAATATGTGCTTTGGAAAACGGCATCTGGCAACGAAGAACCACTTTCTTACTGGAGAATATGAAATGATAAGCATTTAATTGCATGATTGCATAATATGATTATATGATTCTGATTACGTGAACTGTCATGAAACGCTTTGGTCAGTTGTGTCAACATTGCATCTGTTTACGTGCTGGTGCTTTGTACTGCGTTTCTTCCTGTTTTCAGAAAAAAACAAGTCAACATTTTTAACCTTTTATAGCGTTGAACTCTAAGTGAGAGACAGGACAGAGAGCAAAAATGAACGTGAGCAATATTTTGAAAAACGTTAACAAACTTTGCACATAGTCTAACCTTATGAACTGCCAAGTGGCTCTTCTGTTGTATGTGGGGTTTGATTATTGATTGGCACGGCGCATTGAAGGCGAAGCAGGGCGCTCTATACAGAGAGCTGAAAAGATGAGAAGCGCTGGAACGATGAGACTCCAGTAACTTCTGCGTGACCTCTACATGACAAAGACGGTCTCCATCAATTGTCTGCTGGCTTTATGTGACTCTTTTTGTGCCTTGGGCCGTTTTTTATCTTTTGTCTTGTTTTGTTTGTACCAGTCAAATTCCCTGGGTTGGGTTTGATTTAGCTTGGTTGAATATTAATTTACTAAATGGACCAAATACACATATGTGATGCACATACATGTTTTTATAAGAAATCATGAAATGTGTAATAAGCAGGGATATACTCTCCCATGTGATGATGGGTATTGCCAACTGGGTCTCAATACACAAATATAATTTGTCTTTTTTATTTTATTTTCTATCACAGATCGGGTATTAAATCAATTCATTTTTCATATTATAGCCTATTGTTACCGTCCTAATTGAGAGATAATGTGAAGTTTGTGAAATCAGCTACTAGGTGTGCACAGCTTCTTCTCGGTTGATGGAGTCCCTCCGCCTCGATTGGCCGAGCTGGTCACATGGTAGCCTAACTTTATTCAGTTGACAGCAAGTAGGAGGGCTTTATGGAGGGAGGAAAAAAAGACAACTCGAGAAAAATTAGTATTTCCTACCTTCAGAAATTAATGGCCATGAGTTCGTACATGGTGAACTCCAAGTATGTGGATCCAACATTTCCTCCTTGTGAGGAATATTCTCAGAACAGCTATATACCTGAACAGAGCCCAGGCTACTACAGTCCGTCGCAGGACACTGATTTCCAGCATCCCGGAATCTATTCACGGTCAAACTACTCTGAGCAGCCTTACAGCTGTAACACTGTCCAGGGCTCGTCGGTGCAGCCTCGGGGTCATGTGCAGGATCCAGCCGGCCACCCGAGCCCTTACCCCGCACAGACAGAGCAGTGTCCTGCGGTCCAGATATCCGGACCCAGGACTTGTGGACCACAACAAAACACAAAGAGCCAGAACGGGATACCAGCCAAGCAGCCTGCTGTAGTTTATCCATGGATGAAGAAAGTGCACGTTACTACGGGTAAGATTCACTCTCTTTGCTGTCTGCTTGTAGGCCAGCCCTATTCTGCTGTTTTAGTCACAGTTAAAACCATTCATTGAAATATTTATGGGTTCCTCTGAAGGGGCCGCCAATTACACCAGCCATAAATTTTTATTGCTTAGGAAATAGGCCGCTAGCTCTGTTGGACACTACTGCAGCCCATTGAGTCCACTTGGCCCAAAGCTTTGAACTGAATTATTTAGCAGTGGTAAAGTTTGAAATTATTCCAGTGCAGAATATTTTTTTGGATCAAGTTCGAGCAAGTGGGTAATTTTTTATTTCATTTCTTTATTTATTTTTGTTAAAGTTTATGCATTAGGGAGCGATTGGTTGAGTTGTTTTATTTTATATTTTTTGTTCTTTTGTTTTAAACATAAGTCTGTTTTTGTCTTTCTCAGTGAATCCGGATTACACGGGACCAGAACCCAAACGTTCTCGGACAGCCTACACAAGACAGCAAGTTCTCGAACTAGAAAAGGAGTTTCATTTTAACAGGTATCTAACAAGACGGCGTCGCATTGAGATCGCGCATACCCTCTGTCTCTCTGAGCGACAGATCAAAATCTGGTTTCAGAACAGAAGAATGAAATGGAAAAAGGATCACAAACTCCCTAACACGAAAGGAAGATCGGCGTCAGCTGGAAATCAGCATGCACAACACGCTCAGAAGGACAGCCAGACAGAGATTACAACTTTATAAGTGGATATCTCTCCCTCCCGCCAGATGTACAGATGAACTGTATGTAACAGACAATGCTTCATTTGACATTGCATGGTAGCAAATCATGACATGATGGGTACAAGTGCCAAAAACTGAGAAGCAGAAGCACCCACCACGACTAAATGCAGCGTAAAAGCTGCTATGCATTAAAATCCCAAATTTCGATATTTACAGTATTGTAAACCCTTTGCAACTGAGGCAAAGAGGATATGATGCATCGAATGATGGTTCACATGTCACCACGAGGTACAGTAAAACATTATAAAGCTCACGCTATTTTACACAAACCTGCCAAATTTGTTTCAGAGCATGGTTCGTTATAGTGTCCCTATTTACACATTTTTTTTTAAACTCTGTATATCACCCGTTTCCTCTTTTTAAAAGCATAATGGCAAGTTTACGCCTATGGCGACTCAATTTATCCTAACTTAATCATTAAAGAGAACTTAAGTAAGTAATGTCCAGCATATCATAAATTACGAATGTCCTAGGTGTTTTTTTTTTTTTTTTTTTTTTTTTTTTTTGTACTTAAGTCGGGTGCAAGTAATAAAAACTAAATAAAATTAGTTAATACTAAGGGGAAAAATCGTCGCCTGGGAAATTATTTATTTGTAGACTGAAAAACTGAAGACATTTCCCTCTCAGCCTCGTTTATTGTGCGCGCCTCATTAAAGGTTTACTTTCTAAAAGCCTATATTTCGGTCAAAGGACTTTATTGTGTAATTTTTAAGAATTTCGTTACAGACGTTTTATATTTGTTTATTGCAGCTTTTAAAAATGGTGTATTTAATCGAGAAATTCTCTTTTCTTACACGAATATTCCATGCTTTATACTCCACTAGCTATAAATCCTGCCCGACATCTTTGTAAACAATATAGCTACAGTTGCAGAAGCAGTTTTCTTGTCTTCCAGATGTTGCCTGAAATTCTTGAAAATCAGCTTTGTATTTTCATTTTAGATACACTTTTAGTCCTCAAGATGTTTGAACCCTCTATTTATTAAATGTTAAAAAGCTTTATGTTCTACGTGAACGTAAGTATCCGTTCAGTAATTTTCAAATTCAGTTTTTAAGTTCTTAAATATATGTATATATTTCTGTATATTGTGCATATTTTCTACATGCATATTTTGCAGTAATTAAATAAATAATATGCAGAGAGGTTTCACCCAAACTCCGTCATATTGTGTTTAAAATAGAAACTGAGATTGGAAAAACACGCATCAAGCACTTTCATACACATTATGTTATTTTTGAAATTGAATTGGTGTTAAATCTGAAATGGTTCTCCAACAGTGATTAAACTTAGTCGCTCTGCTATCATTGTGGTGTGTTTGTCTCCTTAAACAAAAACTCGAGGCGTACATGCATTGCGAAGCAGTCTTCACATTGAAGCCTTCACGTTGAGAGCATGAAAAGGTATTTTTACAGAAGTTCAACAAAAGCCTAGCGGGCAGGTTCATCTAGAGGACAGAGTTTCTGTTGCATTAGACGCTTCTGGGCCTCGAGCATTGACCTCTACACTCGTGACCTGATGGACCTTCAGTCAGTTCTCAAAGACGCTTTTGCGAACAGATGCACTAAAATTTGTTCTTGTGGAGGACGGGGTGCTTTAAAAATGTTTAGGGCTGTATTCATATTGGCTTGCCTTACAACTGTGATTATTTGCCACACCGTGTGACATTTAGAGTTTGTAGCGTGCTTTTCAGTTTCTGCACGAGTCCTACATTAAAACCACGGTTATGCAGCATCTGCCCAAGATTACGATAACTGTTAAACTACAATCCATCAGCTCTGGGTGTTTTGCATCATCATGAAAGAAAAAATCAAGTCAAAGCATTATTGACAAACTGGAAGACATCCATTTTGGTATCCGTGTATTATTAAAAATACAGAGAGTTGTAAGCGATCATTAGGCTACTATGCTAAATAACAACAGTTTATAACATTCAAATATTACACAAACTTCTCTTAGTTTTGATTCTTTTCTTGCTTTTGTTCTCAATGCCTAAAATCGTTGTCCATCAACACTTGGAAATGTTTGTGTTTGCGGTATGTGTGTGTGTGTGTGTTTACCACATTTTGGGAGGAAAATATGTACCCTGAAGTGAGGTTAACATGATAAAATCTCTCAAAACCTCAGTTTGGAGGCGTTCTCGTTTGTCAAAGCATTGGGTCTATATGCAAATAGTAAATAGAGCCTTTTTTAAAAAAAATGGTTACAAATGCCTTAAGTTTTCTGCTAGGGTTAGGTTATAATATTTATAATTAGGTGTATATAAAAAGCATGTGTCCATTTAGATTGCTAAGTAAACGTGTGTGAGAGACAAAATACTACTATTAATAATTTTTTCAACTTTTTCAATTATTTGCAAGTAAATTGTCTGTAAATATAGGTCTGTAATTTAATGTTACAAATGCTGTGGAAAAGTAAAGACCTTTTATGTCAATAAAAGCCAATTCTATCACAATCAAAGAGAGAGAGAGAGAGAGAGAGAGAGAGAATGAGTAAAGCAATACACACTTTCAGGGAGGACACATGTAAAGTTTATTTCAGGCGAAACATCTACAAACATGCATGTTGAGTAGTTTTCTGAAAGCAATTTTTACAGCAATTATTTTGCTGAAAAGGGAATTATATATTGCATATGCATGGTCAATAGTGTACCGACTATACACGTCTCTCTCTCTGTGTGTGTATGTGTGTGTGTGTGTAAATATAATTTCTTATTTATATGTTGATATGTTCGTGTGTGTGTGTGTGTGTGTGTGTGTGTGTGTCAAACAGCACTTATACAACATCCCAAATATCTATTTTTGTTTAATAAGCCTTGTGCCTATGGTGAAAACCCGCCACGCAGGGTATCGCTCCATTGTCTTCGCTTCCAGTAAGGCTTTCTGAGTATTGACCTGGATGTCTGAACAGAATAAATGAGAGCCATACGCAGTTGCATTTGTAATGACACTGCACCGATACTACCGCCGCTAACACAATGCTTCTCAAACGGCCATTTTTGATTTCCAGCTGTTCGTTGAAAATGTCTTCGCCCGTCGAGACAACCCGTTAAGATAAATCAAACTGCGCTGTCGACATCCCAAGATAGAATTCGGTATATGGTTCCGTTCTAGCCTATATCTTTTTTGTTTGACCACGTGATTGTCTAAATAATTAATGCAGCACGTCCCCTAGAAACACGGCGTCGTCATTAATCGCGAGGACTCTATCAGACTTGAAAACTGAAGAGATCCAAGAAAATAATATCCAAACGGTCCTGTATCTCACCCCATCGCAACCTGGACACTCGTACAGCTTTTCAGCCAATGGAGCATCGGTAGGTAAACATTTAAGATTAATATTTGCACCGAGACAGCGACTAAACATATCTGTCAGAATTTTGATAAATAGCGTCCTTTGATTCGGTCTTCTTCGCGGACAGACTGAAACAACTTCAGGCTGATTGTGATTTATTTTTAATTTATTTTATTTTTTTATTTTCTTGCTTAAAGAGCCTCAGCATGAAGCACTCCCAATCTAAACCTGTATCAATAATAATACAAATTGTGAAGTAGCACTAATTTTATTTTTAAAGCACTGAAGATAGACTTTAAGGTAATTATTTTCTCATGTAATATAATGTTATATTGATGCATTTGTGTATGAAAGATGTGGAGTCCAGTACGATAGTGTTTATTGTTTAGCCGCCAGGCCTCTTTGTGATTTATAATCCGTCAGAGATGCTGTTCTTTCCCGATTTAGTGGCGATTATTTGCGGAGACGTATATGTTTGCTTAAATAAGAAGGACATGCTAGAATTCATTGTCTATCCGGGAAATCATCACACAGCCCAGTTACTGACGTGAAGTATTGCGGGAATAAATGCATGTTGGATCCTGACAATTCTACAACAATTAAAACAAAAACAACAATATCAACAAAACAGCTTAAGTAGTACACACACACACACAGAAAAAAATGGCATCGATCCAAAAACAACATTTCATTGATGTCAAAAGCCCCACAATACCCACTCGTTTAGTAATGGAGCGTTCTGATCGTGGATCTATCCATAAAGTGTCTCGAACTGCTGGAGAGGGATGACGGTGATCTGCATCGTTGTAAATCATGCTCAGTAATTCCTGAAAGGGCGAGAGGCTGTTGGGGGCCGGGCGTGGACTGTAAATCTTTCACTTTTATTAGCCCGTGAACATATGCTGCAAGGGGAGAAGACTCGCATCCTCTCCTCAGGACAAGCCTGCGCTCGGCCGCGTTCCCAACCGTTTCATCTCCATCTTCCCATCCAGCTACACATCCATGCAGCACAACCGTAGAACAAGCATTCTTATTCAGATAACATATAACATAACCGACCTGCATTTAACCTCTCAAATTCTGTTTTATGGGTATTTGCATTTGTACTTTAGAAGCAATTGGAAAACAGAGTGTTAAAAAAAAGGTTAAAAAAAAGTATTTTAATACACAACTAGTAAAGATATAGGCACCGAATACCCAATTTTACATTTCATGCTTGCATATTGATCAATACACACTCTTGCTTTTTGAGAAGAACAATATAGAATTTGGGATGATTTTGATGAATCTCTTTGGTTGAGGAGGTCATACATTGCTGTCATTGCCTAAACCATAATAGTCAAACAATATTTCAGTGGTTTCTTGTAGCCTATAATAAACGGAGTTCTGTTCTAAACAGTACCGAGCAAAGAGGAACAAATATATATTTGATCATCTTCATTAAATTAAATTAAACTAAAAATGCATAATGATGTTGCTTTTTTTGCAACGGTCTTATCCACACGACTATTACACTGCGTTTAATGTAAAGAATTAAAATGAACAAAAAGGTGAAGATGTTCAGTGAGTCATTGGGGTGTGAAGAAAACTAAAGCAAATGTTTCACAGATTATCCAGTTATTTGTCTTTCAAATAAAGACAACCCAGTGCTACAACCTTTTTTTTTTGGCTTCATTTGAATATTGGTTTTATTATTATTTTATTATGCCTGGGTTTCAAATCCATAATAAATAGCAATGTAGCTTTTTTCTTAACGATACACTCCGATACAGTGGCTGAGGAAGGAGCGAGTTCTTGTGCAAAATGATTGTACAATGATGCGAGGCTGGAGGGAATTTTAGTGCTCTTGCTCTTAAAAATGTATTTGTGAGGTGAGGCTGGTTGGAGTAACAGTCTCAATCAGGACAATCTGCGATCCGGATCACGTGAACAAATATGCCTGTATTTTAAGGCAGCGCCTTTATTTGTCATGATAAGGTTTCCGAAATATACTAATGTTGACTCATTTGGCGAGCCTTCCTCTGTAAAACGTTCACTTTTTTTCCAAATGGGAAGTTGATTGCAAGTAATATTTCGTTTTGGAATAAGAAGACCTTCTTGGCTTTTTATTGGTAGCTGAGTGAGTGGCTCCCATTCTTTCGGGAATACTGTCTGCATTGGTATATGGAAATGCCTGGAAAAGCGCGAGATCAGTTTTAAGACAGTACTGTCTATAGACAAAGGGTGAAGGATATATCCCAGCAGCCGAACTGAGAGATATTGAGACTAAGAAGCACAGCTGTAATAAATTGACATCACAGGTAAGCAATTGCATGGCAAAACGTAACCTTTAAGCGTGGGTTTACATTAGGCCGGCGTGAAAATATGATTTATTCCATTCAAAGCAGCTGATCTTTATTAATGTCGTCGCCTTGCAACTAAGCAAGTGCGATTTGAAGACAAAAACTGAGACTAGTTTACAGATTTGCGCAACCTTGACTATTTTAGATGGTTTGCATGTGGTGATATCAGTCATAGAACATTAAAGGTTATTTTAGCTGCTTTATGTGACATATTCTGCTTTTTGAAGTTGGCCATACACAGCATAAAACATCTGTGTCATACAATGCGAGATCGTTAATCACAACATGCATTTATTACGGCAATACTTCACGTCAATAACTATGTGATGACATATGTGGGTTAGGGAAGACTATTCTTTTAAACATACATGTTTCCGTAAATTCAAATCATTTCAGTCTCTGATTTCGATTTGGTCAAAATTACTAAGATTCAACTACTCAAAAAATAACATTGCATAAATTCAAATTCTGAATGGGAACCATATTTCTCATGCAATAAAAGAGTCTAATAAGGGTCTCATATGAATTCATTTCGTATGTAAAATTAAATTAAGATACGAAGTAGATTTTATTCTTTCTAATGAAGCAAAAGCATCCTATGACAAGACAGCCTACATGTTTGAAATCTAAACATATATGGTGGTTTAGAATTAGGTTTTAAGACGTGTGATTTCTAAACTATCCCCGTAAAGAATTATTATTATTATTATTTATGTTAAAGCCCGTTTTGCAATTTAATGCTATTATTAATAACAGGTTTTTGGTTTTGATAATTTATAGCCTACATTTCACAAAACATTAAGTTCTGTAATTGCATTCTTCTGCTTTGTGCGATATGTGGTAATTTAGTTTAAACTTTGGAATTAAAACCACAAGAATTTGTTTTAAATTTTCTCGCATTTTGTACACATTACTTCTAATATAGAATTTTAAATACTAGGACCTAAAGTGATAGTCATATATAAAAATTCTACAAAATAGACAGACTTAAGCATCCAAAACAGAAACAAATATACATGTATATATTTAGAGACCGACTTCTAGAGTCCATTATTTTTACAGCCCATTGTTCTATTATGAGTACCAAACTTACCGTGGGAGTGCGTGGGCGAAAACACTGTTGCCTAATAAAGACAGACCGTGTTCGGCTGCACTGGTCGCTACATTTATCCCATTAAGACTTTGAACATGACACACACGTTGAAAATACTGGCTACATACATTTTCTTGTTACCGGTACTTTTGCCAACGCTGCGGTCCATCACCAAATAACAATAATATTAATACTATTAAATATCCCATAGCCTTTATCAATGGTGCTGTCCTCGTCTCATGATTTCGAAAGGATTTTCAGAGATGCATAGACCAGGTCATCTGTCTAGTTGGATGAAGATTAAAATATCGTCTTCAGGCTCTCGCTTGGTTTTAAAATCACCGGTGAAAAAGTTGTGTGGTGTGGATTGCATTGTGACTTAAGTCCCTTCCGTCCGTTGTTCATTAATCAGTGAGTTATTGGAGAGGGAGCCAAAGGTCACCCAAAAGGCTTATGAGTGCTAAATATTTTGGCCAGCATCTCTTTGTGTAAAATCGCTTATGTCAGTTTTTTTTTCCCTCTCCCAACTACAGATTTAACTGCTCCTAAAACCATTCAGGTCTTCTATAGAGGCGAAATAAATTCGTTCGTTAAGAAAAAATGGGAAATCATGTAAAAATGTTATAAATTTGTGGTTTTAAGAAGTCAACGCAGATGGCCTTGAATTCACATCTAGAATGGGAATTCTGTCATGTTGCAATTGAAAATGTAAGGCGTTGACAATATTCGCACTCAGAGGCAACTTACATAATCATGAATATAACGGGGAGCTGGAAGAAAAATCCGATCAAGAAACTGAGATTTAAAATATGTTTTATTCTTCAGGTCGCCGTCTAAATTATGAAGATCGCTTGAGGAGAAACAGAGGAGAGAAAACCACAGACTGCGGTAAGATATGTCTTGATATTTAAGTTTACACTGAAATTAAATAATAGTAGCTTTATAACCTGCGGTGTATTGCCCTGTGTCTCTTATTTCACAGCTTACAACACAGATAATAATAGGCCTAAAAAAATAATATACATGGTTTTTGTGTAAATACAAAAATATTTTGAAGCTCTGGGCTTAGACAGAAAATTAACAATTTAACTCGAACAACAATTATTTACGCACTTTTACCAATAACATTTCGAGGTGCACAATATTTTGTACACGATAAATACAACATTTACACTTAAAGCAAAGTATAAAATGCCAAAGCATTGCTCTCTTAGATATATAAAATACATTTAAAAAATAACAGAAACATGCAAGCAGGAAAAAAAAAAACAAGAACAAATATTTCCATCCGCACATTCTTCTTAATCTAGAGTATGTCCTTTACTAAAATCCACATCTCTCCGCGCAGTTGGGCAAAAGTGTGGTCCATTACAAGCAGTTAAAGGAGGTTCAAGACAGGAGTGTGTGAATTAGTGGAGTAGCTGGATTTATACTGGCGGGCTGCAGGCTCTGGCTTTAGCGGGACATTCTTGCCCCCAGCCATCCTCCTACGCTTAGAGTTTTACCCCTCTGACGGTACCAAGTCTTGAGGAGAGATTTTCTTCTCACCCTCTGTGAGGCATTTACGGCTGTAGTATGGCCAGTCATAAATTTTGGCGGCCTCCACAATGACAGGTGCGTTGATATGTATTGTGCGGAGCTTCAGGCCGTCTAATAACTACTGTATTGAGCACGAGCTACAGTCACTTAGGTGAAAGCTATCTTTAGAATAAGACTAGGAGGAAGACGACCAAGTTACCCAGAAAGAAAGAAAGAAAGAAAGAAAGAAAGAAAGAAAGAAAGAAAAAGAAAATCTGTTGTGTCTTTGTGGTGTATTGCAGATTTATATCTCAGTTTGTTGCTAGCAGACTTTGCTATCACATATGAACCAATTCTTATTTGCATACTTGAGTGATCCACCTCTAACAACTAACATCACTTTAACAAGACTTTCTCCGAACTCACCGTGCCGTATAATACATATTAAATATTAACTAGGATTTTAGGAATCAATTGAGTTCAAGTATTACAGAATGTCCCAGAAGCTCCCTAACAATCTAATAAAAGCTATACACTGTTTATATGTATTAGGTGCGAAAGGATGACATTACTGACACTAATTTGCGTCCCTATAATTTATATCTCGGACTTTGATTTATTTCCATATAGGCTAAAGATTGCATTTTCGTATAATGTTCACAAATGCAAGAAATAGAGTGCATGGAGCCCTGCCACCAGTTATATCAAAATTCACTCGATGAATTTGTAATGTACGACTATGAGGGCGAATCTTTACGTAATGTCGAACTACGTGAAAGATGCACAATTTCAGGTTTTAGACAAACAACAACTGATATACATATACAACTGGGAGATTTTTTCACACACACGTGTATATAAATATGGAATTTCTGTTTTTTTTTCTTTTTTTTTTTTTTTTTTGCTTCAATTATGCTTAAAGTCTCAAAGAGACAGGGAAGAATGGGATATTGTTTGCAGAGAAATGCTGATTCCCCTTCTGCTGCCTTATAGTTTCACTCAATGGGGTACTTTCAGCACAAGTTAAACTTTAACCGCCTTGTTGCATTCATGCCAAGTTCTGAAAGTGAAAAGTCAAAGGGGTTTATCTTACAAAAAAAAAAAAAAAAGAGAAAGGCCCTTGGTGAAAGATGGATGGAAGTTGGTAGTTCACAACATATTAACTTTTATTGTTAAGTGCTTTAAATATTCTAAAACATTTAATTTAAAACATCATGCAAATCTGTACATTCCGCCCTTTTTGAGAGGCAGGAGACCATATGTTCTGTAGAGCAATAAGACATTGACTGGACACTTAAACAAAATGACAAAAAAACTACAGTTGATAAGTCAGTTAAGGGAGCAACATACACTGAATGCAATTTTTTGAATACTATTTTGAAGTATTTTCACTACACAACTTTGTCCTGCCATCTTTACCATAGTGCATTATACAAACAACAACAAGAGGTAAAAGGAAATGAAAGAAATCAACAAATTTAAGAGGAGAAAGGGAATACAGCTGACACCAGAAACTAGAGTTGGGTAAAAATCTATTTCCATCTTATATTTAAATATTGAAAATGCCATGGGCTGTACTCAATTGCAGTGTTATAGGTTTAGAATGAGGAAGTATAGTTCTGTGTATGCAGATATGGAGGTTTTTAGTGAGTATCACTGTAGCACCTCACATCTATGACTGTTTGAAGTTTAAATTCTTAGCTGATTCGTTTTCTTTCTTAACAGGTCAAAGGACAGAAAATCTGTGGGAAGCTCCTATCACGTGATTGACAAGTCCATGCAACTGGACAGGGGTTCACAGGCTCTCTTAGTTTGAACCTTCGCAATGCAGAAAGCCACTTATTATGACAATGCTGGACTTTTCGGAGGATATTCGTACCCTAAATCTGACTCCTATACATACGGTCCTACACACCAAGGCTTCTCATCCTCCAGCATGGAGAACGACTTTCAAAATCCAATCTGTCCCATCCAAACCACGTCAATACGGCCACCAGCACATAAAAATGGAGACATCAGTGGCAGCTGTATGCGACCGAGTGCCAGCCAGGGCAACAGCCAAACAGAGAGTATCAGTGAGCAGCAGCAGGCCGCTCCTTTAGCAGCCAGCTCACCCAGCCCTAACAGCAGCTCCACACAAAAAAAGAAATCTCCCAGCACCACTGGCTCCAGTACTGCCACCCCAGTCATAGCCAAGCAAATCTTCCCTTGGATGAAAGAGTCACGCCAAAACGCAAAGCAGAAAAACACCAACTGCCCAGCTGCAGGTATGGATTGTTTGTATGCAATGCTTTTCTCTAAGACTGGAGAGAGCTCCTATGATTATGACCTACTTTGGTTTGTTTACAGTAGGCCGTCTCTCTTTGGCCTTTAAGTGATGTAATAGGCTGTATAACAATTAATCCACTGCTCTGCTCTCTGTGTTCAGGAGAAACCTGCGACGACAAGAGTCCACCCGGCCCTGCCTCGAAACGAGTGCGCACTGCCTACACCAGCGCCCAGCTGGTTGAACTGGAGAAGGAGTTTCATTTTAATCGCTACCTGTGTCGGCCCAGAAGAGTGGAGATGGCTAATCTGCTCAACCTCACCGAGCGCCAAATAAAGATCTGGTTTCAGAACAGGAGGATGAAGTACAAAAAAGATCAGAAATCTAAAGGCATAATGCACTCTCCCTTAGGACACTCTCCGGACAGAAGCCCGCCGTTAAGTGGCTCGAATCACATTGGATATTCTGGTCAGCTTCCAAACGTAAACGGCCTAAGCTACGACGCGCCATCTCCTCCGTCCTTCGCCAAACCGCAACAGAACATGTACGGCTTGGCAGCCTACACGGCGCCACTGGGCGGCTGCATACCGCAACAGAAAAGATACCCGGGAGCAGAGTACGAGCACCACAGCATGCAGGGGAATGGGAGCTTTGCAAATGCCAATTTACAAAGCAGCCCTGTTTACGTCGGGGGAAACTTCGTTGATTCAATGCCAGCGTCGGGCCCAATGTTCAACCTCGGTCATCTTCCCCATCCCTCATCCGCTAGTGTGGACTACAGCTGCGCGGCTCAGATCCCGGGTAACCACCACCACGGACCGTGTGACCCCCACCCCACATACACAGACCTCAGCTCTCACCACGCGTCTCAGGGAAGGCTGCAGGATGCACCCAAACTCACGCATCTGTAAGGATCCCATCAGTGTGCTTAAGCGAAACGTCGCGTTTTTATTACCTCACTAGTTAAACTAATTTATAAAATTACACTCTGAGAGAAACATAACGTACTATCCTGTATTATTCTGATTGATATTACTATTACTGCTACGATTGTCATTATTTTTAATAATAGCTGAGGTCCATTTCTCTTGACTGTTGAAGATACACACGGTTGTTTGGTAGTTGTTTGGTTGTCTGAAGGACTGTACTGGCAAAATGAAGGCAATTTCAATAACGTACTGTTACTTGAAGGTAAGTTCTGTAGATTTGACGGTATAGACATCCGTCTTTATAGAGATGGGATTTGTAGAGAAAAAAAAAAAACATTGCTTCTTTGTTAAGTCGTCGGTTCCTCGTGGGTTCTTCATTTGATCCATTAAAATACCATTATTTATTGTTTTCCTCCAAGATTGTACGACAAACATTTATCTTGAATGAGTATACTATATTTATTATTTATCGTTTTAATGCACATTATTTATCTTCTCATGTATACTATTTATATAACAATTGTAGAATTTATTTTGAGCAGAAGCCGTTGACATTTCGTTGAACTGGTGCAAACAGGTGATAACGTAGGACTGGCGTATTTCTTTCTTCATTCGGTAATAAAATATTATGAAATGAAGAATTAAAAAGAATTTCGAAATTGTAATTATTATTATTACATCCAGTAATTGGAAATTTGGCAATCTCTTGTTATCGCCATGTCATCATGTTGCTTAAAAACACCAGCACATAACGACACATCCTCACGTTCATTATAAATGTTATTTTGTAAGTTGCACTGTCCAAGCATAAAATGATGAAATGGTAACGATATGGAAATGTTATATTTTATTGTGTTAAACATTTTGTAAATAAAGTGCTTAAGCTAAATGAAATTGTAAATGCTACATCAATATTAATGTATTTTCTTTTTCATTCTTAGTATATTTATAGTATATTTGAACATTTTCATATTGTGTGTGGATATGAATGGATTTCCAACTTGGATTTTGCTCAATTCATAAGGCGGAGACGCCATTTTGGAAACATAAGGATAGTAAACAAAGGAGACACCTTCTCTCTCACCCCCATCCAGATGCGCGTGAATGTGCGCGCGCACGTATCACGGCTGTTCACAAAACACAAAAGCAAACCTCACCATTGCATTTATCTTAAATTTGGTCATTTAAATTTTAAGAGAAACTGCATAACCATATAACGTGAAAGAGATTAGCGGAGGTTTTATTATGATTTAGGAAATCGAGTTTTCACAAATATAAAATTTCCCGCTGGTTAGGGTACTTATTAAATAACTTAATGTAAAGATTATGCCTTTCTATGTGGTGCAATGTGCAAATCTAAATAAATTGCCTTTTCTGGATGGTGTGCACAAGTGTTGTAACCTACATCCCAAGATTAAAGTATTGTTAATACTTTTTAATGTTTTTATAGACTGGGAGCTCAGTAGAAATTGTGATACATCATAAGGCCCAAAGCAAGTGTTTTGTCTTATAAACAGTTTAATATAACATTTACCTGCACCATTGCGCAATAATACATATAGGTCTATGTATTTTAAAAATACACCTTATAATGTGGTAATGAATAGCCTAAAGCGTCACTGCCTTTGTAAGCACTGGCAAGCCGTCTCTAACAGAATAGGCTCTTTCCCGGCTTCCCCCTAGCGAGGCATTTCAAAGCTCATTAATCAAAAACTCGTCGCTTTCAGTCTCGCTACTGATTCCAGCTCCTTATGAACAAAGCTTTTTGCTTTCTCAACCAGTGGCGGTTCTACATTGAAATACACCCTGGGCGAGACCCCTTTCGAGCGCCCCCCCCCCCCCACAAAAAAAAAAAAAAAATAGCAAACAAAGTTCTGCACAAACAGCAATATTTTATTATAACAACTGTTTTCATATGATGTGAGATCATTGCATGCATGTTTCCAATTTGCCATTCCTGCACTTGTTAAATTGATGTTCCTCTTGGAAAACAATTTGCAGCAGAAGCAAAAGAGGCTGTTGTTCTTAATTGAATAAATCAGCCAACTTCTTGCCATCTTTTCACCACTTACTAATGTCTTCATAAAATATTAGTGGTGGCAACTTCTCACATTACTCTCATTCCTACGGAAAACAAAGCCAGGTGGCACTTTACTTGGTCCTCTGTGAACCAGCTCAGTCCGAATCCTGTCAGTCAGATGTGAGGGCCAGTGGGGCTCAGTGGGGGTTCAGCTCCAGGCATTTCTATCAGACAGCATATTGGCATATTACTCAAAACACATAGCAGTGAAAAAACACAGTCCTACTCATAAATTATCAGAAATATTAAAATTACATTAAATTGCAGTTGTCTTGTAGCCCACACACATACACACACACACACAATATGCACACCTGAAAGCTCATGCTGGGTAGAAGTAGAGGCAAAGAGGTCTTCATCCTCAATATCAGATATTTGTGGAGACATGTGTAGCGGAGGAGGTGGTTGGCTCATCCTGACCAGTGGCAGAGGATGCTCCAAAATATTTAAGAAGTGCCCCTGAAATTGCAATTTAACTGCATTTGAAATCAAAAGACCATAGGATAATGTTTTATAAAGCTAAAACAGCCTAGGGTCTGACTCAAAACATAATAGAAGGGTTACATAAACATGCTCTTACACACTAAATGTCTGTCATTACACGCTATATCCTCCTAGACCCGGAAATAAAAAACATTTATTTATTTTATTCCCCCCCCCCCATGTCATCACATTGTTTAGAGCATAGAAACAAATAGTAAAAAAAAATACATTGAAAAATTATATTTTATTCACGTTATGCTATGGTCACTGGGACTCAGTTGTTTAAAAAAATAAAATGACTTTAAATTATATGTATAGGCAAAAACAAAAATTTTTTGGGTTTCAGGATATTTTTCAACCAAAATTTGTATATCAATCTAACTTTCATGGAGGTGCCATTAGGTTACTGCCTCAAATTATACGCATGACACACTTTTAGTTGTGACTTGTAAAACTATACTTAGGAAACTATCCTTAGCATACTGTGTAGCAAATAAAATGCCATTGGTTATTTACAGGGCCTAACGTTAAACCAACTGATGGAAATAATAACTGAACTTTTAACAGTTTTATTGCAAAGCACAATATTATAAATTAGATCTCGTGATTGAGTTGAAACCAAATTATTGTTGTATAAGCATAGCAAGCAAGCATCATAGCAAAAAGGCTAACAAAGAGTTATACCCACCACCAATTAACATTAGCCTTTCATTCATGAAATGGATACTGTAATCATACAGAGACAATAGTTGCATACCTTTATCTTTTGCTCGTTTCTCCTCTTCTTCTTTTCTTTTTTTTTCGAAATTGGGCACCTGGCTTTGACCTTTTCTTCTCCATCTCTGTTTTTTTGGCACTCGACAATCAGCAGATTTCCCATCCCCCCAACTGTCACTCAGGACCAGAAGTCAAGACTAAACCAATTCACCTTGATGACCGCATAATCGTTTTGTATTACCTAGTTTCATTTGCAGGAACTATAGGCCTGTATTATAACATTATGAATGAAATGTGCGTTATTTGGAAGAAAGTCGAGGTGTGTGACTGACTTTAGCCTATTATTAATTATATTACTAGTGTGGATCCCCCGTCCCCGTCCACCCCCGCCCTGTCCGTTCCATTTGAGAGAGACCCAGAGGTGAAACGTCGCACGCGCCTCTCGCCCCACTCCCTTACACTTCTCTCACAACACAAAACTTCAGTGGATATTTTCAGCAAGCAGGGGCGCCGGCAGCTGCAGGGAGCGCCAATTTGCTAATTCCACACACAGTGAAATGATATAAATGACGAAAAACCGCTTCGGGACACAGATGATTTTTTGTTTATCTGCTCGTGCTGCCGCCCCCAATGTGTCACGAAAAAATGACGCCCCGGGCGGCTGCCCGGTTCGCCCGTGCCTAAAACCGCTACTGTTCTCAACTGTGGAAACACATTTCAAACTGCAAGAGGCCAAACTTTTTCCTAAGAGAGAGAGAGAGAGAGAGAGACTGTGACAACACACTCTGCCTGCAATCATGGCATGGATGAGAGAGAACTCAAAGCGTAGTGGCATAGAGCTGCAAATGCTTTAACCACGGAGGGTAAGGGCATAGATTTTTTCACAGTCTCGGTTATTAAAATAAAATATCAGTCTATTTAATAACGACTAGATAACAAAGAGCAATGCCTACATCGAATGGGGGTGGGGTCTAACTAAACAAATTTTCTTAAGATTTGTGCACTGGAGGAAAGTGTTTAAAAGTAAAATAAAGGCCTCTAATCAAATGTAACATTTGTTTCCTGTGGCTATATATGCTGTTTTGTCCAACCTTCTAATGAATTTTACTTGCGCTATATATTAAAACGATACGTTCTGGTATCAGCAAGCGTTTTCTTCAATCATCAGCAATTTATTTGTATTTTCAGTATTTAGAAGGTATCAATGAAATGAGAATGTAAAAAAAAAAAAAAAAGTTAGTAAGGGTTCATTGCCGCTCAGGAAATAAATTGTTTGACACAAAAAATAAGTTAGGCTAATCAAAAAAGGGAGTCCTAACATTACACGCATCTTTCTACTTCTGTAATAAGGGATAATAATCCAAAATAACACGTACAGCCTGAGTAAGACAATTAACAAATAGCTATATGACAAAAATATTCATAGGATATTTTAAAAAATATCGGGACACTAATTTATATTTCTGATTAATTGGGCCACATCAATTGGAAGCCATCCTGCTTTGATGCTGTTATGAGAATGTTCTAATAATAATAATAATAATAATAATAATAATAAAACACATTTCAGATGTAATTTAGGTCATCTTGTCTCATCAGAACAAGAAACAACACCCCAAAACGGTCTGTTAGATTTGACTAGCAGTCAAATCATTGTCTCTTGAGCTCTAAAACACCAACCAACTCACAAACCATCGTTTGCCTATGTGAAAATCAGTATTTAATCATGGATTTGTCTTATGGATATAGAAAACCATGCTTTCCCTCAACGGGTTAGGCTACAATTTCTCACGGGTCTGTTCTTGAGCAAGCTGAACAGTGCGGCTTGTTCATATTTTTGAATGGGCTTTGACAGAAGCAACCAATTCACTTTTACGTCGCGTAATGCGAGCCATTACGCTTTATTTCCCTATGTTTTATCGGCTTAAAATTAAAAGCTCTCGATAACACGTTGCAGAAAAATAGTGCAAGTCTTAGTTTGAGCGCTGCAGTTGTCATGGGTATTTGGTAGCTTGAGGTCATCAATCACTGATTGTGCACAATTTTCCTCGACAGCAGTTCCGAGTCTACCGAGGGCAGAAGCCAGATGCGCTGCGTCTATCTTCAGCTCAAAAGGGACAAAAACCGCAGAACCAAGCACTCAATTCATCACACGCTTTAATGATGAGAGAAGCATTTAGAATATTTTTGATTATTCTTACCTATGATTCTTGAACACAGAACACAGTATAGCCGGAAACAAACATATATTAGTTGAATTTAGATTAACTAATAGGTAGAAAATATGGCATTAACCCTTGTGAGGAGAGTAATTCATGCGTTTCAGCTTAATAATGTGCTTTACTGTTAATGGCGTGTGAATTTGACATTGAGGCCCTTGAAAATCCTGCAAAAGAATTTCATTTCGCGAACAAAACAAATAATGTCTTGGGGTTGGTATATAAATTCATAAAATGAATCAGATCCAGATTATTATTACTACGCGGTGAAGCGCTCTGAGAAACAAAGATATATACTGAGCACTATAAGCCCCCAGGCCAGCCGACACATGGGTCGCTCTCGATTGGTCAGAGTAAAGCGAGGCCCCTCCCCTCGTTGTTGTCGGCAATATTTACATGTTGAGACAGAAAGTACAGTTAGGTAATGAAGACAAGAAACGCGAGCTATCATTCACCGTTTAAAGTGGCGCTTTAAGAAACATAATGACCTCGTTCTTCAACTGTTACCCGGGTGGGAACTTTATGACTTTCACGGCCAAGTACTGTCAGGATCAGAGGAAGAGTGCGCCCCCGTCTTACCCCGGAGGCACCCGAGAGGGACTGACGAGAACCATTCTGGATCACAGTGGCGGTTCTACATTGAAATACACCCTGGGCGAGACCCCTTTCGAGCGCCCCCCCCCCCCCACAAAAAAAAAAAAAAAATAGCAAACAAAGTTCTGCACAAACAGCAATATTTTATTATAACAACTGTTTTCATATGATGTGAGATCATTGCATGCATGTTTCCAATTTGCCATTCCTGCACTTGTTAAATTGATGTTCCTCTTGGAAAACAATTTGCAGCAGAAGCAAAAGAGGCTGTTGTTCTTAATTGAATAAATCAGCCAACTTCTTGCCATCTTTTCACCACTTACTAATGTCTTCATAAAATATTAGTGGTGGCAACTTCTCACATTACTCTCATTCCTACGGAAAACAAAGCCAGGTGGCACTTTACTTGGTCCTCTGTGAACCAGCTCAGTCCGAATCCTGTCAGTCAGATGTGAGGGCCAGTGGGGCTCAGTGGGGGTTCAGCTCCAGGCATTTCTATCAGACAGCATATTGGCATATTACTCAAAACACATAGCAGTGAAAAAACACAGTCCTACTCATAAATTATCAGAAATATTAAAATTACATTAAATTGCAGTTGTCTTGTAGCCCACACACATACACACACACACACAATATGCACACCTGAAAGCTCATGCTGGGTAGAAGTAGAGGCAAAGAGGTCTTCATCCTCAATATCAGATATTTGTGGAGACATGTGTAGCGGAGGAGGTGGTTGGCTCATCCTGACCAGTGGCAGAGGATGCTCCAAAATATTTAAGAAGTGCCCCTGAAATTGCAATTTAACTGCATTTGAAATCAAAAGACCATAGGATAATGTTTTATAAAGCTAAAACAGCCTAGGGTCTGACTCAAAACATAATAGAAGGGTTACATAAACATGCTCTTACACACTAAATGTCTGTCATTACACGCTATATCCTCCTAGACCCGGAAATAAAAAACATTTATTTATTTTATTCCCCCCCCCCCCATGTCATCACATTGTTTAGAGCATAGAAACAAATAGTAAAAAAAAATACATTGAAAAATTATATTTTATTCACGTTATGCTATGGTCACTGGGACTCAGTTGTTTAAAAAAATAAAATGACTTTAAATTATATGTATAGGCAAAAACAAAAATTTTTTGGGTTTCAGGATATTTTTCAACCAAAATTTGTATATCAATCTAACTTTCATGGAGGTGCCATTAGGTTACTGCCTCAAATTATACGCATGACACACTTTTAGTTGTGACTTGTAAAACTATACTTAGGAAACTATCCTTAGCATACTGTGTAGCAAATAAAATGCCATTGGTTATTTACAGGGCCTAACGTTAAACCAACTGATGGAAATAATAACTGAACTTTTAACAGTTTTATTGCAAAGCACAATATTATAAATTAGATCTCGTGATTGAGTTGAAACCAAATTATTGTTGTATAAGCATAGCAAGCAAGCATCATAGCAAAAAGGCTAACAAAGAGTTATACCCACCACCAATTAACATTAGCCTTTCATTCATGAAATGGATACTGTAATCATACAGAGACAATAGTTGCATACCTTTATCTTTTGCTCGTTTCTCCTCTTCTTCTTTTCTTTTTTTTTCGAAATTGGGCACCTGGCTTTGACCTTTTCTTCTCCATCTCTGTTTTTTTGGCACTCGACAATCAGCAGATTTCCCATCCCCCCAACTGTCACTCAGGACCAGAAGTCAAGACTAAACCAATTCACCTTGATGACCGCATAATCGTTTTGTATTACCTAGTTTCATTTGCAGGAACTATAGGCCTGTATTATAACATTATGAATGAAATGTGCGTTATTTGGAAGAAAGTCGAGGTGTGTGACTGACTTTAGCCTATTATTAATTATATTACTAGTGTGGATCCCCCGTCCCCGTCCACCCCCGCCCTGTCCGTTCCATTTGAGAGAGACCCAGAGGTGAAACGTCGCACGCGCCTCTCGCCCCACTCCCTTACACTTCTCTCACAACACAAAACTTCAGTGGATATTTTCAGCAAGCAGGGGCGCCGGCAGCTGCAGGGAGCGCCAATTTGCTAATTCCACACACAGTGAAATGATATAAATGACGAAAAACCGCTTCGGGACACAGATGATTTTTTGTTTATCTGCTCGTGCTGCCGCCCCCAATGTGTCACGAAAAAATGACGCCCCGGGCGGCTGCCCGGTTCGCCCGTGCCTAAAACCGCTACTGCTGGATCATCATGTCAACACCCGATTAACCTCGAACCTGCTTCAAGGTTCTTTTGAAGTGCATCATGATAGAAACGCTCGTGAGTGGGGTTACACGGGTCCCGAACTTGGTTTAACTGTAGTTTATGCATGCTGCACGGAAACCTACACTCATCTCAACGAGCATTGCTCCAACAATAACTCTGGACAAATACAGTTTAGGCAATGAGATAAAACGCGTGCTTATTAGGGTGGCAGCTCCCAACGTTTTTCTCAGGTATGTTGCGATATTAGTTTAGCTGTCAGAGCAAACAGTAGACTTGGATTAATATGCCAAAACACGTTGGGATGACGTTTGTTCGTTTTAAAATGTGGTATTATACCTACAACAAACAATGTTCATATATATATTTTTTTATTGCATTGTCTATACTTTTTACAGGCAAACACTGCTGCCCTCAATGTTTTCACCAAACAACTCACTGAACTGGAGAATGAGTTTCACTTCAACAACTACTTAAATTAAGAAGAACCGAATAAGTACCTGTGCAAATCAAGAAGAACCGAAATAGATCGCGCTGTGCACCTGAGCAGAACCCAGGTGAAGATCTGGTTCCAGAGCAAGCGGATGAAGAGAAAGAAGGAAGGCCTGGCTCCCCATCTGCTCTGTCACCACCCTGCTCTCGCTGTCAAGATGAAAGTGCCTATAGGCTACATCAAACAAGCAGTTCATTCAACCTTTACTCATGGTGTAGATTTTAGCATCTAAATGCCCTTACTGATTGCATGAATATTTCATGAATATTAAGCTATGTAGTCCTGAAACTGTGCTTTGAAAAAAAAAAAAAAAGATTAAATCGTTAAGCATAATTTTGCCGCTTTACATTTTGAATCGTTGAACATTTGCATTGGGTAGAGAGTTTATGAGGTGCAATTTTTAATCACAACACTACACCCCTGGATTATTTTGATCTCAAGTGTTCGGTGTAAATTTTTATAAAAGTTCTTATAAAATCACTGAATTGAAGTCCTGAACTAATAATAGAAAACAATATTTCTACTAGTGCTTTCAAATTTAATCGCGATTAATCGCATTTAAAATCCAAAATCATATTTACATGTCTATATTTATATTCATATAATTTATATTATAAATAAATATATTCAATACATACTCTTTATTTCTTAAATATGTACATGCATGTGTGTGTATTTATATATAAATAAGACAGCACACATACATATCTGATGTAAACAAAAACTTTTATTTTTTTGATGCGATTAATCGTTTGAATGCAATAATGTCTACCAATCCATGTTAAGTGTCCAGACTGATATTATTATCAGCAGTGATTTTTTACAGAGCAAATGCAGCGACTTAATTTCAGGACTGCAACACTTTTGTATTCCAGGTGGAAATATTCCTACAGGAAATGTTAACAAATTACAAGCCAGGTTTTCTTTCAAATAATAAAGTTGATTACATTTTATGTTGGGTGTGAACTCAAACAATTAAGATAAGAAAAATTAGCGGGTTACACAGGGTTGTACACAGATCAGTTCAATAGAAACAATCCAAGAACTGTCATTACTGAGCACCAAATCCTTCTTTGTCCCCTCTGTGCCCTGAGTTTGACATGACATGATCATGTCAGCCAAAACATACTACTCTGAGAGCAGTGTGTATGACCGATTAAACAGCAGAGCTTGACTCACGTGTAGTTGGTTCTTTTCCAGGAAACAGTATATTTGCTCTTCCTAAAAGTCAGCATATAAGGTCAAACGTGTCTGAATCATTGCTGAAAAAGCACATTCCTGAAGTTTAGTTGTAGAACAATGCCCTTTCACCAATTTCTCTCTTTTTAGAATGAGAAAATGACAGTGTGAAAAAAGAGTGGTGCAGGTCTCCATACATCATCACATTATATTATGGCCTCTATTTGGGGCAAAGCTACAGTTGTCATAAACTTGAAATTAATGAAGACTAATAGATACTAGTTACACGTTGGCACAAACAAACACACTGGCATCATATTAATTTTTTCTTCATTTTTCCAGATGTGCAAGATTTTCAGCATACTGTATATTTGACTGACCAGCAGTTGATGATTTTGATTTATTTTGATCATTAGGATATTTAACCCAGCATAATGCTCTCTCTCTCTCTCTCTCTCTCAGAGGCCAGTCCTTTCTTTCTCCTCCACCATCCTGACAGACAAACAGATCACACAGGAAAGATGCCATAAATTACAGGAGCACTTTACCACTCCACATAAAAACACCACACCCCACCCCCACCCTTGATCCATATGGATGTCATCCTTTATGGCATTCTCAGTGGGAAATTATGACGGAATAAAACACATCTTCATTTATCTTTTATTTGGCTCTACGATGAGAGATTCAGACACTCCGAGTTCCACAGAGCATCATCGTAGCCCTCAGACGTGCAGAGAAATTGATTGTTTTTGAAAATGAACCTGGCTTCACAATAAATTACACTTCTGGATTCTGAGCTGTGTGTTTTTTTGCTTAAAACAGAAGCTGATTGAATTAATGCTCTAATTTATGTGGAGTTACAAGTGCACCTATTACAGTAACAGGGTTTGGAATTTAATCTGTCTGCATGATAAAGAATGAATCTCTCTACTTTTCATTTGTAATCCCAGACACGTTATTTCTGTAAAATGGCCTCCCACTATTAAATATGAAAAATGGCTGGCGGACAGCTTTGTTCATGGGTTTGGGTTTTAAACGTCACAGTCTTTCTATTTAAAAAGGAAGCTTAAAAATGGGTAATTAAACATCTTATCAAGAGCAGGAGACACCTATGTAAGATCTATTCTGAATGGTTACCTGAGCACAGAAAAGATCTTTATCATACTCACATCCACAGGTGACTACAGAGCACAAATATCCTGTTATATTCCAGCACAGCTCCACGCTCCACTCCGCTGCATTACATCAGCCACTTTTATGATCTATCTCAGAGCAAGAGAGCCGATCAGGTTGCAGACTAATACAAGCTGCAGTAACACATAATAAGCCCTGCAGTCATTGTTTATGAAAATGAAACCTGAGATTATTGCTGTGATTGTTGAATCTGTCAGTTGTGCATCTACTTCATATGTCTGATTTGGAAATGTGTTGATATTTGCTATGATGTTGCGTATTTGAAAAGTGCAAATTAACAGAAGTTTCAGGTATCTGAGATGAAAAGAATACAATCTCATGGCAATTTGTAACTTTTTTTTTAAATTGGTAGCTAACTCATATGAATTCAACTATCATTTAATGTGAGATTGGTTTGGATGGAAAGCAAGCTGTTTACAAATTCGTTAGACCACACTCGTACAAACTATATTATTCGTATGAATTTGTACGAACTACCTACACCTAACCCCACTTCTAAATTTACCCATCACTGAGGTCTAGACAAATTGTATAAAGTCATACGAGTGAGGTCGTACAAATTCGTATGAATTAGCCACCTCTTAAAATACGTCCAAATTGGTCAGGAGATAGCGTTGGTAATGCTGATGCACTGTAAATAGTGGTAAACAACAGGCTCATTGCAAATCATAACTACTGTACATTTGGCAAATTGGTGGCCATTCATGTGAATTAGTATAATCTCATTTGTATGTTTTCGTACGATCAACTTATGCCCATAACATTGGTCATGTTTAGGGATAGTCCTTGTTGGTAGAAATTGTAATTTCTAACATGATTTACATTGTGAAGTGAGAGAGTCCACTAGTATTAATATTTTTTAAAGGCGGGTAAAGACATATCTCTTTAAAGTTGCTTATGAGTATATTAGTGTTTGTAGTGTTTTTATAGTAATTTTTTTGTGTATAGTTTTTGTATACTTTTATTCTTCTACATTATGTTCATATTTGTTTATACTTGTTGAATCATTTGTGATTATCTTAATATTCTATAATAAACTCTTGTGTGTGTGTGTGTGTGTGTGTGTATATATATATATATATATATATATATATATATATATATATATTTATATATATATATATATATATATATATATATATATATATATATATATATATATATATATATATATATATATATATACACACACACACACAAGAGTGTTTGTGAGAGTATGTACAACACGTATTTACAATAACACTTTCCTGTCTCTCTTGGTCTCTTTCCGTAAAGCTCTTGCTCAGTCAGGAGTCCTCTGGGTTGTGTAAGGGGAGCTCGGTGTGAGCCGGATGGGTAATTAGTGGTGGGCAGACTGGGTCCATTATGGTCCATGTTATGATCACACAAGAAGGCTGATGAAAGCCCATGTCGTTTGCAGGGGATCTCAGGAGTGTTCTGAGATTGCCTTCATTAGGAAATCTGATTCTCTGCAGACCCATATACAAAGACTGACTGGATAGATACATATGTCTCTCTCTCTCTCTCTCTCTCTCACACACACACACACACACACACACAGTACTTGATGATAATGGAGATTTAGGGTGATATGTCATAATATTGAAAAACGGGGTTTATCTTCATAGAAAAGAGAGTGATCATTGTGTTTGTGCAGACTGTAGCAAGGATGACCATACGTCATCATACAAATTTGCTGATGCATAATGTATGCACGAGAAGGGTGAACTGAACAGGTTATTATCTGTCAGTGCAAGAACATAGTAATGCACTTAATCAATATCACATTCTCTCACAGGGACAACCTCGCTTACACATGACAAGAAATGACATGGAGATATATCGAAGCACAAGTCGAAAATCACTGGCTATTTCTTACACAATCTAGGGCAAAAACTCGAAGTGACATTGTAGTGATAAATTCACAGAGCTTTTGTACGTTGTATTTTAATCATGGTGCAACCGCACGCACGCACACCCTTTGTGAGGTTAAATTATTCTACACTCTAGCAGTATCCATTTGATTTCATTTGTAGCATGTCTTGTGGGCAGCAGGGGTGAGAGACCCTTGGCAGTACTGGGAGTGGAGCAGCGCACATATCTAGTGTGTGGAGACACAGAATTGACAATGCATTTATCTTTGAATAATGTAAATGTCTGGAGAATGCGGTGGCTGAGGGGGACAGAGTGAGCACGGGACACTGGGGGGGGGGCAGGGCCTGTGCTGTCAGGCTGCTTCCAGCCCCCCTCCCTCCCTCCCTCCACCTCATCCCTCCTTCCTGTCCTCTGCTACCGCTCCACTCGTTCCGCTGAGGCCCGCGGCAGCTCCTCACAGCTCATTTGCGGCAGAAACCAACAGGGAGTTTTCAGTAGAAAATGCCGCCAAGCCCACCATTTGTGTTTCTTTCCTTTTCTCCCATCTGCACACTTTCTGTTTTCCTTGAAATTCCATGCTTCCCACACCCAAAGGGATGAATTATAATTTCTGCCCTTACCAAATGAAAATTATAGAGCGATTCCTGCTGAAAAAAAACCCACACATACACACAATAGAAACCATCACAGAATTTGAATGGTTATAATGGGAATTGTACTGGTTTTAATGGAAACTGTGATGATGCCTATTAGACTCTACTGGTAACTGGTAACCTTCTGTTGGTGGCTTGTTAAAACCATTAAATCCTAATGGAATATGTCCCAAAACACACTACAGGAAACCATTTTCTAATGGTTTTAATGGTGAAGATGTTTTGTAATGTCTGTATTGGTCTTTTTTTAGTGGAAACCATTGTAATATCTGTGATGGTTTCTATTTTTGTTTGTTTTTTAAAGAATTTTGTCTTTGAACACTATCTTTGCTTTAGGCCTAATTCTGCAGCCGGTGAAGTGAATTCACTTCTTGTATAGTTATTAAAGGTTCCCGTGTGCATTGTAATGTTCGAAGCGGATGTCATAACAAACATCAGCACCCTTGGAAAATTTTAAACGAGTGGTTCATTCATGAATTGAAATCTGAGCATCACACGCCAACATTTCAATGTAAAAAACGACAACCAGAATACTCATCTTTGAAAGAAAGCGAAAAGCATGACCTTTAGCATGTTAGCAGGAACCGCTAAATGTGATTCCAGATGGTGTTCGTTACAAATGCTTTGCTTGAATCATATGTTGAATCAAGTCTGTGCTGTGTGCACTTACGTATATGTGTATGCATACAACATGTTTGTTCGTTTCAGTGTGTGTCAAGTTTGTTGGTGCCCGTTCAAACAGTGTATGTGTGTGCGTTCTGTGTTGTGACGTATTGTGCGAACAGTGAAATGGATGGGAGCTGGCAGGCAGACAGTGTTGTTCAGTGAGGCAAAGTGCCAGTAAATTGTTTGTCTTCTGCAGTGCAATCCTATAATTCTTCTGGGAGCGGATGACATTGTGCTTGCCAAAGAGAATAATGATAAATGAGCTAAAATCAAACAGGGAGATTTTGGGATGCATCCTGAGCAGCAGTATAATCTGAATACATTTGCTGTCCCCTGGCTGATCCTTGTCCCTCCTGCTCAGCACCACGCTGACTTTAAGATGTCTGACCTGCATTTCCACACAACAGCAGAGGACACATACAATAGTGCAAACATTTACATTTTATATCTGTGCCATTAATCAACATCTAGAACAATCTGTATTGTTTTCAGACGGGGGGAGGAGCAGTGCACTTACACGACTGACACATTCTGTTCGGTGTAGGACTGTCCCGCTCCTATGCATCGAAGAACAATATGTCTGCCTGTGTGAGGGCTCCTATGTCCAGTAGAGTGTGTGTTTGTGTGTGTTTCGCCATCTGTTTGGTCCCCCGAGTGTCATAGTGACATGGTTCCACCTTGCTAGCACTGGTCGCCAGCATGGTGGTAGCACACTTGTTTATGCTAAATGAGAATGAAGCTTAAATATGGTGAGGGTCTTAAAAAGATTCCAGGTTAAGTGCGGGTGTGGATGTGGTTTTAAACATTTCGTAAAGCCGCGTTTCCACCGCAGGAACTTTACCCAGGAACTAGGGACTTGGTCCGGTACTTGGTGTGTTTCCACCGCAGGAACCAGGAACTAAATAAAAGTTCCGGGTAAAAAAATGCCCCCCAGAAAGTCCCTGCTGGCGAGGTGGTACTTTTTTAAAGTTCCGGAACTTTCGGGGGCGGGACTTTGGCGCTAAACATGCTGATTGGTTGAGTTCACGCAGCATTGGTTGAGTTCAACCACCATTTATTGGATCAACATTTTCAAAATATTACTGTTATTGTGTCATGAAATGTAATTTTAAAAGTATTTCAGGCGAGAATGTAGTTGTTTGAAACTCAAATCTGTTGTTTATTTATAAAGACAGCGCCTATTTAAAAATGTGTTTCGCCGATCTCGTAGACGATGAGCTCCACTCGATCAGCGGGAGCTCAGTCCTCATGTATCCGCAGAGAGCAGCCTCTCCTGGGATAGACCTTCTGATATGCGCCGCTGGCTCTGATGTGTCTTTAGTGGTTAAAACATAACATATAATTCAGCTGCGGGGTAAATCTAACAGGTTTTCTTTGGTCTGTATTCAATTTATCTATATGTAAAAATGAAAATAAAAAGGCAAGTCTATATAATATTTCTTTCATTGTAATGGCTGTATATAACGTTACACTTATCCCTGAACTAAGTACATTTCTGCAGCTGTTATTATGTTTAAATGAAAATGAAAGGAGGCAGTGGTATTTTATATCCTATTTCGTTTTATTGTAAATATACTGAGGGGAAAATTGCAGTAGCCAAAGCGATCTGAGTTCACGCAGCATTGGTTGAGTTCAACCACCATTTATTCGGATAATTTTCAAATATTACTGTTATTGTGTCATGAAATGTAATTTTAAAAGTATTTCAGGCGAGAATGTAGTTGTTTAAAACTCAAATCTATGGTTTATTTATAAAGACAGCGCCTATTTAAAAATGTGTTTCGCCGATCTCGTAGACGGTGAGCTCCACTCAATCAGCGGGAGCTCAGTCCTCATGTATCCGCAGAGAGCAGCCTCTCCTGGGATAGACCTTCTGATATGCGCCGCTGGCTCTGATGTGTCTTTAGTGGTTAAACATAAAATATAATTCAGCTGCGGAGTAAATCTAACAGGTTTCTTTGGTCTGTATTCAATTTATCTATATGTTAAAATGAAAATAAAAAAGGCAAGTCTATATAATATTTCGTTTCATTGTAATGGCTGCATATACACATATCCCTGAACTAAGTACATTTCTGCAGCTGTTATTATGCTTAAATGAAAACGAAAGGAGGCAGTGGTATTTGATATCATATTTCGTTTTATTGTAAATATACAGTAGGGAAAATTGCAGTAGCCAAGACGAGCTGACTGAAGTTATCAAGTATCATATATATATATAGTATATAGTTACGCTGCTGTTTATAGATTTACCGGACTTGCGTAGTTGCAGACATCACACTCCCCAGTCGAATGCACAAAGTCTGAACTAATTACAGAGGATGCACGTCCAAAATCAGCGTACTTTTTTTTTTTTTTTTTTTTAAATCAGAGGTACTTTGTATTGAGAAACGCGCGCAGACCTACGTCACCAGTCATTTGCCTAATCTACCCGGTACTTTACACCGCGGTGGAAACGCAGAAAGCAACAGGTCTGGGGGGAAAAAGGTTCCTGGGAAAAAAGTTCCTGGTAAAAATGTTCCGGGTAATTTCGGTGGAAACGCGGCATAAGAGGAATATTAGGCAAATCATGCCAACTGGGAACCAGTAAAGCAATGAGGTGTGTACAGAAAGAGTTCGGGAGCACCGTTAGAGACGCCCCTGGACCTACACACACAATTACACAATTCAGTCCATTTAACACATCACCACAGCCGTGGGAACACACACTGATGCTGAAACATTCAATGATATGACCCACTGTTTATTTAAATGCATAACTTCGGTGTACTAAATAAACATTATACAAAAAAGTAGGCAACTATTGCATTACAGTGATGCTTTGAGATAAAAAAATACTGTGGTACTCTGAAATATACCATGTAATGAGTGATTAGATTTACTAAGTACTTCAGAGAATGCCAAGAATACATGGTGCATGTGAAACACAGCATAAAGAAATACAACAAAATGTATCTATAGCACAGCGTGTTAGCGATAGCACAATAGCAAAATATTTGTTTAGAAGAAATGCATTCGCTATCTTAAATGTATTCTGATATGTTTTCTTAACCTGGAATCTGGAAAAGAATATACTGGATCTGGATAAGAATATACTGAGATTTTGCTGCTCATAGAACATGTGAATGCTATGTGTTTATTTAAGAAATGAATTGTGGTCAGAAGCAGAGATTCAGGATGAATTATGAACTAAAAGCACACACCACAGTACAATACTGGGCAATACAGTACAATTCATCACATCACAGGGTAACAAAAGCACTGCACAACTCATCACAGCACATCCCAATGCAAGGCAACACAGCACAACAAGTCACATATCAGCAAATGTCCACACAGGGCAACACAGCATACCAGCGTAACATACAGCACAGACAAATATAATAAAACACATCACATCACAAAAGCACAATACATCACATCACATCACAGCATGACAACATAGTGCAAGACCTCATATCATAGAGCTACAAATCACAGCTAACAGATTTTTTACAACTATAGTTTTTTTTAGAGGTTATTCTTATATCAAAGTATATGGAACATTCTTATAGCATTATTAATATTTGATAAAAATTCTTATAATGATGACATTCTCGTACTCCAGTTGTTATTTGTGCTTAACTATTCCCATAACACTGAGAGACAACATTCTTAGAATCTTATAGATAAACATTGATTCTGGGTCAGAATAATGTTATGGAACCTTCAAACAACATTAGAATCACTGTACATTTAACAACTGTACATTTTAACATTCTTAGATTACAATTTACAAATTACAAATTAAAAATAAACCTTAAAAGAAAAAGAAAGTTCGAACAATGTTTTAAGAAACATTTTTTGTAACATTCAACTGATGTTATAATCACCTTTATAGTAACCTATATTTGTTGCGTTATAGAGTAGCACAACACATCTCAGCATAGTACAGTATAGTATACATAACAGACAAATATATTAAAACAGCACATCACATCACAAAATATCACATCATGATAGGGCTTGGCACGATACATCACATCCCAGCATATAGTACACTAAAGCATAACAATACAGCATACCATCATACACCACAGACAAATATAAAAAATGACATAACATCACATTACATAAAAGCACAGAACATCACATCACAGTAAATACACATAAAGCACAGCAGCATACACAGCATAAAGTACAGCATACACAACAGACAAATATAATAACACAAGTAACATCACATAACAGCACAGCATATCACACAACAGTGCAACACATCACAGCATAACATAGGACGCAGAACACCACCGTACACCACAGACAAATAATAATACACAAATCACATTACATAACAGCAGAGTGCAATACATCACACTACAGGGCAACACAGTACAACTCATCACATAGCAGCACATCTCAGAGCAACAGAGCACAACACATTACACCACGGCACAACACACTCCACAACACAACGCTCTCAACACTGCACAACTTACGTGCCTCAGCCTGCCTCCCACAGACTCACTCTATCTGTCTCAGGATAATCAGTCTTATTCTGTGGTCGCTCCGTCTGCTCCACCACGTCTCTGTGCTATTTTAATATAAAGCTATAAACTCCATTCCCACTATCATCACTCTTCTCTCGCTTCAGTCTCTGATCTGTGAGCCTCCACTGTCAGTGCTGATTACATCAGTGTGTCTTTGTGTGTTTATACTGCTGTGTGAGTTTTCAGCACAGCCGCTCCAATTTATTAAATACAAGAGAGAATCAGGCCTGACCTCACATCTACCTGTACATGTGCAATGCACATGCACGACCCTATTATTATGTTTACAGAAAAAATGCTCATAATGAGCAAGGCCTGCAGTTCTAGATCAGAGATGTTTTTAAATACATAAAAACAGCAGTATATAATTTCCTGTGTGGAGGAACAACTATAAGCCCATTATAATGTAGTTGATTTGAATCAACTAGACCTCATGAAACACAAACCATTCCAGCGAGAGTCGAGAGACATACACACTGACGAAGGACTTGAAATGAAAGAGAAAGGCTAATCTAACAAAGTCATAAAGCAAACATAATATAGATTAAATACTAATTAAATCTAAACCTTCATGGTTCAACCAACAAACAATTGGACTGAACGTATGTTAATAAGTATACAATCTTTCATCATAATAACCATTGGTGGAAAAGGAAATCAAGTTATAAGTATTTCCAGGTTTCGGTCCTTCGGGGAACTTTATGTCTAAGATAAATGAGAGTTGTACATTTTTTTTTTTTTTTTTTTTTTTAGTCAACGAGGAATGAGGATTGTGATCTGCTTTTGCAAACGCAGAGAGATCTGTGCATTAGACAGCCGACTCTGAGCCACTGGCAATATTGTCTCAGACTGTGCTGCGATATAAAAAGTCTCTGGACACAATTTCATTTCTGTCAGAGCTGAAACAGAGCTAGCACAATGGATTTCTTTCAGCATTTTGCTACTGCCTCAAACTGAGTAGCTTTGTTTGGTGCAATTGCACCCATTCTCTGTCTCTGATACTCTTTCTCTACCATTCATTCAGCCTTTCTCTCTTTCTTTCTCATCCCCTCTTTCTCAGTGTCTAACACACATAAGTGGGAAGTTCTGTACTAGACCATGCTTAATTATTTCATTAATTCATTCAGTCATTCAGAATCATTTGGACCAATATAAACCAATGTAACTTAAAATATACTGTCACCTGTCTTAAAACTATAGGTAAAACAAATGTTTTGTTGTAATATGAGTAGCATGCAGTCTATCGAGCCTCATCATCGCAGCCAAAAAAGATCCATTGCCAGTGGTCACTCATTGCTTGAATAGTTATGTGCTTTTTGAATGAATATACAGTTTTAAAGGTCAATTCAAGCAAAATATTAAATATTCTGTCATCATTTACTCAGCCTCATGTCGTTCCAAACCCATAAGACTTTCATTCATCTTAAAAACACAAATTAAGAGATTTCTGTCCCTCCATTGACAGTCTATGCAACTACCACTTTGACACTTCAAAACCTTCATGAAGAGATGTAATACATGTCCACAAGAACTGGACGGTTTAGTTTATATTTTCTGAAAAGATTAATTTAGGCATTTATTCACATATTTACAAGGATCAGCGAACATAAAACAGAAGCTTAACCATAAATGCTTGATGTGAGAGAGCAAATCTCATTAGCTCTTGTAAAAGCTCAAACGTACTGCGTTACGCATGGGAATAAACCTCACACTCTCAGAAAAAAGGTCCAAAAGTTGTCACTGGGGTCCAACGAAAATACATTTTGGTCCAAAAATAGCAAAAACTACGACTTTATTCAGCATTGTCTTCTCTTCCGTGTCTGAACGAGTCATTATCTGGCTCGGCTCAGTATTCATCTTCAGTTCTCTCTTCACAGCAGTTCAGTCAGTGTACTGTTTGAGTGCATGAATTACTCCGGATATTGGTTTGTTTTGAACTCAGAGGGACTGTCAGCCACATTAAAAAAGTTAACAGTTTAAGTCATTTGTGGATTAATGCGTATTAGAGATGCGAACCATTTAAAATGATTCAGTTCGATTTGGTGAACTGGTTCAAAAAGATCCGGTTACATCGAGTGATTCGTTCACGAACTGGATATCACAAACTGCAGTGAACGCGCTCACAACAGACACGGAAGAGAAGACAATGATAAATAAAGTCATAGTTTTTGCTATTTTTAGACCAAAAGGTATTTTCGATGTTTCACAAAATTCTAACTAACCATCTGATGTCACATGGACTACTTTGAAGATGTTTTTCTTACCTTTCTGGACATGGACAGTATACCGTACACACAGCTTCAATGGAGGGACTTACTGGTTTGGAACGACATGAGGGTTATTAATGACATAATTATGATTTTTGGGTGAACTATGCCTTTAATAACTGATGTGTGTGTTGATTCTGCATGGTTTGTGAATAAAATCCTAAATTAAATATTTTCTTCATATATATATATATATATATATATATATAGCGAACAAATCACTTCACAAAATTTGGACTAAACCGTTCAATTCATATGGATTAATTTTATAAACTCTTTGTGAATTTGTTGAAGCATCAGTGACTGTCAGTGAATGGAAAAAAATCCCCTGGATTTCATTCCAATATCTCCATTTGTGTTCCGAAGATGAAAGAAAGTCTTATGGGTCTGGAACAACATGAGGGTGAGTAAATGCTGACAAAATTTTATTTTTGGGTGAAGGCTTGACTTACGAAACACCATAATATGAATGTATAAGATTCTCCAAAGGAGGCATCTCGGTGGACAGGCTGCGTTATTCCTGCCTCTGAATAGTCTAGAGATGAACAAGGACCTGTTTTGAATGAACGGTCCCGAAGTGAGAGAGATCTCAAGACAGCATCTGTGTGCCAAGCTGTAGCACTTCATTAATCCCTGCTGACGCACTGTACCACAAATCAATCTCGCAATCTGTGTCCAAGAATGTGTTTCACAGCTGACCTCCATCTGCTAAAACAGTGGATTCAGCCACCAAAACAAACCTTCTTCTGCTGAACCCACAAATACAAACCTACAGAAAACCGGTCGCTAAGAAAAAATTTTGTGTATTTCTAGAGGTTATCAAAGAAGTTCTCCTTCCCTGCTACACTGCGTTTGCTAACGGCCCCACGGACGGCCACCCAGGACTCTCTATTGATCTGGCTGCGGTGTGATTAAGTACAGTTTTACATTAAGGTCACTCCACTGCCTCTCTTTCTTTCTCTCTCCCTCCATCCTTCTCTTTTTCCTGAAAGGGACACAAGTGCAATGACAGACTTTTCTTCAGCCTAAAGCTTAAGGGCCATGTGTATGATATAGTGTTGTAGTCTTAGTCCAAGACCATATTGTCCAGACTAGAAGCGGTCTCTGACTTTTGGACCCTACTGTATAATTCCCTTTCATTTTTAGTGTACTGCACCAACATACATATTCTGATAGCACAGCTCGAAGAAAATAAATGACCAAACCTATTCAAACAGACACATTATATAGGACATCAAAACTCATTTTAGTCATGTACTACTAAACGTGACTTTAAATCCCATTAATCAGAGGAATTAGAGAAAAAAGCTGGGGATGAACACAGAAGGAATATATGTGAACTTGGGTAGAGTGTGTGTGGTTGGTTGTTTGTTTGTTGTGTGGCATGAAACACAGTGTGTTCACGTGTTTGTGCATGTGTGTGTATGTGGTTAAATGTTTTATTTAATTTGGTGCGTTTGGTTGTCCTGCCCAGCGGTGCCAAAACGATCATTTCTGGACTGGCAGGTGATAAATAACACTCTCTATTATGATTAATACTGTTCGCCAGAGAAAGAGAGAGAGAGAGAGCGGGAGAGAGGATAACAAACATTCTCAACTAAAACAACACAACCACCAAGCAGGCAGGGAATAATTGTTGCAGTATCATGGGAACTAAGATAAAAAAAATATATATCTTTCCTTTCTCATGTAAAATTCCTCCACATATATACATTAAATTCGCATTGTGTATTGCTTGGAACTATCAGGAAAAAATAAGAAAGGTATGACCTATGGAACAAGTTATTTGGTAACACTTTAGAATAAGGTTCCATTAGTTAATGTTAGTTAATGTATTAATTAACATGAACAAACAATGAATAATACATTTATTACTGTATTTATTCATCTTCGTTAATGTTAGTTAATAAAAATACAGTTATTCATTGTTAGTTCATGGTAATTCACAGTGCATTAAGTAATGTTAACAAGCACAACTTTTGATTTGAATAATGCATTAGTAAATGTTGAAATTAACATGAACTAAGACTTATAAATGCTGTAGAAGGATTGTTCTTGCTTAGTTCATGTTAACGAAAGTAGTTAACTAACATTAACTAATGGAACCTTATTCTAAAGTGTTACCTTTTTAAGTATTCTTATCCGTTTTATTTTTAGTAAGTGGGCAGAAAACTGACGAAGAGCTGGATATAAGCTTGGTTTACCTGCTCACATAAGCTCTAGACTTGATCATTCATTGGCTCTGACTTAGTTTACATAAAACAACAACAACAACAACAAAAAACAACAATGTCATTTCAAGGTGTCCTTAATATATTTAAATACTGAGTAATATTAATTAACTACAAGTACTTACCATATGGTTATGGGGTTAGGATTAGGGTTTGGTTTAGGGTTACCCGCATATAATTATGCATACGATTTTTTTTATTTTATTATTATTATTATTATTATAGTAAATACATTTAACATGTGTAACAAGGGGCAACTTAAAATAAAGTGTTAACCAAAAATTTCAGTAGCACTTCAGGTTAGGGAGCAGTTCTCACGATAAGCTATTAGCATGCACATTAATAGCATATTCACTGTTTATTAAAACGTATAAAGCACATATTAATGCCTTATTCTGGAAGACCATATTTTAGATCCCTTATTCTACCCCATACTTAATAACTACTCTACTAACTATTAATGATCAGTAATTAGGAGTTCATTGAGGCAATAGTTAATAGTGAGGACTGGACCTTAAAAAAAAAAAAAACATACATTTTCTTAAAAAACAGTGTGCCGAAACATGTTTGTTTGTAATAAAATATTTCAAGAAGCATTGCTGGTTTATTTTCTCTAATAGTGGATTGCTTCCATGATTTTATGTAGTTTGATACATGTTTTTTTAGTGAAGCTGCACCAGAATATTTGCTATAACTTTACTAATGCTAAAAACTGCAGACACCTATTGCACAGAGTTGTGGTAATTGAACTCAACTGGAGTTAAAAATGAATTCGGACTTGGACGCACTTGGATGGATTTGTGCTCAAACTTGACATGGACTCAAGATTACAGAAAAAATACACATCATGTATAACATTAAATAAACAGAAGTATAACAATATAAAATTAACATATAAACATCTCCCACTCAAACTCAGTTGATTAAGGACTTGGACTCAAGTCAAACTCAGTAAGGTGGTCTTGGACCCAATACTGCTGTTGCATTCCCGGGTCAATTTTGACCCAGTTGAACATGAGCTTATAAAACATTATTATTATTTTTTTTCTTAAACATATTTTAATTCAAACAATATTTGATCTGATTAATAACTTCTGAGTAATAATGAGTGAATGTAAAAAATAAATAAATAATAAAAAAGCCTCTATCTATATCTGGTACTTATTGGTATATATACTTAATCTGGCTAAAAAGTGCCGATTATGTGAAAGTTATATCAAACAAGTTGTTATTTCTTTGATGTGCTCATTGTAGAAAGCTGGTATGTGGTTCAAACATAATTTAGTTTTGTGCAAAACCTGAAAACCCCAAATCTAAGTCGGACTCATTGTTTTCGAATAAGCTCCTTAGTGCTGTGGATGAGAGTTTCATCGTTGCCATGTTATTCCTGAGTGATTTATTACATAAACACAATTTATCTAATTTCCGTCCATCATAAGCTCCTCTTGTCCTCAGCTTCTCTCGTCAGTTTTGTTCATCTGTGGCCCACACAATGACCTAAGCCATCCATCCCAGAGTGGATCCTTGCTTTGACCCCGGTGTCTGGTCCAGATAGTGACCCCAGCAGGGTGAGGCGCTGGTCACCGAAGGCCTAATGAGTTCACAGTTCCTCAGCTGAAATGAAGGACTGTTGATTGAACTGTGTGTGAGAGAGCTGCAGGCTACAGGCTGGCTTTGTGCTCTCAGAGCTGCTGTCCAGTGTCACATAGAGGGCAATGTTGTGGCAAGACGACCTGGATGAAGCTTGAGGGTTAAGTGGTGTCACAGTGCATGTTCAGCCTCTGCAACAGTCTGCCTGTAGGCAAGGCTTGAACCCGGTACTCTGAGAACCAGGCGACGTGGTGCCTGACTTGACTGAGGATAACCAGAGAGTGACTGGCCATCCCCAGTCAACAAACTAAAATTTCTCCACACATCCCAATATTGGCTAGGTTAGCTGCAGAGACTGGATGTGGGAATATGGTTGATTTAGTATGACGTACTTGCACTTTGTGAGAGCTGTACTTCATTACTGATATCATTCCATTTCTAAATTCATCTGGTCATTTCATTATTTAACATAACTAATAAAATACACAGAGATCACTTCACACTCATGACATTTTTAAATAAAATAATTTCATTTTAAACAGGCAGGCTCATATGACCGCAGCTGTCCAATGTCTACTGAGAAATATTTTATTTTATTTTTTGGTCTTTTGATTCACCACTAACCAGAAGACTCGAGCAACCATATAAGATTTGATAAAAATCGCTGCAGAACACTGTTAGAAAATGTGTAGCGATGCCTTGGCGAACACCTTAGCATTATGGCACTGATTTTTGTACAGGCAAGCACCACTAACTTCTTAGTTTAGTTACTTCACCACTAAAAATCAATTTATATATGACTGATGTTTGGGCAATGTTCTTAAGTTTCATTAGAGTGACGTTCTTTCTGAAATTCCTCTACCATTAACACCAGAAGTCTGTTTTCCAAGTGCTTCAGGAGTATTTGACGTGCTCAGACCTGTCAGTGTCTGGCTCCCGTCTAACTCGCTTCTCCTTTCAGATTTATCTGGAGACCAGCTGCTACATTTGTACTCACTTTCCTTTGTGAGGGTATCGTGCTTAATCTGAGACACCTTTATAAGCTTAAAATCCAATATTGTTGATCTTGCTGCTGGCTTTGTTGTATTACGGCTGGGAATCCGAAGGCCAAGATTGTGGATCTGTTGGCTATGTTTGGAATGGCATTTACCATGTTATTATTACCATTTATGCAATAATTTGCATATTATTTCAACTGCTGTTTTATTTGTTTATTTACATTTTTTCATATGCATGGAATTGCATTTGCCAAAATATACAGTAGTCTGTATCCCACAACCCATACTCTTACATTTTCAGGGAGACATTAAACAAAAATGACATTTTTTTTTATCTTATAATTTGGCTCATAATATTCTCAGATCATCAAATTTGTTTTTACTATTTTTTGGATTAAAAATGATTTGTAACACACTGAAGTAAACATACATGGTGACTACGTCACTACAATGTGCTGTAGCATACTACTACCAACTGAATGGTTTTTATTATTATATTGAGATATTATTGCTGTATACTGTGTTACATGTAGTGCATATTGTGTGCTAGTATTCCATAGCCTTTGTGTGTGTATATGAGGGGTTTGCTCTGCACAGAAGAGGCTTTGTACCACATCAAAGACAAGAAAGTTTCCAGACGTTCCTCTCTGTACTGTACAGCTTTAGTTCAGCTGCTGCTAATGATTCATGTTCAAACTGAAGGAGTACAGAACTCGGGCACCTTTAACCCTCAGTGCCCTTCAGTGCACTCAGTAATTTATCAGGATTCAGCCACTTCAACATGCTAATAATGGCGTTGATGAAGTTCATCATATTGGATACTCTGACTACCAGCCCAGATCCTCTCATCCTCAGCATATAGCATTTAGAGAGTTCAGCTTCCCATGAACCCATGTGTTCTGTCAAAGACATGCCACAGAAAGCATAATAATCAGCAATAGCACCTGGAAAGGAAGTCATGTCACACACACACACACACACACAATAAAAAATAAAATGAAATGCTTCTAGGCTGAAAATTTCTGACTATGTTTAGATATTTTACTGCAAAACAGCAAAAAATGCAAGTGTAATATTGAAGTAACAGCCCTAAATTTATATAATTAACCAAAACTATAAACTCACCTTCCACCTGGAACTAAATATTAATTGAAACAGAAACCGTGAAAGAGAGAGAGAGAGAAAGAGAGAGAGAGAGATGAGAGAGAGAGAGAGAGATGAGAGAGAGATGAGAGAGAGAGAGAGAGAGAGAGAGAGAGAGAGAGAGAGATAAGAGAGAAAGAGAGAGAGAGAGAGAGAGAGAGAGAGAGTAGTACGGTGCCCAGTGTGAGGTCTGATGTTGAAAATAAAGTGTACGTGGAAGCTCTCTGGTCCACATCAGCTGCTGGCATTTTTGTAACTACATTAAATAAACCCTCAGAAGGGTTCAGTGATGCATTTTTATTATCACAATTTATTACACACTCCCCTAGCTAAGCACAGGTCCAGTTGTCATTAACACATTAATTAGAATTTCCTCACTTTGTGTGTGTGTGGTTGTGTGAATACGTGCATGATAATGTTTGTGTGCACGGGTGAAACAAACCTTCCCTCCAGCCTACATGAACCACAGCACCTTTTTTTTTTGTTATTATTATAATTTTTCTGCACAACATCATCTTCTCTTGTAGAGCTTGTGTTTCTCTGTCTTGTGTTCTGTAGAGAGGGACACACAAACTGTGTTACATGTACTTCTCTGTCAGCCACTGTCACCTCTACTTTATCATTAACCCTCTTGAAGATATTTAAATGAATTTTGAATTAATCCATTCAAATTTCACAGGCAAATGGCAAACTGTTATACTCGTACTAATTACCTGTAAATGAATACACCACACACTTTTCTATTGAAAAGACAAGCGTGGTCACCAGCAGATTTGTTCTGGATGCTGGTGTGGGTTTGTAACTATAGCTTAACCAGCAAATCTCTCTCAGTCATAGAGTTTGTTCAAAAATATAATATTTTACAAGATGCCCATGCCGGTTCGCTAGCTAGACCAGTACCAAATCTGCACAGATCAGTTTAAACCTGCTTGGACCAGCATGGATTTCCATTTGGTCAAAACGTTTTTACCTGTAGTCCTTTATTTAATTGTAAGTTGTGAGCAGTTGGAAAGGTATCGGTATAAAAGACTCAGAGTTGTATGTAATGCAGTTAAAGTTGCACATAATGAATCAAGCCAAGTTTGTATTTACATCACCTGCTGTGTTTTTTATAAGTGATTTTCACTCATGCTGTTCCTCATTGCTGAAGTCAAGAGTCATTTATTTACCACATTTATTTACTTTTTCTGACTGTGCTCAATCTATGAAGAACAAAACAGCTGATAAGAGTCCTGATTGTTGTAAATGGTAAAGATGCATCATTTTCTTCACAGGTTCTGGCTTTAACAGGGCCACACACAAACTGTAGCTTAATAGAGTTGTCACCTGATTACGTAACTCAGTTGGGTCTAGTTTTGCTCCTGGAGGACCAGTGTCCTGTAGAATTTAGCTCAAACCTGCCCCAACAGACCAGCCTATATGTTTCATTGCAAGTCGTTGCATAGCTGGTTAAAGTGGATTTAAATTGGAACTAAATTTTGGAAAAGGTGAGCAACGGCAATTTCCCAAAGCATCCTACAACCAACTCCTGCTTTTCCATTTCACACTAATTTAAAGGCTCAATATGTGGTCAAATTTAATATTGTTTGACACATCTTCGTGGGTCAAATCTACTCATTTTGAACCAGAATCCACAAGATCAGGAATTTCATGCAATTATTAATTCAAGCTTCTCAAGTAAGGGAAGTTTATTCCCGAGGCGAAGAAGGCAGTGTGAGATTCTCTTCACCGATCGCGCTGAAAAAGTGCGCTGCGTGACAAATGTATGTTACAGTGATCTGAGTGATGGATTTTGCTCTGAAGTAAAACAGTTGATTGATTTCGCTTAGAGTGTTACAGTTTGGATGTGATGCAAGAATGGCTGTGTGACAGAGTTTTGATGAACCAGGCCCTTAAAGGCCTCGCTGAACATGAAGGAAAGAGAAAGTGTGAAAGTGAAGAAGAACGTTTTTGGGAAACAACTCCTGCGGGGAACACATGGCTCAGTCCGCAGAATTGTTCATATTTTATATGGTTCCTCTACTCACACAGGTTGTCTGTTGTGAATAGTGATCCATTCAAAACATTTTTTTTTTAAGTGAACTGGACATAACAGGATGACTGCTCACAGGGATTGAAGTCCTACTTCCAGAACAGAGCCTACCAGATATTATACAATGGACCGACTTCAACTACCCACCTGTTATCCAATGGTGTTCCACAGGGATCAGTACTCTGTATTCTCCTTTTACACAAAATCAATTAGCAAACTCATCACCTCTCATGGCTTTTTCTACCATTCTTACGTCTGTGATTCTCAGTTTTCTCTTTTCTACACCTCTTCAATTCAGTAGACAGCAAAATGTATTTACCCACACAGAAAGACAAGAACGTCACAAGACAGAACTTCTGCAGACTCAGAGCAGTGTAAAACAGGAGGCTAAAAGTGAAAATTCAAGAGGTGCATGTTCATTTTAGCCTGTTTGTACAAATGTAAAATATTATTTAACATTACTAAATTAACCAGAATACATTAAATAAGTAGCTCTTTAAATAGCTATTTAATATAAAAATTGTTGTATTGCAATTTAATTCAATAGTCCACTTTAAAATTCCACTAACTATAAATATATTTGCAACAACGTCAGCTAACTCTCATTACAATTCTTGATTGCTAACACACAGTTCATGAAACAATTCACCATTTTCTCACAACTATAAACACAATCTCAAAACTACACACCAACTTGTGCAAACTTCCAAAATACTATTACAAAAACCTCCTTTTGGAAAATAGGAATACTTTTGCTAGACGATGATTGTTACAGCATGTGGCATAAATAGACGGGTGCAGATACAGTAAAATTGAGAAATAAACTTTAAGAAGAGTTTACTGTCATTGCACTACTGTAAAAAGATCTTACAGTAAATGAAAAGCACAAGAGAAAAGTTCAAAGACCAAACAACAAAATATACAGTAAACGCACACTGGAATATACTGTCAGTTACTTTACAGAAATAAATACAATTTATATTTATAAATAAATAAGCATAGTAAATAAATGCATTCATTCATTCATTCATTCAGCATCCTCTCCCAATTTGCATTAGAGTATTGGGAGTATCCTTACAGTATTTGTTATAGCAGTTTTAGTTTTCTGACAAAAGACTACTTGGCTACAAATCAGTTCAAATATTTTAATTCAAATTCAAACAAAAAAAATTCTCTCATCTGAAGTACTGCTTCTATGTACTGCAATTATATTGTATGTGTCAGCAGTATTGAAACCTTGTTGGACAACTTCCCTCGTGGTCAGTCCATGCAGAAGAACATGGTCAACTATAGTGCTTTGTAGTTCATCAGGAACAAATGATCTTTGAGCTCATCCACTTCGTTTTTATTTTCCCCTCCTATTCCTCTTTGTCTCCCACTAGCAGGATTCATTTTTCCTCCTACTGTCTTTGTTTCAAGAACTGTAAAAAAATATTGGCCAAATTAATCAGTTATAGATTGTTAGCAATCGAGAAAAACAGTAACATTACAAAGGCAAACTTACAAAGTTACTTATAGTCAGTAGATTGTCTATTGAGGATAATCAATGCTATCTCAAATTTGTACGGTCTCACTCGTACGATTTTATAAGTGTTGTCTAAACCCCATTGTTGGTTATGTTCGGGGGTGGGGTTAGGTGTAGGTCATACGTACAAATTCATATGAGTTGTGCAACTCGTAAAATATGTATGATTTGGCAAAAATCGTATGAATTTGTACGAGTGTGGTCATACGAATTCGTACAAATTAGCCACCTCGTAAAATATGTACGAGTTGCCATGAGATCGGGTTGGGATAATCAAAATATACTAATACTAAAGTTTTAGTATATTTTAAACAAAGAGTTTACTAATAATCTAACAAGAGTAAGTTGTACTTACAATAACTATGTAATAACTAGGTACTAACTCTGTACCTACCCCTAAACCTAACCCTACCCCATGTAGTTACCTTGTGTTACCAGAACTTTCTTAGATAAATACACTGTAAGTACACTGTAAGTACATGTTAGTACACGTACTGTAAAATAAAGTGCAACCGTTAGTAGAACGTCTCAAGTGGACTACTGAAATAAAGTCTTACCCAAAAATAAAGTCTCACAGAAAAGACACACTGCAATGTTAAATAAAGCTCAAGACCTGGGAGCAGAGAAAGCAGCTAGTCAGATATTAGAGAGAAGAACAAAAGCATGCAGTGAACGTGAGGGCCACAGACCTGCTGGATTCATGAGCAGCTCAACCTTAATGATGCACCGAGACCATCACTGCTCAGCTCCATCTTTCATTTATGAGGGAGAGAGAGAGAGAGCGAGAGGGGCTAGGATGAGGCCGATTCATTAAAGATTAATTAAGACAAATGCAGGGACAACACTTACCTCCAATCGCTTCAGTGATCTCCACAAACTCTCTGTTACACACATACAGCGAGGGATAGAGGGAGAATGAACAGAGACAGATGCCAGAGGAAAATGACAGCAGACGCTCAGTATCTCACAAAGGCAGATTAACAATAAAATACAGTAAAATAAAATAAACTAAGAAAAAGTATGTGTATAGGTATTACTAGGCTGTTCTCTGCAGAATTTAGTTAGTAATCTGGCTTCAAAGGTAAAAAACAACAACAACTTTATATATAAAAATACGTAAAAAAAAAAAAATTAAATAACAAAAAAAAAAAGGTTTAGTGTTGAGGTCTATAGTAATGATGTGCCCCCATTTAGCTTGGTGTGTCTGTGTAATCTTGTTTTTAGTTATTTCTAAGTTTGTGGTGTGTGAGGTGTGTGTGTGTTTGTGTGTGTGTGTGTGTGCGTGCGTGCGTGCGTGTGTGTGTGTGTGTGTGTGTGTGTGTGTGTGTGTGTGTGTGTGAGAGAGAGTGCCAGCAGTAGTTCTGTCAGATGATGTATGTGTTTCTTCAGCGCTGTGATTACTGCTGTGGTGTGGGAGAGCTAGACTCACCTCATCAGTTCCACTCACTGTCTCACACACACACACACACACACACATCATATCACTCCACACTGGACAAATGACGTGCAGACGTGCGTGTGTATTCCTGCAGATGGTCGTGCATCTTCACACAGAAAGAGCTGAGAGGGCTGTTTTCACACACATCTACTCTCTCTGCTCCTTCACTCGCTCTGTTCCTGCTACTTTCTCATCTCTCCCTCCATCATCCTCAGAGTAGGAGGTGTGGTCAGGGAATGGAGAGAAGGGGCTGGCGTCAAGGTTTTTTGACACAATAGAACCACAAAAAAAAGTTCTGTCTAACATACACATAAACTTCTAAAATGTAAAGTGCCAAGAGTGCTGGGATAAGTTATTGAAATAATAGAACATATAGATTATATAATTTACAGTTTTGCACTAATCTTTGTTCAAATATGGTGAAATTTCAAAACTATGCCACCCTCCAAGACCAGCCTTAACTTCATTTCTGATCAACACAACAAACAGAAAACACTGTCATTTAAATCACCAAATAAAACTGGAGCCAAACCTAAAATAAATAAACTAGTGTTGTAAACTTAATTAGTGTTGAAACTGGGTTTGGTCAGTCATGAAAAAAAATGAAAATATGAATTTGTACAATATGCTCATGTCCCACTAAAGGTGAACCTTCATGTGTATTTTCCTCTCATAGTTCTGTACAAATCAAATTGTGCAAATTCATAACTGTCGACATTTAAAACAGATGTCATGAGAACAGAATAGTCATGATATTTCCTTTTGTGTGAAAAAAAAACCATCCAAAATGCCTAGCATCTCCTGCAAAATATTATTTCCTGAGATGTGATTTTTTTGTGTTTCATAGAGAACTGTTTGTTGTGTTTTCTGAAACTGAAAGCGGAGTCAAAGGCACAGAATTAGTGTATGGATTTTTAAATAAGGTGTGTGCTTCTGGTGTTTGAGTGTCAGCTTTCAGAAACTGTGTGACAATCAACGATTTTGTGTGTAAGCAGTTGAAAAAACAAAACAAAAGAGAGAATCTGCTGATCTCTGATCAGTTGTGCCTTTCAAAATTGCCTATGATTATATGAAATAATTGATGTGAAGATTTGCTTTCCGACCTCATTTGTCCTGTAAGTTCTTTTATATTTTAACACTTGGACTTCTCTCATCTCACTAGTCACACATGATAGTGATTTCCCCTTGTAGCTCATTTAGGTCACACTGATTGGTTAAACTGATGGTCATATAACACTGACTGTCCTATAAATATTTGATGTTTTGCATCTGCGCAGTATTTCTGTGCCATGGGTCTACTCACTCGGAGAGGAAGTATATTTCCAAATCATTTCTCATCAAGTAAAATACAGTGTTTCTAATGTTGTTTAAAGGAAATGAACTATTCCTTCCATAAAGCACTGTGAATAAGGTAATTAATAATATTAATCAATCTGGTGTTTTGTTTTTGTCTTATTAAAATAAACTTGCACTGTATTTTTGGTCTATAAAGCATTCCATATTAAATAAAGTAAACGCTGATAGCTGGACATCACTTTGCCTGTGAAATCTCATTGCTGAGGCTCATTTCTCTTTTCCATGGTGCGTCTCATTGCAGGACAGGGTCCTGGGGAGGGTCATACTTTACCAGGAATTTTCCAATGTAACACTATGCTTTAAAAAATGTTGAAACTTCCACATAGAAAAAATGTACCATCATTACAAATCCTCACAATGGTAGGTCTGTATAGAAATGCTTTCTTCCTTATTTTGAGCTCTGTTATGTAAGGAATGTTTGAACTATTGAAAAATAATGCAGACCTGAGATGGTAACACAGAAAGCACAGATAAACAGCAGCAGTTTGAAACTGGTTTGAGCAAATGTTAAGTTAGAAAGAAGCGCTTAGCATTCTCATGCTACATTATTAGACCAAAACACTGACGTGTTAAAGACGCTTTGAGGAATGTGCAGGTCTCGATGTGAGTTGAGTCTTTTAGACAATAGATACTAAATTATACTAATTATAAGAAAATGAATTTTTACTGCTGTTATTGTTAACAACGTGCTGGCTTGACAGCCATGCAGTGCTTTCTTCTCATACAAAATCTGAAGAAGCTACCTGGTCATTTATCAATAAAAATCCCTGTTATATAATGTTTCATCTAAATCTGTAATAAAATAAGATAAACGCCTCTCTATCCTTCACACGCAGTCAAATGCTACCTGCGAATCCTTGGCTTCAGTTCGTTTTCGCGCATGGCTCAAGTTTCCAAATCAGTAACTCGATTAATTTCATTTCATATGGTTTCAGGTGTTGTGTTTGGTTTGATATAATTTTCCAGCTGAAAACAATCTCAGTGGCACATGAGCCTGTTCAGGGCTGGGGTGCATGGAGCAGTACACAATAACAGCCAGCACTCGGAGGCATTCTCCAAACAGCTAAAAAACAACACAGAAACACAGTGTACACAGCCAGATGAATCATGCATGCACTGGAGCATGTCTGAGATGCAGCATTTGTTTCAGTTTGGTCTGGCTGGCTGAAGTCGGTCTCCTCGTCGGCCCTTGCTCATTTGAGCTGTGCAGTGGTGTGTGTAATGACACACTGAGTATCTCCTGATTGCATGATTGTACAGCGCGGGAAGAGGTGAAACGCTGTGAAACAATTGCTTGTCATGAACATTGTTGGCTTTGAATGGAAAAACGAAGTTGACATACAATGTAAACTAAACAGCAGCTGTGGTTGCCAGAACCAAAATCTGGTAGCAACATCTTAGGGTTTTCAAATTTTACTATGCAGTACATTTATATTTAATATGCAGAAAAATATTACAATAAATATATAAAAAAGTGATGTAATGTTACAGCTACCCTTAAAAGCACAGGTGGTTAAGAGAAAGGAAAATGAGGATTCAAAGTTCATCAAAGCTTTTCAACTTACGCAAGTAAATACAAACATATTGAAGTGTCCTACACACAAATACAAAACACACTTAACACTAAAATAATGCAATAAATATTCATTTAACAACATAAAACCTCAACATGCATAACTGATTAGAAAAAAGGAGAAAGAGAGAGAAAAAAACTATTATTTCAAATGTTTCAATGTGAAAACTGTCACACAGGAAATTCTGGGAATTGACCTTAATCAGGCTGTGAGGGATAGACTTGCAGTCTTTACAAAGGCATTGCATTATAGTTGTAGATCACATAATATTCACAACTCGTAAATACTGAAAGATTGATTTTATTTTTATTTCAGAAAGACATTTTTCAGTAAAATCCACTAAACACAGTGTACTTCCTCTCAATTAAATATGGCTCCACCCTGATAATGAATAACAACAAATAATAATAATAATAATAAATATAAATATAAAAAGTTATATTTTTGGCAACTGTAAAGGCCCTTTCACTACCAAAAATGAAATTAATAAACGGCAAGCTAAATAAAGTGACTGTATGTGAAGGAGAGAGGCGTTTATCTTATTTTATTACAGATTTAAATTTAAATTATTGATAAATGTAGCATCTTCAAATTTTGTATGAGAAGGAAATACTGCACGGCTGTCAAGCCAGCACGTTGTTAACAATAACAGCAGTAAAAATTCCTTTTCTTATAATTAGTATAATTTAGTATCTATTGTCTAAAAGGCTCAACTCACATCGAGACCCGCACATTCCTCAAAGCGTCTTTAACACGTCAGTTTTTTGGTCTAATAATGTAGCATGAGAATGCTAAGCGCTTCTTTCTAACTTAACATTTGCTCAAACCAGTTTCAAACTGCTGATGTTTATCTGTGCTTTCTGTGTTACCACCTCAGGTCTGCATTATTTTTCAATAGTTCAAACATTCCTTACATAACAGAGCTCAAAATAAGGAAGAAAGCATTAAAATCTCCATACAGAACTACCATTGTGGTGTTAACCGTAGGTGTCATCAATAGTGCTCAATCATCACTGGTAGAGTAATTCTACTTTATTTCATTAATTACAACAATGCGTCAGTGTTACTTTTACTCTCTATAGACCAGGACCCTATGGAAACTGAGCAGTGTTTGTTTAACCCTTTCACTACCAAAAGTGAAACTTATAAGCGGCAGACTAAAGAAAGTGCCTCTGCACGCCCTTCTGAACAATCCAGCATTGCTGGTCACCAGCACAAGGTATGTCTTATCTGCTGGGACCAAAGTGGGATGCTGGTTGCTGGTTGCTGGTTCCCAGCACTGTAAGAAAGTGTGCTGGTGGACCAGCATAAGGCATGTTTTGTCTGCTGAGACCAGCTTGGGATGCTGGAGTTCTGGTGGGCCAGCATTTATTGTCTTTTGGGTTCTGGTATGATCTCAGCAAGACAAAAATAAAATGAAAAAATAAAAATTTAAATTTAAATTAGTTTGTGATTGTAGTTAAAGACCAAGACAATTGTCCAAATTAATTGTAATAAATTATTTAATAAAGAAAAACACGTTGCTGGTTACAGATTTCAAAATTCCCAGAGTTAAACAAACACTGCTCAGTTTTGATATGGTCCTGGTCTATAGAGAGTAAAAGTAACACTGAAGCAGTGTTGTAATTAGTGAAATAAAGTAGATTGACTCTACCAGTGATGACTGAGCATTAGTGGTTAAACAAGCAGAATCACAGGATAAGAAACAGAAAAAAAAGTGAAGAGGACCTCACTGCACTGATATCATTTTTACCATGTGCACTTTTTGAAATCAGTGACTGGATTTGGACATGTGTTTTTTCATATCTCTAAATGATTTTGTTATGCAATGTTCACAAGCTCTTTTTTACTGTTTTTACTGTAATTTAGTTTTTTTCTGTGTACCGAGCTCATGAAACAGGAGACATTTCCTTTGATGCTTTAAAACGTTTTGCAAGCTTACCGGTGACACTGATTAATAATGTAATCAAAACAAAAGCAATTAAAATTGACATATCTTCTTTCAGCACAGGGAGCTAAAGAAAGTACATAATTTTCATATAATTCAATTAATCGTGTTTTAACCTTATATGGTTTTCCTTTGCATCATTAATGTGTTAAATAGAGAAATACTCAAGAAAAAACAGTTTGTCCCCAAAACACTACTTGCATACAGACAGCTGACCTACTAACACTCAACCCATCCATTTTGCTTACTTTACTACTTACTTTAAAAAATAAATCTGATTATATAGCTCAAGGTACTTATAATATGTACCCCCAACACTGATTACAGCTAACCAATGTTTTTACCATTGCATTTCAGTAAAATTATATCAATTTTTAGAGTGTATCAATTTCGTATATGTAAACGTCAACGCAGAAAGCAGAGCAGACAGATGAAAACTGCATTGTAGCAGTGACACACAGTGAACATGAGTCGTGTAACCGACCGAGACGGTTTTGATGGAGGACAACCGTGAGTGTGTATGTCTGCTGCATGAGCAGAACACCCAAGATAAACAAATATTATCGGTGGCAATGGTGGCGCTGTGTCCAGATACTAAGAGATAGTGTCATCGAAGCGAGCAGCAGCCTCCAGCAAACACACACACATGCAGTCACACACCACCACGGGACTTCACCATCCCTGGATTCCTTCAGAGTAAAATTGACTTTCACACACCTCAGTGAATAATGAAGTGCCTCCCTTTCATTTTAACACTCAGAAGGTATCTTTTCATTTGCATACGCAGCATTCAGCCCGGTCCGCAGACCTAACTGCCCAAACTGTATTAAATGACAGCTTTAAACCCCCTCAGAGTGGAGGCAGTGAAGGGCAGTAAGTCAGCAGTGAGGCAGGGCAGTTCCTGTGAGCGCGATAATTAATGTGTGCCTCCAAACCATGAGTACAGCTGGAGAATAAAAAAACCCTCCTCAGTGACTAAACCGAGTGCCGCTGCACGGTAACAGATTTATTTTTAGTTCGCACACCTATTTCGCCGGCCCCTGGAGGAGCTGGCAGAGTTTGGCGATCTGTTTGAGGTCGTGTGCCCGACTGCAGAATGGAAAACAAAGTAATCGCACATACACTCAGGTGAAGCGAGCTGTGTTTCTGGTTCTTTTCTCAGGAGCACCCAGCGCGCCCGAGATTGTGTTCGGAAGAGCCGGTCTGCGTGGGATGAGATCTGGCTCCGTCCCTCAGTCTGTCTGGAGCCAAACAAACTTTGGGGAAGGCCTTAAGATTGATCACCATGCATTTATTTAAACAAACATCAAGCGTATGAATCAAGGTAATTCCTTTGATGTGCCCTCAAAAGCCACTTGAGTGCGTTCCTCATGAATCAGCAGAAGAGAGGTGCCGTGCCTGTCTTAGAATCACAGAATGACATAAATCATGTAATTATGGTGTCAGTGTGGCGTTTAGACTCCTGATCAGAGAGATAAAACCCTGCTGCATCTTTGCACTTAGCTAAGAGAGTTTATGCACGGAGGCTTAGCAAACACACACATACATCCTAATTGCCCTGAAAACCACATACAACTTTTTTATTTTTTTTCACATAGAGCCGTTTTTGCTTTCTTGCCCCGGGGGGCACTAAAAAAGCACAAATTACTTACAAAAATGTACCAGGAAAATTAGCTTATGACACAACTGTACAGTTGCTATTGTTAATATAGTAAACTGGGGCATTAGCCAACATTTCTGTAAAAAGAAAGAAGGAAAGAAGGAAAGAACTGAATCAAACTGAATAAATGCATTAAAAAATACATAAAAAAAAAGAATTGAATTAATTAATTAATTAATTGGAACAATGAGAATGAAAAAGAATGATAAAGCTTCTCTCAACATTCCTGGCATAAATTAAACTCTAATATTAAAGAGGCATTTTACATTAAAAAATTAAGCTTATTTATATAGGATCCTTAATTATTATTATTATTATTATTATTGTGCATTGAGACATAACTGAGCACATTTATCTCTTTTCAGTAGCATTCTTTAATGTGAATACAATATACAGTAATCTCTTTAATATAATGCAAGAAAAATAAAAATATATATATTTTTTGAATAATTACAAAGTATATTTGTGCAGTTGTAAGCTTACATCATGGTGGTTCTACTTTATTATACTTTAATTTATACAGATTTTTTTTATAAAAACGACATATTGTTAAAACTAAAATAGCTTTTTTCTTTCTTTTCCTTTTCTTTTTTTAATATATATATATATATATATATATATATCAATAATGTCTTTGAAAATATCAGTAGTCCTTAAATTGGCTTTTTTTTTTTTTTCTTTACAGAAAATATAATTTCTCATTGTTTTGTTTTATATTGAAGGGTATCCAATGTATAATGATTGTTCAGTTATAACTAACACTTTAGTAAAAAATAGCATTTTGTTAATTTACAGCATTCACAATCAAAAAGAGACCAATCTATTCTATAGCTGTGTAATTCAGCAGCACCGTTTGCTTCAGATGTGTGTGAGTGTGTGTTTGTGAGCATGTGAACACACACCAGCACTGTGGCCATGACATACAGCGTGTGAGAACACTGCTCTAAACCTCTCTGTTTGGATGTGTCAGGTGTTGATGGGTCATTTTCAGGGAACAGCTCGCCCTTGAACAGCAGTCATTCAGCATGGAGACCAGTGCTCTCTCTCTCTCTCCTCCTGTGGATGCAAACACCAACCATAACATCAGAGCACCACCATTAGAGCCAGGCAGCTGGAGAGAGAGAGAGCTGAATATCATGTGACCTGCTGAAACAGATCCGGAGAGGGGAAGAGAAGTAATGAAGATGGATCATTGCGATGTCTTTATTTCTCATTCAGTTAACAGCCAGCATATGCTTTTATTACCACCAGAGCTCACCTCTCGGCCCTCTCTGCCCGCAAATCACACCCTCTCTGCCTCCACACACACACACACACACGCACACACACACACACACACTCAGCCGGTCTTGTTTGTCTGTGTGGGTAATGTATGCTGGAGAAAATGTGCCAGTGTAGTAGTTCTGGACTAACTATCCTCCCCAGGGATGCACAGAGATTCACACAAACAAACACACACAGACTGGGATGTGTGTAAGTGGGCCATGTTTTTGAGTGTGTGTGGGTCTCCTGTCCTCTATCAGGATGAATCTAATTCGGCTCGCGTTTGTTACTCTGTGTGGGGCTGAATAGGCTCATGCAACATGAGCTCTGGAAAATCTGGGTCTCTTGACCGTTTTCATGAGCTCTCGGCCCACAGATAGTCCATTCGTCTGATGCTTATTCTACACAGACCTGGAAAACACTTTCTTGATCTGGCTAGATTTAATCTAACTGCCTTTATCTAGTTCAGATAAAACCTGAAAACAACACAAACAGTGGTTAGGTGCATTATATTATGATCAGATGGTTCTATATTCAATAATCTCATTATATAACTATTACATTTAATTTATTAGTTTTATTAAATTTAATTTATGAATCTATATGCTCACAGAAATCTAACATCCAAAAGGTTCCATATATACTTTTAATAGTGTTTAAAGTGAACACTGAAGTGATTCTTTCTAAATAAATAAACAATATAATTTAAAAGTTTTTTTTATATATATATATATATATATATATATATATATATTATTCAGCAAGGCTTTGTTAAATTAAATTCAAAAATGAAGGTAAAGACACTTAAAATGTTACAAAAGATTTCTGTTGCAAATGAACCTCTTATTGATAAAAAAATGTGAAGCAGCACAACTGTGTTCAACATTTATAATAATAATAATAATATGACGCTGAAGACTGGAGTAATGATGCTGAAAATACAGCTTTGCATTTAATATATTCAACGGAAATCACTTATTTTAAATTGTAAAAAATACTTCACAATATATTTCACTAATTAATCACAGCATTTTTGATTATACGGTATTGTAGTTTTTTTTTTAATAAAAGCAGCCTTGATGAACATACAGTAAGAACATTTAAATAATCTTACCGACCCCAAAGTTTCAAGCGGTAGTGTATATGTGTGTGTGTGTGTGTGTTTATGACCTTGTCTGACTGAAGCCTCTCCATCTGCATCACATAGTGGCTTTCATAGTGGCTTGACTCACACAACCCATAACCACAAACATTAAAGTTCTGTACTTGTGATGGTTAAATCTAACACCAGGGATTCATCAATCAGCTGAGACTTTATCCAGAAGCTGACTGAACAAAAACTGCACTCACCTCATTAACACATCTGCGAAATACCACATCAGCATATCTAAAGTGCATACACTCAAAAATGAAAGAGACAAGTGAAGCTAGATAACTTCATGAACTAGTCGGTTCAGACACGGTGGTGTGTGTTTGTGTGCATGTCTGAAGCTGATGAGTGCTGTGCGATATGACCAGAGATAGGTCAAGAGGTCAGAGTTCATGACCTGCTGATGTCAGATGTAGAGTGACTGCCCCCTCAGGCTGACAGATACACCTTCACTTCACCTCTGCCGCAGCAAACACACATGAACTCTACAGCATGCACTATTCAAACGCTTGTTCACTGCACTTATTTGTGATATCATTTGAAATTTTGTGTAACAGTGTGAACATTTTTATTCTCCCCTTCGATCATATGAATGCATCCTTGCTCATTTCTTTCTAAAACATATATACATGCACATATAAAAGCAGGTCATATTACGTAAATAGCAGACATTTGTCAATTGGTATTTTTTTTCATTTGATTAAGTTGATGACTGGCACTGCTCTGTACTAATATTAATATTAATGCAGATATTCAGTGTATTTGTGGGACGGGCAGTGTGTTGCACTGAATAAAGAGAGTGCACTGCACAGACAGATGTCAAGAATGCCAATAATCAACAAAAGATAAATGTTGCTATTGAGTAAATAAAAATAGTTACAAACATGTTTCATATATCTAGCTATATGTTTTACATTGGATGGTCCCAATGGTCCAACAACAAAATATTTATTGGTTTTTCAACAAGGACAGCAAAGGCATTAAAAAAATTCATTGCATTCACATTAAATGAAAATCTTCCCTTCCACTTAAGACCAAAATTATATTTGTGTGCAAATTATTTATTTAACAGTATCTAATGATAATTTGGCATTACATTATATAAAATAAAATAAAAGAATATAAAATATGATATGATATCAGAATGTCTATGGCAGTTGAGAGTGTAAAATATGAACCAAGCCTGGATTTAAATCATACTGACAGCACTACTTACACAAACAGTGGCCTGCGAGTATTAAAAATCCTATCTCAATTTCTATGTAAAAATCATGACTCTTATGTGAAAAAAATAAAATGTAGTGTTTGACTTTCTGCATCATCACTTCACTGTTCACGAATAGAAGCAGCACGGAAGAGCAATAGTGGCAGAAGACTGCACTAAATCACACTAGCGATGGGCAGAGGACAGGAACTGAGCTAGCACAGGTAGATGAACTTAATTTGCTGGAGGTATCAGTGGCATTAAATTCTGACCATATAGAGAAGCGGGGGGGGGGGGGGGGGGCACTGTGGCATTAGGATGGGCCCCGGGATCTTGTGCAGCGCCCCTGGCTGTGGGACTATGTGCATTCATGTGTTGTCATGATGTCATATTTAATTATAAATATTATATTGTTTCTTTTACCACTTGACCTGGTTTTGAAGAATAAGTACTTTACTTTGCTCTCATTTCTTGTGATCCCACAAGCAGACAGAGAAAAAGAAAGAAAAAGGGTATTTGAGAAATGCCAGTCGGTTTCTACAGACTCTTAATGGAGCGCTCAGAACATCACAAACCTTCACGGTCATAGGCATCACCTTCACCCTATTCACAGAGCAGTAGATTTTACAGTTGATGTTTGAAATTAGCTTATATTTCTTTACATATTAAATCATATTACATTTCCATGTTTAATAATTGGAAATGTGAAATGATTTTCAGCCTTAATAATGCTAATTCAGTCATAACAATGCTCAGAGTAAATGATTTTGGGGATGTAATGAACATAAGCTTGATTTTGGTGAATGAGATTCTGGTTGCTACTTCTGCCAAAGAAATATAAGAATTTATTCAGCTTGGCCATGATGACGATCAAATGGACAGACTGCCTCAAGAAATAGTAGAAACCCTGAAGTAGATCTCTACAGGTGGCACTGGGGAGGAGGAGGGACAGAAAGAAGTTTTTATTATTGAGCGACATGGCAACGCAAGCTTATGGTATGGATGTTACATGAACAAGGAAGTACTTCTATATACTTTTATATACTGTATGAATGATTTCTGAAGAATCATGTGATACAGAAAATGGCAGCTGAAAATTCAGCTTTTGCAATCAGGAATAAAACAGAAAACAATTAAAATGTTTTACTGAATTTTGTACTGTATTTTTGGTTGCATTTTGGGATTTCAACTTTTGGGTCACAGGAGGGGATGCTCCCATCAAATTATTTAGGCTAAGCATCAGCATTCACAAACCAGTGTCCGCTGTTATTTTTAACAGAAAAGAATGCAAGGAGCTCGTAATCTTGACTTCATAAATGGGAAATAAGAAGTTTCCGATAGCACGTGAAGACAGCAGAGAAGCGCTCTCGCTCAACACAGTGGAGTGCATTGTTTTGTTAACTTTGTGGTTTATTATTTTGAGTCGTATGGGATGCGGTAACACACGTCCCTCTCACAATATGTTGCTTTACACATCTACCGCTCAGAAATATTCATGCAATCATGCAGCACGTATCAGAAGATCTGCACTCCGGCTCAGCTGACCTACAGTACAGTACAGAACAGTGATCTACAGAGCGATCACACTAGTCAAACGAACCAGGATTTGGGGGTTAAGTTTGTCTAGAGTGAGCACCCCCTAATTATTTTCCCGCATCCCACACACACAAGCCTCTACCCGCCCATTGAGTGTTGTCCCGCGCCGCACTCTGCTGCGTTGGGTCCCGCGATCATGCAGGTCTCTAATAGAAAGGTGCCTTTAATAATGTTATAATCAAGGCTCTGGACTCTGAGCATTACTTGTTTTTCTATATCAAACAGTTACAGATAGCTTGTTTTTCATTTAATTTAATTACATTAATGTTATAAGGTAAGATTTACAGGAAACATTTTACAGCTACTATGTAAAAAGAATACTGCTGTAAAAAAGCACCTTGTGTAGGTGTTTAACGAAATGTTATGCTAACCAAATGTTATTGCACTTCTGTTCATATAGCAGTACTTTTAAATGAAAAAAGTGCACAATACACTACTTTTAAATGCATTATTAGTTTTGTGCAGAACAATGCAATTAATTGTGATTAATCGCAGACAATTATGTGATTAATCGCAATTAAAACTATTATTTATTATATATACATCATCATAACATTATGAAGTGAAGTGAAGTGAAAGTGACATTCAGCCAAGTATGGTGACCCATACTCAGAATTTTTGCTCTGCATTTAACCCATCCGAAATGCACACACACAGAGCAGTGAACACACACACACACTGTGAGCACACACCCGGAGCAGTGGGCAGCCATTTATGCTGCGGCGCCCGGGGAGCAGTTGGGGGTTCGATGCCTTGCTCAAGGGCACCTAAGTCATGGTATTGAAGGTGGAGAGAGAGCTGTTCATGCACTACCCCCACCCACAATTCCGTCTGGCCCGAGACTAGAACTCACAACCCTTCGATTGGGAGTCCAACACTCTAACCATTAGGCCACGACTTCCCGACACTAAACTTTGTTGGACAACACATCCGTTACAGTTTGTGCATCTGAAGAAAATACAAAAATATTTAGTGTTTTCTAAAGCTTACTTGTCTCATTTTGTGTATTCATATGAAATGTCCTCATAAATCACAAAGACCATTTTGTTTAATTAACATCCAAAAACAGCATTTTTCCATTGCAGAGAGCGAATGCATCCTGCTTCTATTCATAAAGTGAGAAAGTGTCTCCTCTCTGTCCACTCTGAAGTGTTTGGCGATCAGAATAAGGGTTTCAGTGCTCATTTAGGGGCACTGTAATGGGCAGATGACTGTAATAATGGCCCGCACACAGCAATGTTATACAGTGTCTCTTCTGCCACCTGGGAGGTAGATGCACAGACAGGTGGCCTAGATTAGATAAAGCTGTGTGTGTGTGTGTGTGTGTGTGTGTGTGTGTGTGTGTGTGTGTGTGTGTGTGCGCGCGTTTGTCCTCCCAGTCTTAAACAAATCCATTGTGCTGGGTAATATGGAGGCCGCTGTTTCTGGCTCGCAGCGATGGGAGACGATGACCTTTTACTGTCAGTGTACTGTGTGACAAACGAGCAGCGTGGCCCAAGCGTGTTTTCCAGGAGTGTGTGAGAGTTCAGCAGCTGGTCAGGGAGGCAGAGCACCCTGAACACCACTCCCAGCCTTTAACTAACAGATAATGGCTGCAGTAATGTGAGGAGACATCGAGGGTTAAATATACCCATCCTGGAGGGGGTGTGTGTTTGGATCGGCGTGGGGCAAGAAGTGGATCAAATTACAGTGTGATGAGATCAGACGTATGTGTCGGACTGTATATGAGTGAGCAGTCAGTCATGAGTAGACCATGATTTAATCCAGATTATGACACTTGGAGACAAATGACATCATTTATCTCTACAGTCTTCGTGTGCGCATGCATATGTTTCAAAGACTCTGCACATAAGTGTGTCTGTGTATACTGTAACTCAGGGAAGGGGTCACTTTTAAACATTTCTGTAAGTAATATTCATCTCACGGAACTCAAATTCGTTTTGCAACCCTAGAACAGTTCAGGAACAATAACAACTTTTTAAACAAAATTGTACAAAAGTTCATATTTACAATAATAGCTGCAAGTAATACAAGTAATGGACATGTTATCCAGTTTGATGCTACAAGACCAATGTAGTAAAACTCGATCTATGTTAGTCATGTTATGTTCTTATCAGCAATAATCACAACAACATTGTTTGATAGCCTACTACAATAACAGAAAAACAGCTGTTTATTATTATTATTTATTTTTTAGCAACCCTGGAAGAGTTTGCCAACATCAACCACTTTTTAAACAAACAGTCTCTTTTGTGTTCATCTCTTCTTTTGGGGGACACATCACAAGAAGTATGTATCTAATAATAATAATAAATTATGAATAATAGGAAAACATGATGCCCCTCAAGTGAACAAAGCTTCAGTTTGGTGGTAAATTCAAGATCTGACAACATTTAGCAATGCTTTTTATCCAAAACAACTTAATTTGCATTAAAGAAATGCATTTTATTTTCAGTTTAGCTAATGCATTACCTGGGTACCCATGACCTTGACATTGTTAGTGCCTTGCTTGACTGTTTGATCTACACTACTAACAAATGCCATTAAACAAGCTGTTTTTAAAGGGTTAAGCTGTTTTACAATATTGTCACATTTTATGCAGTATAGTTCCTATTACTCTGTTCATTCATAAAAAAATATAAGTTTTTTTGTTTGTATCTATGGTTCCATGAAGAACCTTTAAAATCATTGCAGCCATGCATCCGTGCAATTTCCAATTATTATTATTTGATAAATCTATGAACTGAACTTTGAATCAGTCATGGCTGTATGTTTGGGATATGTGATGTGATGGACAGTTTGCCTAAAATTACCACCACTGTACACAGCAAAATGAAAAAAAGTGTGAATCAGACATGACTCAAACAAAGCACAATTACTGCTATTACAGCAGCATCTGAAATGTGACTATACTGGAGCATGAATGTATGTGTTGGATGTGTCTCTGCCACAGTGTACAGAAACCCTGCCTCCACATAATTTGTCTGCTCTGACAAGAGAAACACACACACACACACAGACAGACAAACACACACACACACACACACACACACACACACACACACACACGGGACATACATTTTGTCTTAGCAGGATTAGGCAGAAATTATTAACTGTGCAATGAGTTGAATTGTGAGCAAATGTCATGTTGTATTGGTCAGGATAGACCGTACCGAAACACCAAACTGACTCTTATTGTTGTCGTTTGTCAAATAGGCCAGAAGTAAGTACACTTCAGGGACTCCTAAAACAGCAGCTATGAAAGCTCGTCTCTGCTTACAGCTCAATAACCATCTACTGTACATCAATAAACAAAGAGTTTATTTCATATCAATAGAGTCTGTCCAAAGACTCTCATCTACATCACATTTCAGCACCAAGCAGAGCTCATCATCAATAAGGAAACATTTAATCATATTTTCTTATTTTATTTTTGGTATTTTTCATTTTGATTTAATTTGCATTAAAATGTAAATGTATCAGGAAAAAAAAATATTTATATGTAATTTTGTACATTGTTTTCTTACAAGCTTTTAGTTTTATTTACTATATATATATATATAAAGATAACTGGTTAAAAGATTTAAAAAAAAAAAAAACCTGGATAATCTGATGCTTCAGTTCTCAGATCAAATCTATTTTAGCCAGCAAGATTTTATATTTGGCATATTTAAATCATCACAAATCACATCATAAAAACATGCACATGGTCATGTGCAACAGCGTTCATATCAACTACTGAAGATGATGATGATTTAATTATTTCAGTATTTCAAAGTTGAAGTTATCCCTTTAAATGAAGAAATGACACTGAACATACACATCTGTCTAAAGTCTGTTTCAGTTCTTGTGAGGACTGGAGTAAACGAGTTATTTCAGGTATGTACACTTCAGTCCAGTGCACTAGAAAGGGTTTATTGGTACCAAACTGCGTGATGTTTACCGGGTAGGGAGTGCAGACAGTTTGAACCATGGACTTTCATATTAAATCATATTAAACACATTAGGTGAACGTGTGGTCTCCCAGTGAGAGTTCATTTAGCACAGTGTTGACTGAGGAGGACAGTGTAATCTGCAATCACAAACTTCACTGCGAATACAGCGCTCCATACATCCTAGGCTGAAGAAGAGAGATGGGATGGTCAAGAGACCATTTCCTCATCATTCTTCTCCTTAAGAGCACAAATATACCCACTTTCTCCCTGGCAAATATTGACAGTCATTTGCCTTCAGTTAAACCTACTTTACAGCTGACACAAACCATTTGAGGTAGTGCTAGGCAATTATTTATCTACATGTAGCTATATAGGCTACAGATGGTTTATGTAGTAGATTTCTAATTAGAGGACTGTGGGTGATCCTTTAACATTAAATGTAGCCACCAGTAGACATCAGACACCGTGTGGTGTGAGCCAGGAAACCAAACGTTTTCTAAACCATTATTTTTCTAGTCGAATTCATTCATAAATCACTGGATTATAATATCAAGAGAACATTGGAGGTAAAAGTGAGAGGCAAGTGACCTCTTGGATTGATAACGAACGCTGCTTTTGATAGACAAAGTCAAACAAAAGTAATTGACAACAAATATGTTTGAAACAACACGGCTGAAACGAACCGATTCTTTTAAACGAACACTATGAGCGAATCGATTCTCTAAAAACAGGAGCTCTGTGCTAATAATGTGTTCGGTTCCCAGGCATAGTGAACTCACACATGAGGACAGACTCCCCCAACTGGACAAAAGAGGCACTGCAGCTTTCCACCAACACACATACACACACACACACACACACACACACACACACACAGACGGTCTGAGAAAGTCTGAGAAACTGACCTTCTGATGTAAGGAAAGGCAAGAGCATGCCAGTCTGTGTATGTGAGAGCAATTATATGATAGTGAAGGAATGTGAACAATGTAATGTCAATGATGTAAAACAGAAGAGCTGGAGAACTCATCTCCGATGGCAATAAAGATAAGAGAGGTGGAGACAGAGAGAGGCTTCCCCTTCTGCCCAATATTTAATAGGTTCTGATGTTGCTTCTGGATTGGTTGTGACATTAGCTGAATATTTACATCTTAATTGCTCATTTTATTGTGCCATTATTTTATTTTGTTTATTTGTATTACTGTTACACTACTTTTATTCTACCTATTATGACCTGCTTAAATCAGATTCATCATTTATTTTCCTGTAAATAAAGCAGACTAGCAGAATTCAATTAAAATGTGAGAGAAATTGAATTGAAGCCTAAATCTCCGTTGTTGTATTTTTGTCTTATAATTACACATACACACGTTTACATTTGCTTTTAATCATTAGCACACACACACACAAATACATGCAGTTTCAATTTGCAGACACACACACACACAAATACATGTAGTCTCACACACATACACACGTGCCAGAAATGAATCTCTTCATCAAAGGCAAAATAAAGACAGGGCTGAGCGGAGGTGTGTGATGTGAGAGAGAAGAGAGCGTGAGACGGGACTGAGCATGTGTGTGTGAATATGATTGCATGTGTGCCCGAGAGAAAGAGGAAGTGCAGCCCTTTGGCAGGGAGAGCAACAGGAAGTGACCATCTATCATCGCTCTGACCCTCTGATCTCCAACTAAAGAGAGATTTCATCATTACTCACACACACACACACACACACACACACACGGACAATAACTGACCCAAAAGGTAAAACGCCGGCTCTGGGCTGAATTATTAACACACACACACAAACTCTCTCTCTTTCTAAGGAGACAGCTTGAGTCATGTACCATTTCCTTTATTAAGTGTAAAATGCTCCGCCAACAATGAATCTTGCTGTTGAGTTTGAGTAGTGCTTCTCTCTCTCTCTCTGCTCGCACAGATTTATCGTGGATGTGAGACACTGTGGTAGATGTTGGTGAGAGATGATCACTGTCAGATCCCGCTCAGGTCCTGAGATTTGTGGTAGGTGACGCTTCTGCATGCTTCATGAGTATCGATCGGTATTGTTAGCAGCAATAAAGCGGCCGTATGTCTTAATAACAGATACAGATGCTGAACCAGGATGCGCACACAGAGGAAGAGAGAGCTTTAGAAATGTACAGAGGAAGGCATTTTAATGAGAAGAAAAGGACTCAAGCCTTGAAAATGAATGAAGATTTACAGCAGCTCCAAAAAAAAGGTGTTTGGTCACTTAAGTCACATTTAAAGCTGAAGTCTTCACTAATTTTTAAACAAATTCTCTTCACTTTTCCACTTCTCTTCATAATTTTTCCACAACGACTTGGTAATTACGCTGATTTTTCAGTCACTGTTTTACAAGTTGGCTATTTTGTACAGATTCACACAACAATCTGTAAAACAGTTTACACAAACCTGCTTCCCACTGTAAAAATGTACAGTAAAAAAAAAAAGTATAATTCAGTAGCAACACTTCAAGTTTTGCAGACTAAAATTACATTTACAGTAATAAATAATAATAATAATAATACAATTACTAAACTCTATTTTCGACCCTAATGCTGACAACCACCATATAAACACTGGTGGTAATAAAAAAGTCACATGATGAGGTAAAAACTACGGTAACACTGTTGCTTATTAGCGTGCATATAACTGGCATATTGGCTGTTTATTAGTCCTTATAAAGCACATTTTAATGACTTATTTTGCATGACCCTATTGTAGATCCGCTAACCCTGTCCCACACTTAGCGATTACTAACCATTAATAAGTAACCAAATTAGATGAAACATACTTACAGAACTTACAGTACTGTTGACCAGTTCAGTTTTTTACTGTAATATTTGAATACTGTAATACTGTAATACTGTAATACTCCAGCCCTAATCTTCAGTGGGGCATGAGCAGATCGTATAAAAATCCAATGACATCTACAGATGTATTTCATCATATCAGCTAACCTGTTACAATGAGTATTGACAACCAAATAAATTTTGTCCTAATATTAAACACTATATCTATTGTTTAAACATTTTAAAATTGTTTAACATTTTTATTTTTTTGCTTGAATTCTATTTATTTATTTGCAAACACCTTTGAAATTTTGTCATGTACTATAATGCAACAAAATGCATTTTCAATGATGGCTTAACGTAGATAATTACTTTTTGGGGTCACTGTGTTCTGATTTATTCCTGTTCACGTGTCTTGTTTAAATTGTTCGTGTACTGTATTTGACTGTAGACAGAAGTACTGATAGCATGGAAACACTTGGAGTACGTTTAGAAGTTCAGACTTAAGGACACTGCCGTAGACCTGGATGTGTTTAGATGAATGTGTGTTTCTGTTACTGCTGTTTTTGCACTCACACAACCTCAACTCGGTTTTCTAGGGAAACTGTAAACGAATGTGGATAAGAGCTTAGGAAGGGATTTGTTTATCTGCGACTCAGTAAATCTGAAACTCCAAAGAAGACACATGAGAGACAATTTGAGGAGCAGAAGATGCAGAAATCTCTCCATAATCTATCTGCTGCCAACGAGAAACACCTGCGATATTAAAGGCGTCTCGTTTGTGATTGTTCTTTGCTGTAGGTGACAAATGGTGGGGGATTTGGACTAGGCTCGGTGGGCACCTGCGGAGCGGCCTGAACTGTGTAATGAAAAGAGCACAGCCCTGCTGGGGACAGACGGACGGGGTGCAATTGATTGTTCTGGAAACCGATGAGGGTTCAGGCACAATTAAATTGTAGGAGCTGTGTATGCGTGTGTGTGTTAGATGCCTGCTTGTTGATTGATGGTAAAATCATAACTACAGTGTATTAACTATAGGGTTCAGCGCAGGGTTAAGGTGGCCTGAAAAACAGACGCTCTTATTAGATTGCAATGGGGGCAAAACAGGGTGAGATTCAGAATAGATGCATGTATTACAGGATCTGCTGTTTACAAAATGTAGTCCAAATCTTAAGAGCCTTGTTGACAATTACAAGGCAGCAGTATAATCTCCATTCATGGTCGACCACGACGAGTGCTAGCGGTTAAAAGCATGAGGTTTCAGCAATGGCTCCTGCAGTAAGTTTTTACAAGAAAATACAATTTCAGTCTTCCTACTTTAAATTTTTTTCTAAACAGAAATATATCTATATATATATATATATATATATATATATATATATATATATATATATGTGTGTGTGTGTGTGTGTGTGTGTGTGTGTGTGTGTGTGTGTGTGTGACCCTGGAGCACAAAACCAGTCATAAGTAGCACAGGTTTATTTGTAACAATAGCAAAAATACACTGTATGGGTCAAAATGACCGATTATTCTTTTATGCCAAAAATCATTAGAATATTCAGTGTAGATCATGTTGCATGACTAATTTTTGATTAGTAATATGCATTGCATTAGACAACTTTAAAGACAATTTTTTTCAACCTATATAGGCAGCGTATCAAGTCAGTATAAATATAGATTAATGTCACAGTGTCTCATTATTCATGCTTTTTATAATTACATAATTACATGCTTTTTATAATTGATACAAATAAATACTATTTTCAGTAATAATCCATGTAACTTATTTAAAAGTGACAGTTAACATTGTTACAAAAGATTTATATTTCAAAATGCTGTATATAAATCAGATAATACTGAATTTATCATGTAAGATGTATCATGGTTTGCACAGAAATATTAAGCAGCACACCTGATTACAACACTGCTAAAAAGCACTGTTTCTTGAGCAAATCAGCATATTATTATGACTTCTGAAGCTCATGTGACACTGAAGACTGGAGAAATGATGCTGAAAATTCAGCTTTGATCACAGGAATAAATTACATTTTAAAATATATAATTAAATAGAAAACAATTTTTCAGTTTTTCCTTTGCTCTATCAAATAAAAGCATCTTTGGTATCCTGCTCACACAAGTCAATCTCTTGTGTTAGTATGTGTGCACAAGTTTATGTGTAAGTGGACAGTTTCTCTTTGCAGTAGTGTTCAGGTTTCAGTACAGTGCAGTCAGGGTTCGTGAGACACACTCCTGAAATTACAGTTCACAACAACGACATATCCCTGAAAACTAACCAATCAAGAGAGCTTTCCATCAGCCTTGGAGGCATGAGGCAGAGAGCCCTTCAGACAGACACATGGGACAAACACACACTGACCCAAGCACAGATTTTCCCCCTAGTGGACAGCAGCACGAATGAGAGACACAGTGCCACAATGCTGATGTAGCACTAAGCAGCTATTTAAGCTACTTTACAACCCAAGTGACAAGCACTGTGTTCTGCAGTCACAATCATTCAGAATGATTGTCTGTGGTAACTGACTGCATGCAGTGCATTACATTTCAAATGAACTGGAATATCCCTTAGTTATTATCTGTATGCATGTTAGCAGGCTTTTTTTTTTTAGGGAATGGCCAAAAACTTCTGTACACTAATTCTTGGCCATTGCATTACACGTAATTAAAGGGATAGTTCACCAAATAAATAAATAAATAAAATCTTAACTTATTTTCATTTTTTATTATTTAACACACACAACTAAAATTCCAAATGGAATTTACAGTTCAGCTCATGGACATCCAGTTTACTTAGAAGTTTCTCATTGACTTATGTTAATCTTTGAAACACAAATGAAGATAATTTTAATGAAACCTGAGGGCTTTCTGTCGCTCCATTAAAAGTCCAGGTATCCAAAACTTAGAAGCTCCAAAATGGTCATAAAGTCATCATTAAATAAATTCATATGAACAGACTTGTGAAGAGACACGATCACTTTATTCGATGAACAGATTTATTTTAGGCCTTTATTATTTTAATGGTTACCTGGACTTTCAGTAAAGGAACATACATACAAAGATCTTCATTTGTGTTCCTAAGATTAACCAAAGCCATTTGAGTTTGGAATGACGTGAGTGTGACTAATTGATGAAAGAATGATGGTTTTGGGGTGAACCTATCCTTTTATCATTTTAAGTAACTTTATCCATTTATATATTTTTCTCCACATTGACAGTAATTGACCTGAAAGAACCCACAATAGTGCCCCTCGCAGCAGAACAGTTCTAGTGTTTCTACAAGCATTTGTGCTAATGTCTTTGCACAGAGTAGAGGTCTGGAGAGACTGTGTGAGATGTGCAAGGTTTTCTCTCTGAACCTTCAACACTTCAGATAGAGCAGCTGCCCTTCTGCCCTCTCAGAGATAAGCACCAGAGATCCGCCGTCTGTAGCTGAGATCAAACACTGGACTCATGCTTTACACTGTCCGCTCTCTGAGAGTTATCATACACCTACAGACCCACGCACGTGCATGAGCCAGAGGAATTTCACTTACACTAGCATACACAAGCAATATATATATATATATATATATATATATATATATTAGTGCTGTCAAATGATTAATTGCAATCAATCGCATACAAAATAAGTTTTTTACATGTACTAACATGTCTATATTTATATTCATAAATATATACTACTCATCAAAATATATATATATATATATATATATATATATATATTTTATAGTTCTAATGCTCACCAAGGTTGCATTTATTTGATCAAAATACAGTACAATATAACTGTAAATTATTACAATTTAATATATATATATATATATATATATATATATATATATATATATATATATATATATATATATATATATATATATATATGAAATTAATGAATTAATGCAATTTATTCCTGTGATGATAAAGCTGAACTTTCAGCAACCATTCTGATATGAGAATATTTTTGTGAAAACCATGATATATATTTTTTCATGATTCTTTGATAATAAAAAAAAAATGAAGAGAACAGTGAAAATATTTGAAATATATATTTTGTGTAACAATGTCTTTACTGTGACTTTATCAATTTAAAGTGTCCTTTCTGAATTAAAATATTAATATTTTATAGTAATATTAATGTTAACCACTGTGGATAAAAAGTGTCTGCTAAATGAATTAATCATGAATAATCGTTTGATAGCACTGATCAATATAGAAACATACACCGCTGGACTTAATTTACACCATTGTGTCAAGGGCGAGACTGGGACTCAGTTGCAGGTGCTCAAAAGGTCAGTTTATTTGATAGGCTTAAATTTCAAAAGGACAGAAAAAATAAAAATAAGAATTAACAAACATAAACTATCCAGGAACAGGGCAGTCTGGAGCAGATCCAAAAGAGCCTCCTGGACGAATTCCACTTGGAAATCCTCTGATGCAATGCCCGGATAAACTAACAGGGAGGCGGGGGCGCTGTTGAGGCGGGGAACTGGTGGCGCGCTGTGGCGCGGCGAAGAAGAGGACTGACAGCGATCGGTGAGCTCTAACACGGAAGGCTGGAGAGTAGCGCTGCCTGAAAGCAGGAGGAAGTGGGAAAAAACAAAACTAGAGGATGAAAACAAAACGGGCACGATCTCTGTGCAGGCTAAACAAGAGATGTGGATAAAGTTGAGACATGGACGAGAACAACTCGATGATCTGACAACAGACAGCACACATGAGGAGACTAAATAGAGAAGGAGTGATTATCATAATGGAGAGCAGGTGATGGTGACCAATAACAAGATAATAATGAAACAAGAGGGGGGAGACGGGCACCACGGTGACACAGAAGCACATGGTAAGTGTAAACAACACACACTATGGGGAAAAACAGACAGATCAGCCCGGGGCGTGACATTACCCCCCTCCCCAGGAGCGCCCCCTGGTGCTCCAGGGAAGGTACCACCACGCTGCCGGTTGAAGTCCTCGATCAGCGACCGATCCATACTCTCTGACCACATACGTAACGGGGAGCAGGAATACGGTGACGGTCAGCCGCTGCTTTGGTTCGTCTGGAAACCCGAGCCAAGGTTTCCTCAGCCCTCCTCCAGGTGCGGCGACACCTGCGGACGAAGGCTAAGGCAGACGGAACAGCAGCATCGGGCTCCTGTGAGGGGAACATAGGAGGTTGAAAACCAATGGAGCACTGGAATGGAGACATACCTGTGGACGCCACTGGCAAGGAGTTATGGGCATATTCAATCCAGGATAACTGTTGGCTCCAAGAACTCGGATTATGGGACGTCAGGCAGCGGAGAGCTTGTTCCAGAACCTGGTTTGCCCGCTCGGTCTGCCCATTGGTCTGAGGGTGAAAACCTGACAATAGACTCGTGGAGGCCCCGATCTGTCGACAGAACTCCTTCCAGAACCGGGAGACAAACTGATGGGTAAGGGGTGTAGCAGACCAACAGGAGGCTGATTAGAACTCTTGTTCTGGGCGCAAATTGGGCAGGCAAACACAAACTGCCTGATGTCCTGGGCCATGGATGGCCACCAAAATCGCTGGCGGATGGCAGCCAGAGATCTCCGAACCCCAGGATGACAGACTAACTTGGATAAATGCCCCCACTGGAGGACTTCAGGGTGCAGCCCAGCTGGCACAAAAAGTCTACCCTCTGGGCACTCCCTTGGCACCTCTCTCTCTCGTATGGCTTCCAGCACTCTCCTCTCCACGTCCCAGGAGAGGGACCCTACCACAATTTCTTTAGGGATAATTGTTTCAGTAGATACACTGGTTCTTTTTGTATCCCTGTAAAGATGGGAGAGGGCATCAGGTTTTATATTTTTGGAGCCTGGGCGAAACGAGAGAGAGAAGTTGAACCGGCCAAAGAAGAGTGCCCATCGGGCCTGGTGTGAACTCACCCTCTTGGCCGAACGGACGTATTCCAAGTTCTTATGGTCCGTCCAAACCAAGAAGGGCTGTGCTGACCCCTCCAACCAGTGACGCCACTCACCCAAGGCCAGTCTGACCGCCAACAGTTCCCAGTTCCCTACGTCATAATTCCGTTCTGCTGGGCTCAGGCGGTGAGAGTAGTAGGCACAGGAATGTACCTTCCCATCTCTGGGGGATCTCTGAGAAAGGACCGCACCTACTCCAATCTCAGAAGCATCCGCCTCCACAATAAACTGACGTTCAGGGTCTGGAAATGAAAGAACAGGAGCAGAAATGATTCGGGACTTTAGGTCATTAAAGGCCTCCTGAGCCTTCAAATTCCACCTAAACGGTACCTTAGTGGAGGTAAGAGCTGTCAAGGGTGCAGCAACCTGACTAAAGTTTCTGATGAAGCGCCTGTAGAAGTTGGCAAATCCCAGAAACCGCTGCAGTGCCTTTCGTGAGTCTGGAGGTGGCCACTCGGCTACGGCCCTTACCTTAGCGGGATCAGCTTTGATTCCCTCCGCCGAAATGATATAGCCCAGGAAGGGAACTGATTTGGAGTGGAAAACGCACTTCTCCGCTTTAACATATAGCTGGTTCTCCAGCAGCCATTGTAGCACCTGGCGCACGTGTTGGGTGTGTACCTGAAGTGAAGGAGAAAAAATAAGAATGTCATCTAGGTACACAAAGACAAACTTGTTAACCATGTCTCGCAACACGTCATTAACCAGGGCCTGGAAGACAGCTGGGGCATTTGTCAGGCCAAAGGGTAGCATCAGGTACTCATAATGTCCCGAAGGAGTGATGAATGCTGTCTTCCACTCATCCCCCTCTCGAATCCGAACCAGGTGATAAGCATTACGGAGGTCCAATTTACTGAAGACCTGGCTCCCTGCAAAAGCTCAAAGGCAGATGACATTAAGGGCAGGGGGTACATATTCTTAACGGTAATGTCATTCAAACCTCTGTAATCAATACAAGGGCGCAAGGAGCCGTCCTTCTTCTTAACAAAGAAAAACCCTGCCCCAGCAGGAGACGAGGAGGGACGGATGAGACCGGCATTAAGGGACTCACGAATAGATTTGTCCATAGCCTCTCTTTCTGGACCAGACAGGGAATATAACCGACCCCTGGGCGGAGAAGTGCCTGGGAGGAGGTTGATGGCACAATCATAAGGCCGGTGAGGAGGCAGGGACACAGCCCGGGACTTGCTGAAGACCTGCCGCAGATCGCAGTACTCCTCTGGCACCCCGGACAGATCAGCATCATCCACCTGCACAACAGGAAACTCAACACCAGGAAAAGAGGCAGAACCCAAACAAGACTCAAGACAAGACTGTTTCCAAGACAAGACTGAGTTTCTGGCCCAATCCACATGAGGGCCGTGCTGCACCAACCACGGGTGTCCCAGAACCACGGGGGCACTCGGGGAATCAAGAAGGTACAGCTTGGTTATCTCATGGTGATTGCCAGAAACGATAAGACTTACAGGAGGGGTGAGGTGAGTGATGGTAGTGATAGGGGAATCATCCAGAGACCGAACAGAGATAGGAGTAGAGAGGGGAATGGCGGGAATTCCCCACTGCTTGGCCAATGCCGTGTCCAGGAAACTACCACCAGCCCCAGAATCCACCAGGGCCGAACAGGAGTGACTAGAACTGGACACCCACAGGAAGTAGTGTGCGGGAGGAGTGGGGGAAATTAAGCGGAGATGTGCCCACCAGAATCCCCCTGGCTACTGATGGGCCTTGGCTTTTAGTGGGCATTTTCCGACGAAGTGTCCGGCCCTCCCACAGTAGAGACATAAGCCCCGGGTGAGTCTCTCTTGCTTCTGCTGAGGAGTAAGACGCAGATGTCCCACCTGCATGGGTTCAGGGTCAGCAGGAGATGGCAGAGGCAGGACCGGGGTGGATTCGCTGGTCATTTCACCCAACCTCCAAGAAGTGCGAGCAGTCAATTGTTGATGACGAAGGCGAAGGCGGCTCTCAACACGGTGGGCCAGGTCGACCAGATCATCGAAACTGCATGGAAGCACTTGGGTGGCGATCTTGTCTTGGATCTCCTCGTCTAGTCCAGCACGAAACACAGCTCTGCAAGCCCCCTCATTCCAGTCACAGGCCGCTGCTAAGGTCTTGAATTCAATGGCATACTCAGTCACTGAACAGCCTCCTAGCCGTAGCCGTGCCAGCTGGGCTGCTGCCTCATCACCCCGAGCAGAACGGTCGAATAATTTGACCATCTCCTGTGTCGAAAAGCCTCAAACGAGGCACAAAAGGGAGCCCGGGCCTCCCACACTGAAGTTCCCCAGTCACGGGCCCTGCCTGTGAGGAGGGTTAGAACATAAGCCACCTTAGTCTCTTCCTGGGCATACCGGCGGGGCTGGAGGGCGAAGACTAGGGAGCACTGAGACAGGAAGGCTCTGCAGGAGTTAGGGTTCCCATCATAGGGAGGTGGGTTGTTGGCATGAGGCTCAGGATCATGACGGGTAGAGGAAAGGCTAGTGGGGTCCTCCGATCTTGCAGATGTCTGTCTCCGAAGTTCCTGGAGCTGGGCAGTCAGCTCCGACAACTTGGCATTAAGGAACTCAACCTCCCGGGACGTGGATGTTAGCTGGGAGGCATGAATGCCCTGCTGGGTGACGGCTGATCTGAGGGGATCTGCACCTGCTTAGTCCATGGTGGTCAGATCGTTCTGTCAAGGGCGAGACTGGGACTCAGTTGCAGGTGCTCAAATGGTCAGTTTATTAGATGGGCTTAATTTCAAAAGGACAGAAAATATAAAAATAAGAATTAACAAACAAAAACTATCCAGGAACAGGGCAGTCTGGAGCAGATCCAAAAGAGCCTCCTGGACGAATTCCACTTGGAAATCCTCTGATGCAATGCCCGGATAAACGGACAGGGAGGCAGGGGCGCTGTTGAGGCGGGGAACTGGTGGCGCGCTGCGGCGCGGCGAAGAAGAGGACTGACAGCGATCGGTGAGCTCTTACACGGAAGGCTGGAGAGTAGCGCTGCCTGAAAGCAGGAGGAAGTGGGAAAAAACAAAACTAGAGGATGAAAACAAAACGAGAACAACTCGACGATCTGACAACAGACAGCACACATGAGGAGACTAAATAGAGAAGGAGTGATTATCATAATGGAGAGCAGGTGATGGTGACCAATAACAAGATAATAATGAAACAAGAGGGCGGAGACGGGCACCACGGTGACACAGAAGCACATGGTAAGTGTAAACAACACCCACTATGGGGAAAAACAGACAGATCAGCCCGGGGGCGTGACACATTGTAGCTCACTTGATCTAAAGATAACTCGACCATAACGTTATAATTCATGCATGTGATTTTAATTGTTTTGACAGTTTATTATTTTTATTTATAATATTTATGTTTTTATAGGATTTAAAGACAGCACATTAATTGTTGGAGAAAACAGGAGAATAAGAACGGTTGCAAGCTGGATTTGAACCTGTATTGTTCATATGAGCTCCACAGCTCAATGTTTTAGGCAAGGCCTCCAATGTAACATTATTTTCACAAAAACATGTTCTTTCTTTAGGCACTGGCTCTCATCATCAACTAAACCCCGTTCCCGCAGGAGACGTGCACTTTGACCATCTTACTATTTCTGTAACACGCGATTGATTCTGCTACGTACGGTAGATGCACTGGATGACTTCACTGCGGTTTTATACTGAAGCAATGATATGCTAGAGGAATTTTTTTGGAATTTAGTTTCTGTTTTTGAAAATAGTCATGATGATATTAAGAAAAAAAAATCACCAGGACATTTTACTGATCATTTTGTTTTTATATTTCTGTGGTGTAATGTTAATAAAATAATAAGAAGCATTGTATTTCTTAGGCATATAAACCGTTTTTGGCCATGACCTCAAACCAAGCTTGTGGAGTTTCTGGTCACCGGCCAACCTATTTAAATCATATTCCCTCTGCAATGCTAATATTATGTATAAACCAGCAAATGCAAAAGGAAATTTTAGATTTCCACTGAAAATAAACAGATTCAGTATAATTCACCCCTGAGCTCAATACGGAAACAACTGCACATTTTCACTTTTGGGTATATTGGACAGAGCAACAGTTCTGGAGAGACTTTTTTGGCTATTTATGACTTATTTCTGAATTTTACAAAGCATCCTTTAAAAACCTACCACTGCTGCTAACTTTACATTTTACAGTATGTACTTCTGAAATGCACTCTGGCAAATGAAACTGACTAATATATACATTTGCAGTCTGTCTTTTCCATATTCTGCATGTACTATGATTTGTACTATATTTTATATTCATTGGATGAATGCCTTTCCTATACAACTTGGTGTTGTTCAATCATCAGATCTTCAATACTAATACAGAATGATAGCTATAAGTGTGTTAAGAAAAAGTAATTAAATGTAGTGTTATGAAACTCTCACATACTACACAAGTGTTTTTTAACAGATTTACTCCGTAACACTCAAAGCATCACTCGAGCAGACAGTAAGTGTGTGTGTGTGTGTGTGTGTGTGCGCGTGTGTGTGTGTGTGTGTGTGTTTGTGTGTAATCCAGAGTTCTGTAGCAACTGTCTGCTCTGTGATGTTGTTCAGTTGATTTTGACTCTGAATTTGTCTTCTCCTTTTGTTCTCAGCTAAATTCTGATCACAGTTTGAGGCCAGCATGACTCCTGAACTTTGACCTTTCAGATGACCTCTGCTCAGCTAAGCAAGTTCATGGCAGGGTCAGAAAGTCCTCCCTTCCTAAACCACGCTGACACACACACACACACACACACACACACACAGACAGATTCCCATACGTTCTTGTCTGATCATTGGCTCCCAGCGCAGAAGGTATTGAATTAACATTCAACTGCTCACTAAACATGGATAAATGATGGTGTGTGAAGTAAAACTGTTGAGCCAGTTTTAGCAGAGCTGTAGACTTAAACCTGCGAATGAAATACTGATGACAAACTTTGCAGAGTGTATGTTAAATGAACTCAGAAAAAAAGCAGTTTACATCACCGAAATAAATGTATAATAGAAAGGGGTGCCAGCAAACTCATTTAACAGTGGCTACTTGTAAAAGCACTGCAATAATATGACTAACAGCCTTATTCTCCACAAGACAGTTAACCTATTACATCGTTTACATATTTAATGACAGGATATGTCCCCGAACACCTTTGATATTTAACACAGTTTTTTGCTTTAAGTGATTATTTTACAGTTTAATAGTTTAACGAATTAAAATATAACGATTTTACAGTTTAAAAGCAGAACTCTTGGTTAAATGAATAGTTCATTCAAAAATGAAAATTTGCTGGAAATTTATTCCTTGCAGCCATCCAAGCTGTTGACGTTTGTGTTGTTCATGAGAACAGGTTTAGAAAACTTTTTCATTACATGGATGCTCTGCAGTGAATGGGTGCCGTCAGAATGAGAGTCCAAACAGCTGAAAAAACCATCATATTAATCCACAAGTAATCCACACGACTCCAGTCCAATAAATAATGTCTGAGGAAATGAGAAGCTGAGTTATCATCATCTAAAGCAGGAGAGAATAAGTGAAAACAGTCCAAAATGTTTCAACAGAACACATATAAGGTTGTCAACTGGAAAGGGGAAATTGTAATTTGTCATGTCTAATAGATTTCTTAGGTCAAAAAGTGGAATGAACAGCACATTAATACATTACATGTCCAGCACCCACTGAAGAGTTTAGCGTGAGTGTTAATGATATGGACAGGTTACAGTGTAGATCGGACACGTGACATGATCTCTTCACAAACACCTACCGCTGAACACCGCACACTCAGACACGACAGGGCCGATGGCTTTGGGGAGGGTCTCCAGAGATAATTCGCCTGTGTGTCCAGCACAGTACAGTGGGATGAGCACTGTACAGAGGAGACGCTGACCCCTGCACTACAGCACGAGGAGCTGATGACAGCCAGCTCAATGGTTAGCAGGGCATACTACGCTTTTTAAAAGACTCGATCATACATGACAGTCAGGAGCTGATGACGGACATCACCCATACAGTCACTGTTCAGCTCAAATGACACTAGTTTCAGATCAAATGCTTTCAGCTCAATAGAGGAATGAGGAAAAGAAAAGTCGTTTAAAGGTGCATTACACAAAAAGATGGGTTGCAAGTCAGCATCAAGGGATAAAAAACTGTGCTAAATGTAAATAATGAGATGCAACTAACCATGTAATGGTGTATAGTTATAGCTCGGATAGCAAAATTAATAGTGATTTAGCCATATAGTCTATGTGTTGTTTGTGGATATTTTAATATTTCTGTTTGATTGTGGGGATCTGTTGTGATTTTATGATTCTGTGTTGCTTCGCCAGTTAATACCCAGTTTAATATCTGGGTCCCGAGTGTACCTGCAGTGGATGTGTCACATTAGAGAAGACGTTGTGTGTGAGTGCATGCGACCCCCACCTGAACCCAAAGATGAAAAATCCCCTGAGCTGACGAGTGTGTGTGTGTGTGTGTGTGTGTGTGTGCGCGCGAGCAGGAAGATTGATGTGAACAGTGAGACTCCTGAGTAACGATGTCAACAGCAATCTCAGCAGCGTACATTACAGCCATCACAACAAAACACACAGCCCATTCAGCAGGGCTCAACATCACTAGGAATTACGATTACTCATTATAGAATAATCTTAAACCTTAGGCCAAGACTACTCCTTCTACTGTCATTATTATTATTTAAAATAATAGAAAAGAAAATAATAATTACAAAAAATGGCCAATAAGAGCTTGGTAATTTGATCATGTGACTGTAAATCAAGCAGATCATGAAGTCTGTTTTGTGGCTGAGGCAAGACAGTGCATGTCTGTCTGTTTCATCTGCCAGAGCCAAGTCCCTTTTTCTTTTCTTTTTTTTTTTTTTTTTTGGCACAGCAATCCTTTTTAAGAAGAAGAAAGAAAGAGAAAAGTAAAGTGTGTGTGCATATCATTTAGGTTTGTGTGGATTGTCAAGGCTTCATAGATACAACCTCACAACAATCAATAGAACATTTTACTGTATTCCCAGTGTTAAAACACTGTATTGACCTGACAGTCACAAAACTGTCCACTTTTCACAAAGACCACACACACACACACACACACACACACACATGGTTGGACAGGAAACACTTTACCCAGAAGCTGTGATGCTTTATTTATAACCCCCCAAATCCTGTTTCCACAGCCTTTCACCTCACATGTGGCACACAAAATACATATTTTACAGTCTAATAGTGGGTAGTTACATTACATTTAGTCATTTAGCAGACGCTTTATCCAAAGTGTCTTTCAAATGAGGACAGAGGAAGCGATCAAAATCAACAAAAGAGCAATGATATGCAAGTGCTATAACTAGTCTCTACGTAGTACACGTAGCAAGGGCTTTCGAAATTATATCTTAAATAAAAATAAAACAGATAGAATAGAAAAAGAATAGAGTAAGCTAGTGTTAGAGGTCTTTTTTGCTTCTGTTAATTATAAAAATAAATATAAAGAAAACACATAGATAGAATACACAAAGATTTGAAAGACTAGTGTTAGTTAAAAAAAACAATATCTATTTTTATTTTAAAAATAAAGAATAGAATTAGAATAGAGAGTGCTAGAGTTCAAGGGTCAAATAAAGATGTTAGAGATGTGTTTTTGGCTGATTCTTGAAGATGACTGAGGACTCGGATTGAGTCGGGGAGGTCATTTCACCAGGAGCGAACAGTTTATGTAAAAGTCTGTGAAAACGATTTAATGTCTCTTTGGGGATGAACAATAAAACGACGTTCACTTGCAGAACACAATCCAGAAACACATACGTCTGAAATAAAGAGTTTAGGTAAATGGGTGCAGAGCCAGTGGTAGTATTTTTTTTTTTTTTTTAGGCAAACATCAATGCTTTGAATTTTATGTGAGCAGCTATTGGTAGCCAGTGCAAACTGATAAACAGAGGTGTGTGCATTCATTTTGGCTCATAAAAACATAATCTTGCTAGTTGAGCAAATATATAACAAAATAAGGATGCAAACTATGTTGGATGTACAGACAATTGTGAACCGAGAGAGTTTGTACTAGTCAACATTTTAAGACTTCAGTATATATCAATTCTTATAAAATTACTAGTTTATTAATGAAAGTAGGATTGTGTCACCTCTGTCACTTGAGGAGATTTTTGGAGTTACTTTGCCCCCTGGTGGTGAGTGGATCAAGACTGCGGTGTGGGGAACAACAGGAACAGCCCACCATCAGCAGCACTGTGAGGAGATAACGCTCCCTATAAGAAAACAGCTTCATGAACATACTAAATAATGTCTTCATGAAAAATTACAAATGCTTAATGGTTTGTGAGGGTGAGGTTTTTGTGTAGGGGATAGAAAATGTCCTTATTTTAGATTAAAATCTATAAAAGCCAGTGAACGTGTGTGTGAGAGAGAAAGAGAGAGAGTCCACATTTCATCCTCAAAAATGACCACCTATGATCTTCCCATCACTTAGATATCAGCACCACAGATTTCACACAATGATTCAGAGGTTGAACTCTAGGTGAATCTCAATGGCAGTCACAGTAGGAGAATCCGTTACTGGACCTTTCGGCACTTAGTAACATTTAACAAGCAGATTTTAATGTTTATAGGGCCATGGAACGGCAGGCAGGGTGTGTTTTAGACCCATGAGCTCCATAACTCCTGACCTGAGAAGAGAGTGAGCGCTACAGCAGACTCTCTCTCACACACACACACACACACACACACACACACCGATCAGCTCCACAGAAACCACAGAGATATTCACAAATCACCATTCACTGCATCTTTCACAGAGAAAGTGAATAGTGACTGAGGCTGTCAGTCTGCCCATCTTCTCCTTTTTTATTTATATGTCAAATGGTTTTGGAACGACGTGAGGGTGAGTACATGATGACAGATTTAGGGTGAACTGTTCCTTTAAGCACACAAACTGTAAAACATTATGGTTTTAAGACATTGGTTTTGTTTAAACGCACTCAGTGGGAAATCATTTGTTAAATTGGCAAACAGTTTTTTTGTTAGCATGTATTTGAGTGTGTCCATCTGCGCATTGGCTTTTAACATCTGCTCAAAAACCTGAAGAAATTAAGAACACTTCTATCCTTCTTCTAATGCCAAATTTACCCTGTAATGATGGCACACAAGTGCTACTAAAAATGGCAAAAAGGAGCAGTTTTTACATAGGTTTGCTCTAGTATGCTACCAGACTGCACTGTATTAGTGCACTACATTAGCATTCTACCACACTTTTAGCATACTATATAAAAAACCACACTACCTACATTATTTCTGTGGTATACCATATCAGATGACTTCCCACACTTACCAAAAAGTGCAGTATAAGGCTTTTTCCTGCGAATATGTGAGACTTCTGATTCACTAGCTGAACAGTAAATAACTGTAAGTTCAGTAAATGCTAAATCTATTTGGACTAGAAACCAACATGTTTATCATTATGATAATAAATTAAAATGTCATGATAACAAATATTAAAAATTAGATTTACAAAGAAGAACATACTGCACTGAATACAATTGTAACCCACAATGCAATGCATTCAATCTGAGCTTTACAGTGTTAGTATTCCATTCTTAACATAGACACATTTTCTGGGTTACTAAGTGGATATAGGATGACACAAACACCAGCATCTAACACATTGTATGTATATATATATATATATGACTGCTGGTGGCCCAGGGAAGGTGTGAGACATATATGTGTGTGAGTGTGTGTTGATTGATCTGACCTCTCACACCAGCTTTAGAATTTGCTCCGGCAGAGAAATTGGACACAACCCTCTTTACTCTCTCAGAGTGTGAATTCAGGAACTGGATTCAGGCAACAAATACACACAGATGGACAGACGAAGACACGGGACACCCAAACATGTGACACCGCACACAGGTCGTGACAGGCCCACACACAGCACATGATGAACTGCAGCAGGACGGACGACCACAGACTGATCACATGACTCAAATGGACAAAAAGCTCAAATAAAGATGTGAATTAAAAGGATTATTATGGGGTTTTCAGTAATGCCTAGAGCACTGAGGACATATCAAACTCTGCTGTCCCTGTACAGTAAGGTATAAAAATCATCTGACGCTGAGAGCAAAGAGGACCTGGGGTGTAAAGAGCATGATTTCTTCTGTGTCACCGTGTTTCCTGAGGCATCCTACCAACAGCTGTTTCCTCCAGAACTTCACCTCCCTCTCTCTCGTTCTCTCTGTTTTTCTTTCTCTCAATCCACCTGTAAAAGTGTGTGCACCCTTCATCATCAGCTCTGGCTTCCTGTTCTCAGTTTTCTCATGCTGTCACACCCTGGATCCAAAGCCTGACTGCTATATATCTCTAGAAACCACTGAAATGACTGTTGAAATGTATCCAGACCTCAATAACAGAGACATGTTTTACTTGGTGTTATAGTGCATTAAAGGTGCTGTAGGGAACTTTTGTAAAAAAAAAAATTATTTTTTACATAATTATTAAACCTGTCATTATGTCCTGACAGTGGAATATGAGACAGATAATCTGTGAAAAAAATCAAGCTGCTCTGGCTCCTCCCACTGCTCCTATTGCCATTTGCAGTTACAGACCGCTCCTGTTAAGAAACAACCAATCAGAGCTGCGGTCCGTAACTTTGTTTGTGTTCAAAATGTAGAAAAATGAACATAATAAGCGAGTACACCATTAACCTTTTTTCAAACCGTGTTTTCGGCTTGTCCTGAATCACTAGGGTGCACCTATAATAAGTGTGTATATTCGGACTATTTTAGATTGCTTCGGGCGTACCGCGGCGGAGTAACCCAGTACCTTTGTGATTCTTCATAGACATAAACAGAGAGAAGTAGTTCCGGCTACAATGTTCTTCCGCAAGACGCAAGCAGTTCTGTTTATTAACCGCTAGAGCATCAAAAGTTCCCTACCACAGCTTTAAGCCCAAAGTAAAATGCTATTGCTCACAGATGCTTTTTCACAGGTACATTTTTTTTTTTTTAATGTACTTGATTGGAGATTTCCAATTCAGTCCATCACATTTACATTGCATTAAATTTAAATAGAAATCTTGTGGAAAGTAAGTTTCTGTGGTAGTACCAGAAAGGTCACATTTACTGGTTTTAGGCAAATTTCTGCAGGCAAAATTCAGTCATTTTAATAGGCATCCATGCAAACTATAATTTTGCATGAGGGGTAAATATTTTTTTTTCTTTGAATTGGGTTTAAGTTGCTTACATGAACTTGTCACACTGGCCAACAGAAAGCTATATATATATATATATATATATATATATATATAATGAATTACTTTGTTATTTATGACATTGTTAACTCAGATGACTAAGAATGGAAACAAATGAAAAAAAGGGATAGTTGTTGAAAAGAAAAAAGAAAAGCATAATTGTATGTAGTTATAACAGTATTTAGTTTTAAAATGAATGTGGATAATCAATTGGCCCTGATGAAATATGATTAAAATGTAAATGTAAAATGTTCGGCTCATGAGATCTCTGATATTTAACTGCAGACTTTGATAGCAGATCTGCCTACAGTTTAAAACTGAGGTCTGTTGTAATAACTTAAGAGAACCGTTAGATTTCAGTGGTCTTTTCTTGGGCTTCAGAAACTCTGTATTTGCTCATCATCTCATCTTGCTAATATCTGTGAGAAACTATTGCAATCTATATTTTTCATAAGACTGTTAGTTGTGCGAGTGAGTAACGAGGAGCTCATCTGTGACTCCTCAAGTGTCACGGTTGCTGTTCTGACACAATACTCTGAGACTCTCGAATGTGTGCGGCCCATTCGGAGACATCAGCACCCTTATTCAACAGCCTGACAAATATATAGTGAGATCTGACGGCGATCTGACACCCCATTGGTCCGCCTGTCTGCACAAGAAGGAAGTAGTAAACTGAAGAAGGTCCCCGAGCAGGAAGTGCCTGTCCAGAGAGGCCAAATCTCACAGTGAAAACTCCCAAGCTGCAAGCTCCAGCCAAACGAAACAATTCGGGTCCACACTGGGGTTTCCTAATGACCTCACATCACTAAATCATACTCTCTAATAGACAAGAAGCAGCTCAGATCACTTCTGTATGTCCGAGGGAGAACTAGTCGTAAAAGGATGAAGACATTCAGTCAGAGTTTCTCAAAGTCCACACTAAAGCTGTAATTGTTGTATTATTTGATTAATAAACCCCATGCATGCTGAATGGATTATTTTAATGATTTGTCATGTTCGATTCCTAGGGAATGTGCAAACTTATAAAATGTTTAGCTCCAATGTCAGTAATAAACATCCAATATGTTCATAATATGCATGTTAATAAGCAGTTAGGTAATGGCGAATTATATTTCCATAATCTAAAGTGTAAAAAAAATAATAATTCTGGTCCCACTTTATAATAAGTACTATGTACTTACATTTCAGTTAATCATTTGATACAATGCAATTATGTGTACATACATGCTTTTACATTGACCAAATAATATATATATACATATCTTTGTGTGTGTGTGTGTGTGCATTTAAATTTAATTATATCTCTCACCAACCCTTAAACACCAAACCTCTCCCTAACCTCACCTGTATACCACCTCAGTAACAGCAGAAGTGTTTTGTAATACAATCTGAACACAATAACACTGTACTTGGTTTCTGATGTTGTATTTAAGGCCACCTAATATTAAATGGGACCGAAAATCTTTAATGTCCCCAACATTGTGGGCAGTAGAGTATGCCAAAAAAAATTGGTTTGGCTGTTTTTTTTGTTGGCTTTCTGAACAAGTCCTCCATTCAATCTATACATTGTATGAGTGTGTCCCCTGGGAATCAAACCCATGACCTTGGAGTCGCCAGCGCCATGCTCCACCAGCTGAGCTACGAGAAAACACACAGACATACAGAAAATATACAAAAAGCCCTCACAAACGGATACACACATTCCCTGAGACACTAGAAACACACACATGAGTAGTGTGCATCTGGATGCCCGTGGCTCTGTTTATGTGGGGCTGTAAAAGCAGGGCCGTAAAAGCCCAGCAGAGAATGAGGCAGAATTCTGTCTAGACAGGACAATGCTTTCTGCAGAGGTGTAGTTCACCAGCATTCAGAGCAACCCCCGCTAACACTTCACCATGTGTGTCCATGCTAGAAGACGCCTATAATCGGATGCACATCTACGCGGCACACAAAAGGTTAGGCTAATAATCGCTGCAGATTACACACTTGTGAATTAGACCCACCGCAGGGACAGAGCTCCTTCATTAATAAAAGAGCCAGCGAGTTCCTGTGCCGTAAACATTACCTGCTGTCACCAGCCAACAGACCTCGATTATATCACACTGATCAGATACTCTACAGGGTGGATTTATTTTCAAAGCAAACATGTTGAGCAGTCAAACAGCCATCCGTCTTTCTGCCAACACAGAGCCGGAGTTGTTGTAATAAATGCGAGCGTTGCAGTCAAGTGTATTCACATAAAACAGAATAAATTCTCCGTTTTTTGGCATCTGTACTTCTGACATTGTTATAGATTTCCTCATGTGGTCCCAGAGCGGAGGCCCTGGCCAGCCGTTTGATTGTTTGGGACAGAGGGGTGTGAAATACGGAGCAGGAGAGGAAGGAAGAGGTGCAGGCAGGCGAGAGAGAGAGAGAGAGGGAGGGATGAAAGAAGGGTGGAGGTCTCAGTCTATTCTAGCTGATGGGTTTCACTGCCCCCCGCATTGTTCTGTCTCATTCCAGCCCCATCCCTTCGGAGAGGCCTACAGCAGAACACATCCTGTCATTTTACTGCCGATATGGCACGCACACACATGCTTTACGAGCGGGCCAGCCATTATCTTTGTTTGGCCATGAGGGGTCTTGGTTGCACCAAGAAATCTAAAGGAAGAGTCGAGGTGCGTGGTGGTATTTAAAGACGTGGGTAACACGGAAACATTAAGCTGCACGAGATTCCCAAGACCAAATGTGTGCTGTAAGGGCAGAGTGTGTGAACACAGAAGAAACACACACACACACCCCTCCCCCCACCACCACCATCATCATCATCATCACTAAAACTCTTCACACAGCACCATCTAGTGGTCATTCACGTCAACAAAACGGCTTGGACTTTTACAAAACAACTAGTTTAAAAATACATAATGTAAAGACAACATGACTTGAGGTATCTTATAGTACCATATAAATAACATGGAATTCATACTGCTGCAGTAACTATAAAAATGGCACCATATGGAATAACAAAAGCATTTTATTATATAGCATGGTACTGACATTACATAGTTTTTTTATGACAATCAAACATAGGAAATAAATCATTTTTTGTAGTTTTTTTTTCTTTATTTATTTATTATCAAAACATTATATTAAAAATCTAAATGTTATAAATGTTGATCTTTTTATACCTAATGAATCTACTGTAAAACCCTGGTTTCTATTGCTGCTGAATGATCATATTGACACAAAAATTCCATGTTGAAAGTTATTCCACTCAAAACCAGCAAATGTAACTCATTGAATTAAAAGTAAAATTTTGCAATAGAAATACAAATTTACTCCAATAATTTTAGTCCTTTAAAATAATAATAATAAAAAAACTATAATTAGTGTGCACGCATGCATGTTTATTTACATTATTTTATATAAAATACCATTGTATTCTTCAAGATATTTTATAGTACCATTTAAACACCATGAATATGACCCTTGCATAAACATAGTATGAGATTGCAGTATCATGGTACACTGAAATTCAGTGCTCTTACATTTTTCCAAAAAGACCTTATTACTACCATGGTCCAAGCCTAAAAACATGGCAGTAGCATAGTACCTTAAGAACTTTTTTATAAAATGGTAATATGGAAGTATTTCCACATGATACGCCATGGTGTTCTTTGGAGGACCATATTGCACTATTTACATACTATGGCATATGAATATGGTAACAGTACAAGTTAGCATCCATCAATCCAGTTAGCAGAAGTACACTTTTATCAGTATGTTTGATCAAATTGTAAAGATCTCAGGATAGAAATGTTCATCTTTGCATAACATAATGAAAACCACTGCTGTCTGTTGCTGCTTAATGATCTCATCTACATTTCCTAGAGCGAACGAAGAAGTGCTGGCTCGATGATTTCCCCCTCCGTGCTCCTTCCATAGATTGGATTTCTTTCAGCTAATGATTTTGACAGACGGATACACCAGTGTTTATAGGTTCATGGAGAATTAACACATTTATATTGGTTCCTATGAGGTTTAGCTCAGCTGACATCAGTGTGTTTCAGTGCGTGTGTAATTAGCAGAACTGTGCCCTCTGGTGGAAGGGGAATAAATCATCTTATGCACCCAATGCCTGTAGGAAATAACCTCACAAATGAGATTGTTTTTCTAAAGACAGCATTGAGACAAAAATGAGACTTTGTCTTGTCTGACAGTTTCCTCCTGTGAAGAGTGTAGGCTGCATCTCCTATGAACTCAAGCAATACTTTATCAGTTTCTCCAAGACCTGGAGAAAATCAGGAGTTTATTAGGACACATGTTTATTCGATAACTGTTTTATTTTCCATTTTGGTTTATCTTTATGTTGTATTTTTAAGATGAACTGTTATTTTGGGGTTGTTAGTGTTTCCTGTCGTAGCTACGCAAAGACTTGATTTCAGAAACAGTATCATAGATACTAAGCTATTTCTTGTTATGATTTTAAATCTGACTTTAACCTCAGAACAATTTCACAGTAAAAAAAAAAAAAAAGAAAAAAAAAGGACAATTTCACAGTAAAAAGAGGTGTTAAAGTATGATTTTCTGCTGTCTGTGCTCTTAAATGAAATTATTGTAATATTAATATACAGTAAGTGAAGGAGAATTTGAATCAACATTGAGTATAGGCTGCTATTAGGATAACCCTGCCTTCTTTAAATCTCTCAAAATGATTAACAGTTAAAAACATTAGAAATGTAGGAAGTAATCAAATGTAATTCATTACATTAATATAGTAATTAGTTGCACTACTTATTACATTCTAAATAGGATAACTTGTGATCTGTAATCTATTACATTTCCACAGTAACTTGTCTTCCAGTACAGTATCACATATAGACTTAGGCCTACGTGGGATGTGGAAGTGCTAAAGGAAATCTCCAAATAAGATTCCTCCGAAATTAAACATCCAAAAACACGTAAAGGAAGAGCGATGGTGTAATTCAAAGCCTCTGTGTTTAAGGTGCTGACCACAATTCAGTAGCAGTTGGACTAATTCAGACACACTGAGGTAAAAACATCTCATAAATCACGGCCTGCGGTGGGCCGGTGGCCTCCACGGCTCTCAGACGTGGAATGAGATGCGCTATACTTGTGTGACGAAACCATTAAAGGTGTTCCTCACCTGAGCACATCCCAGTCGTAGAGGTCACGGTGCTCCCACGCAGTGAGTAAACACAGCGTGTGATGAATGTGTGTACATCGCTTATTTCACCACATTAATTCAGAGAGAACATCTACAGTTACGCCAAGACACAGTCTGAAACTTGAGCAAACACTGAAGACGGACGATTTGGGTATTTCTTAAGTTATTTGGAAATGTGACAGAAGTGCTTATGTATGTAACTGCCATGCTACCATGGTGTGTTAACACCATTTTTGGGCACTACAATGATGTCCTTGGTATCATGGTATAAGAGTATGAAATACTCTCACTTAAAAAAAAATACTATGGCAGTACCACAGTGACGACAAACGTTCAATGTGCAGATAAATGAAATTAATCCAGTTTAAATAAGATGTGCGGTAATGTTGTAATATGAACATGAATCTGCACAGACCTACAGGTATAAAATATCCCCCCATCATGCATTCCAAATTTAATAGATAGGATAATAAGTTGGACCAGATTTCTTTTCTTTTTTTTCGTTAAGTGATTTTACAATATACTGTGCAGATCCAAGTCTTACAAAAGCTGTTCTTTAGGGAATCTGACCATCGACTTATAAAGCAGTCACAATCACGTGTTCATCCAACGCTATCTCACGACCAATTCATACGTATTTTACGAGGTGGCTTATTCGTACGAATTTGTACGACCTCACTCGTACGATTTTATACGACCCCAGTGACGGTTAGGTTTAGGGGCGGGTTAGGTGTAGGTCATTCGTACAAATTCATACGAATTGTGCAACTCTTAAAATACGTACGATTTGGCAACAATCGTATGAATTTGTATGAGTGTGGTCGTACGAATTCGTACGAATAAGCCACCTTGTGAAAAATGTACGAATTGCCGTGAGATCGGGTTGGTTCATCCTCTATTCAAGCTACATGCCCAGTCCATCTGTGCTTTTCCGTTGCTGCTTCTGTGATCACATCTTTTACTCTTGTCATCTCCTGCAAATATTTACTTGAGATTTTGTCTCTTAGTGTGACTTTAAACAATCTTTGCTCCCTTGCAGTGAGTTTCTTCGTCTCACTCCCATATAACACTGTGTTTTTGAAGAGATGCGCTTGAAGGATTGGCTCATTAATGGTAGTGATCACCTCATTGATTGTAGAATAACTTCACCATGCTGCTTTCCATCGGTGAGATACAGTAGCTTCCAGCTGCTGATGAGTGATATACACTTTAAAACAATACAAGTTTATGGAATGCACTTTATATTTATACAGCTAAGTGAATGTGTGTGTGTGTGTGTGTGTGTTGAAGCATGTCACTGCCCTCTGCTTAAGTCTAATAATGCAGCATTTGAACGTTACAAAAATACACTGAAAGGCATTTATTGTAGGCAAGGAAAAGCGGAGTGGGGGAGTTGCTACACGCACTTACTTTTCATTAGTAAAGCAATTGTATGTTTTTCATCGCTCTGCTGAGATACGGCAGAAAATCCTCCATCATGAGGCTAACACATTAGCCTACACTGACAGACAGAGGGGATGTGTTGTGTGTAAGAGAGCACATAACTCTGTGTATTAGACCGTAAGTGTGTATGGACGGTTTCATAGAGGGGGGTAAAGTAGGACCTTGTTTGTGTGGACCTCTGTGAATGTAGGTTTTGTTCAGTGTATGTAAGGCTAATGAGGAACAGCTAAATGCGACAAAACTGGAACAGTGTGGTTTCAGTCAACAAAGGTGTCCAGAACGCTCTGAAATAAAGCTTGTTCTGTAGCCAGCATTGCTGATTACAACAGGCCCATTCAACTTTTCTAGTTAGTTGCTTGCAGGTATTGCATGATAGGAAAGCAACACGACTAAACTACAACACCCTCTTTTTAATCAACAAAGTGGATATAGTGCAGCTTTGTCGGTATAAATGAGAGTGATCTGGTGTTGTTGCTCTTGGCAAACATAAAATTGATTTAAAATGTTGCCTTTGACATCACAGCTCTCTAGTGAAGGGTTTCGAGACCGTACGTGTCCTTGTGCTTCTTATCTCAGTTATGATGTAATTTCCTGTGGCTCCAGGGTGGTTCGTCACATGGCGTTTACAGCTGAGTTATTGGCTCAGAACTAGCAGCAGAATCAATGACTCGTTGGTCAACATTCGGTGCTTCTCAATCTAAAAGTTGCATATCTTGGCTACCACATCATCAAATTCTGTTGAATGACTTCAAATCTCAATTTGAAGCATATTTTGTAGGCAGACTTTATTTTGTGTCCTCCAATTCTTATTAAGGTCCACCATTAACTACAACTTTTTTCTCAATAATCACTAATTACTACTAATTAAGGTAGTTGTTAAGTTTAGGGACGTAGAAAATGGTCATGCAGAATATCTGCTTTATAAGTGCTGATAAATAGCCAAAATACCAGCAATATGCATGCTTATAAGTAACTAGTTAATAGTGAGAAATGGTCTCTATACTAAAGTGTTACCCGTTTGTTGTTGTTTAGTTGTAAATAACCACATAATGCTAAAATGTGCATAATGTGCACCACTGATGAGATATTTGATATTTGACACATGCATGTTTCTACATAAAAGATGCAAACCACATACTAACGGATTATGAAAATCATATTCATTTGGCAGGCTTAGAACTCAAAAAGCTATGGAGATTGTATAGTCTGTAATGACAATTGGGTAAAACCTTAGTTTAGGGTCCAATTCTCACTATTACTGGTTTATTATTATGTTACTAGGAAATTGAATGTTTACTAGTACTATCAAAGACTTATTCTGCATGACTATATTTTAGATTCACCAACTATTAATAAGCAGCCAATTAGGAGTTTATTGAGGCATAAGTTGTATTTAAAATCTAGTTAAAGTAAGAATTGGTCATTAAAATAAAGTTGAAACTGTTGGCTTAAATGAGAAAATAAGAGCATTTTCACTGATGGTCTCAGACAAGCTCCACCTGTTGCATAAACAGGTCTAGAGAGATTTTTCCATACTATCATTACACAATAAATCCATAAACTACATAGTCATTTATAGACACTCCATCTAATGCTGTCTCCACATGGACCATCAAGTGAAAATGGGTTTGAAATGGGGCAGTGGTTAGCAGAAAACATCCAGATGATGGCAGGATGTCTCTGAACGCTGCGGTTCTGGAATACGCTCACAGAATGTGACCTCATATTGCGCCTACCAATTAAAATCACATCGGTTGAAATTACGTAAAAAGCTCCAAAATGATCAGCTTCACATTATTAGAGAGGATTGTCCTGATTAGAAACTCCATCAGAAGTTAGGAAAACAAATACCTTGCAAGAAAGTGCTTTCAAACTTTTGGGTAATAACGTTGTTGTGAACGAGTCTGTCCCGTTTATTGATTACATCTTCTAGTTATTTTGGTCCACAGCACTGCAGCATATGGAGGAGCTAAAAGAGCGGGACTGTGTGGCCTCCTCTGGGGCTGCACACTCCAAACAATGCACCACGGACAGAGGAAACATATTAAGCTAAACTGCAGGAACAATGCATCCAGTTTAAAAGTGTTTTACTCAACAATATAACAGGCCACCGGAGACGGGGAAATGCGTTGGAGAGAGACAAGAAGAAAAGAGAAACCGAGAGCGTGCGCGAGAGAGAACAAAACAACTGACAATGAGATGAGAGGTATTGGGATTTCTATAAACTTAGCAGCATATAAGCTCCCTGAACAATTAATAGTGTTGCAGAGGGAGCTCTAATCTGAACACTAAATCACCGCAGTGCATCAATATAGACAGAAATAATGATGGAGTATGCTTTCCTCACATGCAAACATGACATGCATTTCAAAACTTGTGCAAAACTGCGCACATAGGCAGCTGCCTTCAAGGTAGGATCCCAACTGAAATGGACCCTTAAGCTAAACTAACTCTTCACTGCACTTGCCATGGCCAGTGACTAGAGAAAATATACTGGTTGTAATTTATTTATTTATTATTTTGATTAGATTTTATTTAATTCTTATTTTTTTAATTTATACTTTATTTATCAGATTTATAAAAAAAAATTATATTGTTATTATTATTATTATTATTTACACGGTTTGATACTCTCTTTGCATTATTTCATTAAAGTGGTTATAAACTGCATTTGTTTTTTTTTGTGTTTTTTTTTTTGTACTGTTCTCTGAGGTCCACTTGTAAATTTATTAAGATTTTTACATCAAAAAACATAATAATTTAGATGTAATAGGCTATTTTCTGTTCTGTTTTGAACCGCCCTCATAAGAACGCTCTGTTTGATTAGGCGTGGAGGATTCAGAAGTTAACGAGCATTGTTTAACATGAGACACTGAAATAATGAGCTGCTAGGACATAAATGAACACAATGCAATGTTCTACTCTAAATCACTCCAAAAAATATATTATATATATTTTATTTATTATCGTGATATACAGTATGTTTTAATATTATCAAATTGGTATTTGATAATTGCACTAAGCCATATTGCATTATCACTACCATGCACTGGGCCATTTCCAGACAGATGCTTTTGCAGGCATTGTGTGGCCAAGTTTTTACACTGTTTCCATGGGTCGTTTTTTTAGTCTGTGTGTAAAGCATTTCACTCATCCCTCAGACTATGATTGCAATGTTGCAAATCTGCCAACCTTGTTTCTGGGTCAGTATGTCTACCCTGGGTCATTTCAACAAGTGTGTAATGTTAATGCAGATATTGGATATAACTCATTTTGAAAAGAAAATGCAAGTTGGACAATGAAAAATAAATCATATATATACAACAAATGTGGATTAGAATACATGGCTACTTTTGAATACCCATAAATACAATTGAACTAGACGAAATGAATGGCAACATGGGCACTATTATCTCTAAGACATTAGAAACTGTTTCCAACATCAAATTGAAAAAGGTTGGAGAAAAACGTACGGTGCCATGGTACAGTAATACTCATTCTCTCAAGAAAGAAACTCGTAGTCTTGAACGCAAATGGAGAAAAACTAACTTGGAAGTTTTTAGAATTGCTTGGAAAAACAGTATGTCCAGCTATAGACAGGCTTCAAAAACTGCCAGTCCCAAGTATATCACAAAGCTTAACCAAAACAATCCAAGGTATTTATTTAGCACAGTGGCTTGATTAACAAATAACCAGACACCACCTGATTTAAATATTCCATCACAGTTTAATAGCAATGACCTTATGAATTTCTTCACTGATAAAATAGATAACATCAGAAATACAACAACAAATGTAGATTCTACATGTTTATTAGATCCTGTACACACTAAATTACTGAAAGAGCTGTTACCTGTAGCAGGAGAACCGCTTTATAATATTATTAACTTATCATTAAAAGTCATCTGGGAATTTGTGGCCTAGTGGTTAACGAGTTTGACTCCTTACCCTAAGGTTGTAGGTTCAAGTCTCAGGCTGGCAATAATATGTCTGAGTATTGGTCACCATACTTGGCTGTATGTCTTGTCACTTTTATTATCTTTAGATCACGTGCCAAAACCATTCAAGCTGGCAGTTATAAAGCCTCTTATTAAAAAAAAAAAAAAAAAAAACACCACTAGATCCTAGTGAACTGGCAAATTATAGGCCCTTCTGGTTACAAGTCCAAATCTCTAACCATTAGGCCACAGCGGCCCCTAGATCCCCATAAATCATGACTTACTCATAGATCGATTACAAAACTATACAGGTATTCAAGGTCATACTTTAAGATGGTTTAGCTCCAACCTGTCCGATCACTACAACTTTGTTTATTTAAACGGTGAGTCATCTCATTTATCACCAGTAAAATATGGAGTGCCACAAGGATCTGTCCTAGGTCCTCTGCTATTTTCAATATACATGTTGCCCCTTGGTAACATTATTAGAGAATATGGGATAAGTTTCCACTGTTATGCTGATGATACTCAACTATATATCTCAACGAGACCAGATGAAACTTCTAAATTATCTAAGATAACAGAGTGGGTTAAAAATTTAAAAGATTGGATGACCAATAATTTGCTTCTATTAAATTCGGATAAGACCGATATATAACTTATTGGACCAAAAAACTGTACACAGAATCTCTTGGATTACAATCTGCAACTAGACGGATGTAATGTTACTTTCTCTACAGTCAAAAATCTGGGTGTTATATTAGACAGTAACTTGTCTTTTGAAAATCATATTTCCCATGTTAAAAAAATATCATTCTTCCATCTTAGAAACATTACCAAGCTACAAAATATGTTACCTGTTTCTGATGCAGAAAAGCTAGTTCATGCATTCATGACCTCTAGACTGGACTTTTGTAATGCACTTCTAGATGGTTGTCCTGCTTCTTCAATAAACAAGCTTCAGGTAGTCCAAAATGCAGCAGAGTCCTTACCAGGTCAAGAAAAGAAAATATGACCATATTACCCCAATTTTACAGTCTCTGCACTGGCAACCTATTCAGTTCTGTATCAGTTACAAATTACTATTAGTTAGTTACCTATGAGGCCCTAAATGGTTTAGCTCCTGCGTACCTAACTAGTCTTATACCAAGCTACAACCCATCACGCTCCCTAAGGTCATAAAATGCTGGACTTTTGGTAGTTCCTAGGATAGCAAAGTCCACTAAAGGAGGTAGAGCTTTCTCACATTTGGCTCCCAAACTCTGGAATAGCCTTCCTGATAATGTTCGGGGTTCAGACACACTCTCTCTGTTTAAATCTAGATTAAAAACACATCTCTTACGCCAAGCATTCACATAATGCATCTCATAATTTTGAACTGCAGTTATATCTGATCAAATGTGCATTATTATGCTAACTACCAAATTTTGCTATAATTGTGATTGCATCATATAATAATTGCTGTTAATAGTGTTCATCATCTGTTTGAGTATGTCTTTAATTGATTTTTCCTTACATTTCTGCCACTGATTGTCAACACTGATAAGCTACTACTCAGTATATATATATATATATATATATATATATATATATATATATATATATATATATATATATATATATCTCCATATATTAAAAAGACTTGAACATGTGTATTATTAATGCACCAGATTTGAATGACAGAAGGGAGGAATTTCAGTGAACAACCACTTTTTCCCTGTTCTTACATGAAGCTAGAGTATCACTTCAGAAGACTTAATAGGCCACACTAAGTTAGTATAGTTTGACTGCAGGCCTTGTTTATTCGTTTCCCGAGCTGCCATGTTTCTTCATCCTAGCCCAGTTTTACTTTATGTCTTATAATTGTTATTGCCCCAGCTGGAGGGCAGGAAGCTGATCCAAGACCAGCAGTTATAAGCGGATCTCCTCTCGGCATTTGTGTGAGTTGGATGCTCCTCCAGCGCTCTGCAGGAGAGGGGGCGAGTAAGTGGACCCACAATTGTATTTTCTCTCTTGCCAGGGGGTCTCAATCTGGCAACCTGAGTGAGAGCTGTGTCTTCTGCCCAGCAGGGCGTTTATGGTGTTAGATTATAATTAATACAGGAATCTAATTCCACCTACTCTGTGTCAGAGTAAGATAATTATAGAGACGCTGATGGACGTCATCTGGCTCACGGTGGGCTGCAGAGAGAGAGAGAGAGAGAGGGTCAAATCTGAAGCTCAAGCTCTAGTATACTAAACGTGTGAATATGCATTCCTGCCAAGAGTGTGTCACCCTGAAACAACATCTGAACAGCTTCGGGGAGCCAGGTACACACCTATACAGGACAGGGTGCCATTTGATTTGTAAAGGTTATTATGAAAATGAATGAAATAATATATATTTTATTCCCTTGTACCTACTGCTCATAAGCACACAGATATTTGCATCTCCCTTCCCAATACATCCCCTTAGAATTATAAGGTTCTATCTGACATTTTTGTCAAAATTGAGTTATTCACATATTCTTATTCTGTGACAATTTATTTACATTATGTGATGTTTTAGTTTAAGTTGTGTACATTTTGGGATTTTTTTATTGAAAAAACAAAAAGGTTTTATCTACAGAAGTCTATGGAACACAAAAACTTTAAAGCTCAATATCTCAAAACTACTCAGAACGCAGATAGAACCTTATAATTCCAAGGGGACGAATATTCAAATTAGAGTTCAACAGATGTAGGTGTTTTATGGGTCGCCAAGTCTTTATCCCCTCCAATCCTAAATATAAGGTTTCTAGTAATTTTGCAGTGATGCATCTTCTTTAACCGTGTCATATTACATTCAAAACTCCCTTATTAGAGGAATATAAGAATGGAAAAATCAAACCTTTATTTTCAAAATTAGTGAAATGTCACACAATTTCTGTATTTCTCAAAAATATAAAGCATTAAAAAAAATAATAATAATAAATCCCATATTGTGAAACTGACCAAAGGATAGGCTAATTATTTTCAACGAAAGCAAATATCATATCAACATTAGTAACAGTCAAAATTACTGAGCTTTGGTTCAATAATTTTTCGGTTGAAATATTGAAGTGACAGTGATAAAGACCATCACCTGCCTCTGAACAACTAACAAACAACTACTGTGACATCATTTTCAAAATGTCACGGTATAACAGGGTTGAAAAGAAAATGCGTTTCGCAGAAATACTGTATAAAGCATAAAACTGACCATGAACCATGATGACCTTTTTTTTTTTTACAATGAAAGCAAATATTATGACACCATAAGTTACATTCAAAATACTTGTGCTTTGTGTATTTATTTATTTAATTTGTTTCTAATAACAGGGTTGAACTATTGAAGTGATAAGTATAAAGAACATTACTTGACTCTGTACCACTAACTAAGCTCAGTGGTTAAAAAAATACCATAAATATCAAACCATAATTCTTGAAAAGGAGGGAAATGTCACAATGTAAAAGGGTTGCAGAGAAATGTAATTTATATTTAAATCATAAAAAAAATAATAATAATAATAATAGGCTTCTGAATTTGGTGATATTCCAATGAACAACAAACAAAAAAATAAAAAATAAAAGAGTTAGCATGGGTTCAGTTTAGCACATAGCATGGGTTCAGATGCTTTCAACACACACAGAGAGATAGGGACACTGATTGAGAGGAGGCCTTGTGGATCATGATATATGCTGCATCTGTAAGAGTAAAGAACACACACACACACACACACACATCAGCTTTCATTTCCTGAGCTGGGCTGAGTCCAGATGAAGCGCTGTCATACTCTCTCTCTCTCTCTCTGATCGAGTGTTTTATTAAGTCACTGTCTAATATGTGCTCTGTGCTGGTGCTACTGTGTGGGTCAGTATATTGTCCAGACAGTGATTTTACTGTAAGACTGATGTGCAGAATATTTCACTGTTATGGTCTTTTATTGTCATCCATTTGTTAAAATGACTGCCCATGGGATAATGCATCTGTCTATATCCATCCACACAGACCTCCAATATTGCTTGACTTACGTTCAACATTCATAATAGCTTTCAGTAACTAACTTAAACACATAAATATAATAATATAACACTGTAAGTTTGTGTTTACCATTTCGACCAAGCACAAACTATGAAACATGGTTGTCTCTCTTTAAATTATACTTTTGCTTGATACATTTTTACAAAATAGTAGTGTTAATTCTGTTTATTTTATTCTAAAAGGTTATATTTTGCTAAATGTCACATTAATCACATAGTTAAGCTAATTTTAAAGAGTTGTGAGAAGCTTTGTGGTGATGATACTGAAGTCATGCAACCAGGGTGTAGTTTGTTTGTTTAGCATTTTTTTTTCTTTAAAATTTATAAAACGTAATTAGATTATGATGATGATCAACCAAGCGTGAATAAAATAATACATTTTATTGATCACGGAGCTATTTTGCACTGCTCCGTTACGACAGCACTACTCACATTCATTTGAGAAAATGTAAAAATGTAGTAAAATCTAGTGGCCTGGACACCTTCTGCATTTTCTCTGATGGAATAGCAATCTGATTTGTTAAAATGGTAGACACAAAAAAGTGTCTCTGATAAATGGATGTTACTTTTAAAAGTAATGCATGACAATATCGTGTTACTCCATAAAAATGTAACTAATTGTGCTATTTGGTTACTTTTTATGGAAAGTAATGCATTAATTTAAATCTGCGTTACTCTTTGTCACCTGAGCTGGGCTTGCTTATTTATATATATATATATATATATATATATATATATATATATATAGTAACATGTGTGTGAACCGTAAAGTTCATTTTACACTGAGAGTGTAACTCATAAGCATCAAGCTGAAGGAAGTGTCTCTGCACCTCAATCCCAATTCTCTTAACATTGGGACAGGAGAGGTACTGTAGTGTTACTTATTTCAAAAGGTAACCCAGGTATGTTGTTGTAAATGTAAAAGTAATGCATTACTTTACAATGACTTGGGGGAGAAAAAAGTATTCTGATTATGTAACTCGCATAACTTGTAATGCTATACTCCCAACACTGGTTAGGTCTGGTGTAACAATATATGTATCCTTTAGTTTATTTTATTTTTTTATAAAGTGATTACTTTGATACAGATACAGTATGCCAGATATATAAAAGAGAGGATGACATAACATGTAACATAGTAAAATCAAGTACTTTCTTTCTTTATTTCAGACTAACAGAGTATGAAGGTTAGGCTGTGAGTTGTGCTGTTGATGACAACGGTGTACATGTGTGTGTTGATGATAGTGGTATAGATCATAATGCTATATGGATGTTATAGATGTGGATGACAGTGTACTTTGTCCAGTATGCTAGCTGTTTACATGTTGTACAGTGATGTGAATACACCGTGTAAAGATAAAAGTGAGAATCAGCATCTGTGTTCTATATACTGTAGGCTGGAAATGTGTTGGCTCAGCTCTTTGGTGTGATCTGTACACAAGGGTATTGAGCTCGCTGTAGAGGAGAGTGATGTCATGCTCTGATGGATGTCACATGTTGGAGAAAACCTTGCTATACGGCTCTCTGATGGCTCACTGGTTTTCACTTGAATGCATTGCTATTTAAAAAATGATGTCATTGTGATTTTAGGTTTATCTACATATTAAATGTACATAAAAAAAATCCAAATTCAATGAAACAATGTGATGAAGATATCAAATGAAAACAAATTATGTTAAGCATTGTGGTGATTCATTTTGATGCAATTCTCTCATTATCCAGATTCATTCTCTGAAGCTGAATCACTACAATAATTTACAAGAAATTATATGATTTAGTTGTAGTTGTGATATGTGTTTTGTGGACGTTGGACGTCTTGTATCTTTGGTTCACTGAAGATATATATTATATGACATGCTTTCCCACTAAATAGTTTAATAGTAAAGCAGCTCACATATTCAGAGTAAAGCGGGAGAGCAGACGCAGATAATGCTCTGAGGACTGTTTCCAACCTTGATGATTCACGAATCTAGAGTTTTAATTACTGGATAATTCGCTTATAAGCAAATTGAACACAACAGTAAAAGCAGGTTTAATTATGAGCTCACCCAAATATCTCCCTCCACCACAACAGACTGCTTTTATACTCACTGAGAGAGGTTTCAGAAAAATCCCAGCGGTAAATATCAACTCTCGACATGCTTTCAATGCCTGTGGATGTTGTATGATTTTCTCATTAATGACATGCGTGGGATTTAAAATCTCTTCATCACGGAACACAGCAAGATAAACTAAGCCAAAGATCAAAGGAATGGATATTATTAAATGCTCATAAAATGCAGAATATGTGTAAGACTTCATTAAAACCAGTTCTGTATAATAGCTTTTATATTATATATTTTTTTATTCTAGTTTTTAATTGTGCCACAGTTTTATTTGCATGATTTTTATTGTGAGATTCTTTACGTGGTATTATTTTTTATTCATATTTATGTATTTATTATTTGAAGGATGTTCTTTGTTGCTGTATTGCGCCATCCAAGAAACATTTTCCATTTGGACTCTGAATTAACCTGCAAAAGGTATTGCCGTTAAAAATAAATAAATAAATACATTAATATTGCTATCATCCTCAGTGGTTGCTTTGGATGAAAGTGCTCAGTGTGTAACTTGTAACTAGACATAGTGAGACGACTGAAAAAGGACAGATTAAACAGTCATAAGACAGAGAGCCTCTTTTAGCTCCGTACAGATGAAGTCCATGTGGCTGATTTGATCCTGTGGTGTGCTTTGATGTGTGTGTCCTGGTCTTCCTCGTTTGCTCCTCATGAGGACAGGCTAATTTCCTTTCATGTGAGTGACTGTAATCTGTCACTTTTACACACACATGCTCCCTGAGTGAGTACTGATAGATGGCCTTTACGCTCTGTGTTACAGACAAAGGCAAGGCACTGTGTAAATTTCATTTCTAGCATTTGCTAAGGCAGACATCTCTGAAGTAGGTTCCGGTTTCCAGTTTCTCTTCATAGTCAGAAGAGTCTGCATTGACTGTGGCTGCATTCATGTACGCGTCTGAATTTAACGTCTGCACATAAGCATTTGGTGGGTCCACGTTCACAGTTGGGTCATTGCTTTTAATAACTACTCAAAGAAGAAAACAGTAAATGGCAATGCAACTACAGTTAACATACATGTAAACAACACAAATGGCTTTGGAGGTACACAGTTGTTTGGGGACGTGGGAACTCAATTCAGCGCGCATCTCTCAGTGCATTATGGGGATTCTCTAGCTGTCGAGCATGCACCAGTTGTACACTTGTTTTTGTGGTGCATTGTGGGATTGAATGAGTGCACTCAAGAATGTCCACTATGGTTTCGGACACCAGTAAAAATGGATGTCCCCTCAAAAAGTGCCCTATTTGAAGGTGTGTGAGGAGAGGGGTTTCGGATAAACTCAGAGTTTTCAGAATGACTAGAAAGTTAACCAAGTGAGTTTGAACCAAGCAGGAGCTAAACTCTACAAACTCTACAAAGTGGACCTCGATAGCCAGAGTTGATAACCCCTGTCTTTAATATCATGATTAAAACGTACAATGTGACATTAAAAGGCTTACAATTCAAACACACAAATTATGATACATTCATGAAAATGAGTTTGTCCACTTTTAGTCATTTCCAGAGGTAGTCAATAACGCATTAGACTTGATTGCCTGGGTGCTCATGTGGTCAAATGCATTCAAACAACCATCTACTGGCAATCCACTGACCTAACATATGAGCATTATAGGATGCGTTTGTGAAAGTGCTCTAAAACAACCGATACCAGTCATACCCTTTCCATTTGGCCTCTTTCACTCCTGAGAAAATGGTGTGGAGTGTGATGAAATACGACGAAATCCAAACACAAGTGGTCAAAGGAGATGCATTTAAAACACACGTTAAAACCGGGTGTAAACTGTAATGTGTCTCAACTGACCACTTCTGCTCGGATCACTGAAAACGCATCTCAATAACAACCCTGGAACAACAACAGAATGACTATGAACACACACTCATACTGTCTCAGTGGTGGGCCTCGTCCTAACGACTGTTTCTCTTTCAGTAAGTCTGCAGCCCGCAGGCTCCTGAAACGCTTCATTATTCCCTTCTCTTCTGTTTCCTGTTATTGATACTCTCTAGATTTCTCCGCTCCATTGATCCCATGCAGCTTTCAGATTAAATGAAACAACAGTGTGTGGTGATGAGAGCAAACCCACATCTGCCTGAGGACTAAATCAACACCATCAAACCATCTATTCTAATCTATAAATAAAATGACGAGGACTTAGGCAAGAAGCTGATTTAGAGTACATCTGCCAATACCGGGAGAAAAAAGGCAACTCCGGACCACGCATTTCTTTTGGATCACACTGCATTTTGATGTGGTCCTTGGCAGTCATTCCCAGTCCATTTGGAGGGATGGCATCAACATTAGCCATTAGTCGTGCCCCATGGCAGGACAACAGAAACACCATTTTCAGAATGAGCGTATCGCAGCCTCTCGGCTCTGTTCCTTCATAATGAGGATTCAGAGGTTTAGGTTAATGAAGGCCTGGACTGGCAAGACCGAAGCCCTGAAGCTCAGCACTGCTGTTTAAAAACCTGCTCACATGATCGGAGAAGTCTTTCACAAAATAGCATCACTAGCAACATTCAGTGACAAAACTCAGTTTTATGATATCAACAAAGCTGTCTACACTTTTAAAGTCTGCAACTTGTTGAATGTTGTGTGGCTTGATCTCAATAAATAAGTTCACAAGCATTAATGACTGGATCTTATCCAACTGTTCAGATCTGATTTGTGTGATATTTAATGAGTTATTATGCCGTTCAGACTTAATACTTATGATCAGATTCCAATCGGATATGCACAAAATGAACAAGGCTAAAATGCATTGGACCAGATATAGCTTTTCGCAGTGCAGATGCTAATGTGGTCCATTGCATTCAAACATCCACTAAAGACCTCCTCCTCTCTACTGACCTTATTCTTAAACATTATGGGATGTGTTGTTGAATTGCGCTAGCCAGACGAGATTTAAGCTTTGCCGTCTAAAAGCGCAAGATTGGTTTGAAGGAGAAAAAATGTAAAAAAAACTCAACTTCTAAGACAAATGCTCAGCATAGTTTTGAGGCTATCAGAACAGAAATGAAAGCGGCTGCTCTCCACTTCATTTTTCATTGTCGGTTTTTTCATTCATACATAAATTGGGAGAGATCATTTCGCAATATTAGTTTGAAATATAAAAAAAAAAAAAAACATACATGCACACCCTCATAGACACTTCCTTGGTTGAACGCGGACAGAAGATCAGGTTTATCAGCCGGGAATGAGTCTCCCTCATCAACCTGTGATCATATTGACCAAAATGTATCTTAATACTAGGTTTAAGCAGGGCCTGAGACAAAAAATCTTCCAGAGTCCCTCTGAGTCAACTACAGCTTAAAGGACCTATGTGCCCCCAAACTGAGTCTTCAGAAGGCTTATATTTCCAGTTGTTCTCCCCCAGATGATGCCCCTGGTGTGGAGTAAGCACATTTTATGTGTGCTTGGAATATCTGGATGATCTACTGCATTGCCAAAATCTGCGGAATAAAACAGAGCACATTGCATGGAATTTTGCGCCCCACAATGCATTGCGCTCAACATGACCTTCCATTCCCAGTATGACAAATGAACAGGAACTAATGTCAACATTTCTTTCTGCTTCTTTTGATCCCTTCTGAAGTCAAACTGAAGCAAGGCACATGATTGTAAGGATTGTCCACTTGTAATGTACTAAAAACAGTATAAAAATATCTGTACTTGCAGATAATATAATATTGATGAAATAAAAGGAGAGCACACTGTCATGTTTCACTTGTGATATGATATGCACTTAAGTACACTTTGTAATACTGTCAAATTAATAATTTTACCTTAAACATCATTTTCAATAAAGGTTTTAATATTATCTGTCATGTACATTTATTCTGATGTATTGACTAACATAAATAAAGTACATGTAAATTACTTGATTATAATTTGAACTCTAGTGTGTTATTTGATATTATATGTAGGTCCGGTTTCTCAGACAGTGCTTAGACTAGGCCAGGATTAAGCCATACTGTGGTTCAATTAGGACATTTAAGTAATTTTTATTAACATTTCTTAGAAGAAGCATCACTTTTGTGCATCTTGAAATAAAACAAAGGCACTGATATATTTCAAGATCAGTCAGTGCAAGTTTCTTTCAGTTAAAACAGATCAGATTTACACTATAGGCCTAAGCCTTGTCTGTGAAACCGGGGGTTAAAGTTTCAATATTTGAACTGCAAATAAACTGCATTTTTAAAAGTCTTTCATTATATATTTAAACGAATGGATCAAAATACATTCTAAAATTCAACTAAATGCATTTAATAAAAAAATTAATTGCAATGCATTTTCATTTAATTGCAATTAACATTACATCCAAACATTACATTTAGTTCACACTTAAGTAGATACTTTTAAATGTTTTATTTCTGTACTGAGCACTCTTTTTTAAAAGTGAATTAAAGTATTTTTGATACATTGACTGAATTAAGTTTAGTCAGGCTATACAGCACAGTCTTGTGTGAATATTTGTGCAAGTTTTAGCAATTTGGAAATATGAATAAGACCCTTAAAAAAGAGGAGAATTACTTCATACATAGCAATAAAATCTGCATGAATTATACAGTGTGTCTGTGCATGTGTGTGCATGTGTTTGGGGATTTTATGCAAATAATGCTGTTGGTTTTATCTTGTAAATTATGGCTTTGGTCTTCTTGTTTCCTTGCTTGCATAAATCCTGAAGTAGTAAATCAATGCAGAGCGCCGAACACAAAGTAGCGCAGAGCAGCTCATTAGAATTTAGAGCATGTGATTGTAATCAACGTATTTTTTTTTTCCTCCATTTTTTCATCTTGCTGTGCATTTATTGCACCTTGTTTACATGTGCAAAGACACACAACCATGTGTCAGAGAAATGCCGACTCAACACACACAGCTGCTTATTGAAAACTGAATAATTCACACATTCACGGTTCTGACATGTGCAGAAAACGTGACCCATAGAGCAAGAGGGTGAGAGAGCTCTTGGATCGTATACTTGGGAATCAATACCTTTCAGCTGGCTGGAATTCCCAGCTGCAGCCAATCAAAACAAGCAAATCATTCCAGCCCCGACTAGCTTTACATCACACATAAATCATGAGCTGCATCCCATAGAGTCCTGGCACATCTCCAGCCCCAATCACCTCAAACACACATAGGTGCTCTCCTCATGTTACTGCAGGATTTCCCCTCATTCCTCTCTGATGATTACTACAGTTTTCTGAATGTATTTGAGAGAAAAGTGTGTGAGAAAGAGATGATGGAAGGCTGTATGCAACAAGCTTTTACTGTTTAGCCTGGCACTGTCTGCCTGGATGAGGCTTTCGGTAACATTTATTTTATTTATCACATCATAAAAATTGTATTAACATGGGATAAATTGTTTTCACTACTTTGGCTTGAACAGATGTTGTCATTTTTGCCATGCAATGCAATGCAACATTTTACATTGAAAAACTTTACCTTAAATTAAAGTCCAGTCAGAAAGTTTTGGGCCATGTAACTTTCTTGGCATAGGCAATCCCATAATTCATTGCACTGATCTCAGTAAAAAGAGAGCAAAAGGCAACTGTTAATTAAAAATAAATGAAACCTATTTTCAGTAGCTTCATACTAACTATTAATATAGTTACTAAAAAAGTATTGATGACACAAACCATTTTTATTTGTTCATTCAGAATATAGCAGCACTTTCTTTTCTTTCTTTTCTTTTCTTAACATAAAGACGTTCTTAAGTCATAAAGATGTTCTTAACTTTCAAAATAATGTTGATTGTTTACATTAAGAGGTCAGATGAAATCTTGTATTTGATTAATAATATTTTATACACATTATAAGGTTTGCGTTTATTATTATTTTTTTTTACAAATTGGGTTTTGTGAAAATATAGTTTAAACCCTGATCTGTTGGATTTTGTTTTGCGAGAGACAGAGACAGAGAGAGAGAGAGAGAGAGAGAGAGAGAGAGATAATAATAAAAAAACTTAATTAGGTATTCAGAATGCATTACAAAAAATTGAAGTAAAATAAAAAATTATGACAAAATAGATTAAGATTAAATTAAATTAAGATGCTGGTTAGGGGCTAAATGTTGTTTGCTATTATTATTAAGCATACATTTTCCATATATTAAATACTATATATTGTTTGATCATTTTTCTTACTTACTGTAACATACAAGATAGGGAAATGGTTGATGAATGTATTGCACATAATGAAATGAGTCCTTTATAATGGATTCATTGCCTGCCACAGCATTTATCTCTTCGTAATCTTAAATTGTCTCACCATAACAACATGCAATCCACACAAACAGGACGCCTGTCATTCTAAACAACAGGCCACAGCAAATACACAGCCCTGATTAAACACTGGAAACAAAACATCCCGGAGCGCTGGACCAGAGGAACACACAGACACACAGAGAGTCCTGCGTGAGGAGAGCCGAGAGGTCAATGATTTCAGTCTGCTGCTCCACACATGCTGAAGACATTACTGACTCTGAGCTACTTTTCTTTGATTCTTCTGGATTTGTTCCAGTTGTATCAGATGTAACTCATGCGATTAGTGTCGGAATAAAACAGATCTGCATTTGTTATTCCTAGCAGAGCTGTATCAAATCGCTTGGAGTGTTATCAAAGTCTTCTGTTATTAAAACATGGGCTTATGGCTGACAATATTTGGCAGATGTAAAGAGTCTATTCAAAATGAATACTGACTGTATAATATCAGCGCTGAAAGCGTATCGGATCGTCACAAACCACTGACAACAATTCAGCAAAAGACAAGGCAAATAACCTAAAAGACGGCGTGTTTCTCTCCCGCGGCCCCTCAGACTACACCGAGTTTATGGAAACTGCTCTTATCAAATTGTTCAAGTCTTTAATATAGCATTCAATATCCTGGGTGAATTATTTTAATAGAATAAGTCATATTTCAGGTAGCCTGGCTTTCAGATGCTATCACAACCACACATTTGTCACCTGTCAAATTATTACCCACTGTCTGTCACGTTCATTTGTCAAAAGGAAGCCGCTCGGAGACACCGACTGTTTGAACCTGGCAAAATCAGATTGGAATTTCCATTCAGATTTGGGCTTCATATTTATGGTAATGTTAAGCTAATAAAACGCTGAGATCCTGATGCCCATTTATTTACGTCTAGGAGTGTATGAAATGCCCACAGTTTTACATATGGCTCTGGTCAGAATGATCCTGTATGTGAAACACAGTTTACACCAAAAAACACTGATCAAACACTGAGTGTGTTTGCATAGATAAACATGGTGACAATTTAACTGCTTGTGGATTACTTGTGGTTTATTGTGATGTTTTTATCAGCTGTTTGGACTCTCGTTCTGACGGCACCCATTCACTGCAGAGGATCCACTGGAGAGCAAGTGATGCAATGCAACATTTCTACAAACCTGTTATGTTGAAGAAGCAATCTCATCTACATCTTGGATGGCCTTAGGAAGATGAGTACATTTGCACATTTCTGGGTAAACTTTTAAACTTCAAAACATTGAATGCATTGTGGCAAACCGTTTTCCACAAAGTGCATTTGGTCATCTGGGAATTACATTGATACTGCATTAAGTGCTAGTATTCCATTCCAAACTTACTCATAGACACTGACGCACATGACTTTTCACTTCAATCTAATTGCAACTCATATTTTATGAATTGAAGCGTAAGTCATGAAGCTGATTTCAGCAGCATG